>NC_134572.1:116563708-116881208 GCF_050947875.1 Dermacentor variabilis | reverse complement strand
TACATTTAGTGCGTTCGCCTAGAATAAGTTTCCGCCCAAGTTATAACCTAAATTCTCGGTCTAAAGCCCAGTGCGGAATCCATGAGGTTATATTCTTCTCAAAACTCAGCGTAAGAATAATTCGCTGAGAAAAAGACCTATATTCGCGGCCTGTAGCACTACAAAAGAATAAATAGATAAATATACAAAGAATGCTCGGTCTTTGTGTTGCTCCTTTTCTTCGTCCCTGTTTGTTCGCGCACAAAAAGTTTTTTTTTTTTAATGAAAGAACGCTGCACACATGCGACATCAACACAGTACAACCACTCAGAACACAAAATGGACATCGTTCTACTCTGTGCACTGAGCGTCATCTCTCCTATCTTGCCGGCGCAGGTGTTTGACGGCTGGGAGAACAACGGCGAGTACTTTCCGAGCCAGGAGGACCATCCAAAGCCGATGGACCAGCGATTCGCCGAGTTCTGCGGACCCATCAAGCCCTGGAAGCCGTTCGTCACGTCGCAGAACGTCGGCATCGTCCTCTTCAGGGTGCCCACACGCGGAAACTACTTCTCCGTCCTCGTATCGTTCAGGAAAAATCCCAAGCGTGAGTGGCTCGCGCATTTCCTTGTAGGGGCGCAAATAGCCCGAGCAACCAAATGCTTTACAGTGCGAGTTTTTGCCAGGCCTTGGCGTTAGCCGAAAGTCTAAACCGGGAAATGTTCTACCGTGACTCCATTATACTTGATCAGTCTGCCGGCAACGTTGGTGCTTTTCTTGGCACCAGTCGAGAAGGGTAGAATGCAGCTTCCGCGAAAATGTCGCAAAACGATATATATTATATATATATTAGCGGCAAAGATGGATGGTTTTACTCAGAACGCACGAAGTATACAATGGAGCAGGATAACACTCTGTATGAAAAGTACGCGTACTTTAACGGAATGATGTTTGGGGACGTAGAATGAAGCGAGCGTTTCTTTTTCTTTTCTTTTCTATTTGACAACATCATTATCGTGTTCCGGGCGAGGCAAAAAGTGTGGCATCCGGGGGAGAAAGAAAGATACCTCTAGCGCAGCACGACCGTTTTTTTCTGCCTGCACCATTAAAACCATCAGGTATCCGCTCCCTCAATACACTCTCCATTGAGACACCCCGCTTTGACGCACAAACGAAAGCTGTCTAATGGGAAATAATTATTCCAGGTTTAACTACAGAATACATAATGTGAGACAACAGGAAATCGCATAGACAAAAGAGCGTGTCGCGTTGCACATTTCATGTCTCCTTACTGACAAAGCCTTTCTCAACCTTGACTGCCCAATTTGGTACTTGTACCTACATGCCTTCTGATTGGCCACAGTATGACACCACAGCGAAAAAAAAATTGAAGCTTTTACTGCGTGCTCTGTTTCACTAAAGCATCAAGAATCTAGTGCGAGAAAGGAGTACACAGCAGGAGCGATTTCCTTCGCTATTGTTTTCATTGGCTTGTCCAAACCAATACCAATCTCTCATGTTCCTCATTCGCTCTCATTTTCGTTGTTTTTTTCTTTTGCAGCCTGTAACGTAATGCTCCTGCCGCTGTCGGAGAGCCCGATCTACACGCTACGAAACTACGGCCGGCGAGGGAACTGCAGCGCTGCCTTCATCTACCCCATGAACTTTCGTATCCTAGCCACCAGCATCGGCTCGCAGTCGTTCTCTGGATCCGGAAACGTCGAGTTCGAGACAGGGCTCATCACAAAGGTACGCGCGCAAGGCATCGCGGTTGCCGCGACGCTTGACGATTTTGCAGTCGTCGCTGTTCACAGTTTGTCACCCTCACTGTGGGAAACTAACGAGAAATGGCGGACAAACACAAACAAAAGCAGTCAACAGAGTCCTCGCCTGTTTTTGCTTGTGTCTGTTCGACAACAGCAGTTTCAACGCGCGGACCTCACTCTTACTACACTATTGTGCGCGTTTGTACGTGTCGAAGCTCTTACTGCTATATATTCGTACAAAGCATCTCAAGAATGTCATGTTTCACCGCCATGGTAAGCGGAGGTTACTTACCTCAAACCGAATGGTGTTGCGTGCCAAAGCAGGGCGCTTTTGTTAATGATAATAAACAAGAGAGACACTAATTATCACATCTTTAATTTACTGCTAAAGATGTTCGAATAATCGAAGGCATCAAGTTTTAACAGTTCGTGACACTTTCTTCCAGTTCTATCGCTACGTCCTAACGAAATTGACAGAATGTACAGAGACGGCCATCCCTAGAAACGTTTAACAAAGCCAGGTGTCCTTAGGCGGAAGGAAGTGCGTTTGGTACGGGGAAGCGGGAAACAGTAAACATCCCTGTTCTACGCCAGCGCCAACCTACGAGACGGCTCCAGCAAATCCCGTCAAATACGTCGCGAAGGACGCCCGTTCGGGCGCCTGTTAGCCAATTGGCGCGAGCCGCCGGCGCTGGCGTTCACCGATCGGCGCAGACATCTCGGAGAAAGTAAAGAATGACGCCGGCAAGGGATTTGCCGAGAAAGCAGCCCTTTATCCGCGCTTACCTCCGCGCTCCCTCCTTCCAACCGTTTCATTTCCTCGACTGGGTCCGCAGGCACAAACCAATCATTGTTTGTCCGCACCTGTTAGCGGCGCGATCCCCAAACAGATGACCTCTTCGTTGCCGCGCCATCGGTTCTTTACCTTAAATCCTGGCCACCTATAGTCTTCCCCCACGCCACCTGGACGGCGCCTGTCAAAGAGTCCCCGGCGTTTCCCGGGAAGGCATAATCGGATTTGGGTACCCGCGGAAAATCGAGTTAACCGAATGACCTCATCCCTCTGTCATCCCTCGAGAGATTTCGTTCGGGGTCCAACGGGCTCTCTGGCCCGTGTCACTGCTAATTGGTGAAGGCAAGCGATGCTTGTGCGCATGCGATGCCTTTGGCGCTATGGTGGTCCGGAGAACTGACTAATTCTGTGCGGTGCAAATGAAATGTGATGCATTCGATACGGGAACGTGCTTTTGTGTTTCAAGCTATATGAATCATTATGGGATCGTGCGCAGATTTAGCTTTACGAAATGCGTGTTATACGCAACAATTTGGACGTAAACTGGCTCCTCGCTTAACTTTCGAAACTCTCGCTTTCTTTCCTTTGTGCTTTTTTGTTGCGCATAGAACACTGATCCTACAGTACCCGCAGGCGTCTTTTGCGTGTGAAACTTCTCTTCCTATTCCGAAAATGGTCACTCAACGAGAACCAATGTTGCTGACCGGGATGCCCAAGTCGAGTTGCAAATACCGCACCAGTTGGATTTTCTGAAGAACGCGAATTAGGCGATTGCGTAAAATGTGAACACGATTGCCTCAGAAACAAAGAAAACTTAACGTTACTGTACGCTATGTAAGCGTCACGGTTGGTACGCTACTGGTTAGGCTTAGGACATTGACTACGCGTTTTTCGTTAACACATGATAATGAAGTGTAATAGAGGGGACGAAGGGGCATCCCTATAAGCAAACAGCGAGCTCAGGTAAATACTACTGATTGCCTCGTATATAGTGAACATATTGCGCCACTGCTTAGTAGTGTCGCCTGTATTGCCAAAGACTCATTCACAGTCAACGTATCCCATCATAGTGGCGGGCAAGTAATATCGAACGCGCATATAAGGAAGCGAGTATTGCAGCTGATAGTGGCACGAGCATTACTTCACGCCCACGAAGCGCCCAATTTAGCAATGCATTTCCCTCGTTCTTGGTTTCTGAACGCGATTTGTTTCCTTGATTGGCTTTTTAGCGACCCTATTTCAGATTGCTCAAAACTTAGTAATAAGTGAACGACGGTGTCAAGTTACGAGACTTTGTTCAGCAACAGATTATCCCGCACGAATGGACATCCGAAATACGTGCCGTGACAATTTACGTCATACTTACGTCATACTCAAAAAGTTATTAGTATTTTGGTGAACATTAATATTAATCATAAACAGTGGTGGTTGTTATCACAAAAAGAAACCCAGGCAGGACTCAAGGTATGCCCTCTCAGCATGAACGTGCTATCACAAGCATTACTTTCGAGATATCATTCACTAAAGTGGCAGCAGTACGCGCTGATGTTCCATGTACCACTTTCCGAGAAGGCTTTTATCACGCGATCCCGATGAAGTCTAATTCAAGCACCATCACTTGCAAATTTTCTCACAGATATTTAGTGCTTTTCTAACAATCTATTTAGAAATCAGAATTAGTCTTTTTATGTTTAAAACCATTTTGATAAGGGATATGTATATCGCCGCACATATTGAGAACCAGAATGTCTTACGTTAGGTTAGCTTTTCTTTAAAAAAAATTTCCGTGAAGGAGAGAGACAGAGAAGAAAGGGGAAAGGCAGGGAGGTTAACCAGGTGGGAAGATCCGGTTTGCTACCCCATGCTGGGGAGAGAGGGGAGGGGGAGTCAAAGTGATAGCAAAGTAGAGATAAAGAAAGTAAGGAGGATAGACATACAATCACAGTCGGTCACTGCGGCCGCATACTGTCACCGCACAGCGAAGTAGCACTTGCAGCACTATAAATATCTGTTCGGACTACAGCCGCCTGTCCAATTCTGTTGCCTTTAAAAACTGCAACAGTGCCCTCGTCGTCCTCCATTGCGATGGCTTACGATGTCGGCAATCTAAAATAAGTTCCTCTGTTATAGGTCTTTGGCCAAAGCGCGCTATCGCGATTGCGAGCGATCGTCTCTGTAAATTGTAGCGAGGCCCGTCACAGAGAAGGTGTTGAAAAGTCGCCTCGCTACCACAGTCATCGCATGAGGCGTCCTCGGCCCATCCGATTCGGACTGCAAAATACTTAGTGAAGGCCACCCGTAGCCACATTCCAAAAAGCAGCGTATCTTCGCGACGGCAGAATCCAGCTGGAATGCAAAGGCGTATAGAGGAGTCTAGGTTGTGCAGCCGGTTGTTTTGTCAACTTTCTGCGTTCCACAAGGAGAACGTGATATCGCGCGTGTCCATTCGAAGTTTTCTAGCGGCATTCCCGTGAAGGAAACATGCGTAGTACAGATGGGCTTCAATTGCTGTATTGAAGCATGTGCACATACATATAATGATTATTTTGGCTGTACAAAGTAACTAATAATTATTCAAGTATCGTCGCGCATCACTTTCGTACGCGCAAAAAAAAAAAAAAAATTCTGAAGAAACAGAAGAAGGAAACCAGATGTATTTGGTTGAAGCATTCTTTTCTAGAATTCACATCTCAAGAACACCAGTCATAAGTAAAGCAATCGTTGTAAACAAGTACCATTCTTGTAGAGTAAATATCGCTGTAGTAATGAACTGCCATTCGGGTCACGAAAGATTGTGTTGATTAATCGGTAGCGCGAAGTTGGCGTGTTTTTGTTTTTACACTAGACGGCACGGCAAAAGCGTTAATACAAATAAAACGTTTATAGCGGAAAGGTTCTTTAAACAGCGAGACAGAATGGACTCTCAGCATGCGAACAAAAATGCGCAGTACTAACCTAAAGATGCGAATGCCGTAAGATGCATAATTTCTACCGAAAACACAATCACTTGTGCGGGATTCCGTTGCTGGCTTGTACATTACTGAGCATCTCAATTTGCTTCATCAACAATAGCATATCCAATCATTAGCTTAGGTAGCTGGAAAATTACCAGGCGATCAGCTAAGTGGAAGCTTTAGCTCGGGTGTTCCTATCTATATACATGTAAAAGGAGAATTAGCTTTTCTCGGCAACCGCTGCACCAAATTTGACAAGGTTTGTTGCAGTTAAAAGAAAAACGTAAAATCTAGTGACTGTTTGTTTCGAATTTTTGAGTTAGGTCGTCAATTCTTTATTGAAAATTGGCAAAAATCGAAATTTCTCAAAATACGAAACTATCAAGTTTACAGCTCTGTAACTCAACAACGAAAAACGATATCACAATTCTGTGAATTGCGCCTAACAGTACATCTGAAGCGGACAAAACTGATATGGTACACATGAATATTTTATATTCATGTGTACCATATCAATTTTGTCCGCTTAGTAATTGTAATTGTAACTTAGTAATTGTAAATACAGCTTTTGCAGAACCCTTGTAACCAACGTAACAAATTGACGTAATATGTAGAATGACATACCGAATTTGTCCGCTTTTAATGATCGAATGGGTGTCGTTTACAGAACTGTGATATCTTTCTTGATGCAGAGCTATGAATTTGTAAACGTCGTGCTTCTATTTTTATCAAACAGTCGAATATATGAAAATCTTTTTAACAAAATTCAAGCCCTAAATCGAAATTTCGCTTCCAACAGTCACTAGAACTTAACTTTCTCAAATGCAAGAAATTTCATTAATATCGGTTCAGGGGTTATCTCAGAAAAACGCTTTTGCGTTTGACATGTATTTGAATAGGCCGCGTCGGAGTTGGGCCTGAGCTAAAGCTTCCTCCTAAGGCTAACGCTACCAGGATGTTCATATAGAAACAGCTTCGGAGGCTAAAATAGCTCCGATACGCCTTGGAATGGATTTACCTTGCGGATAAACTGTACTTTTGACAATTTAGTTACTCCGAGAAGCTTGGTAAAGATGAGGAAAAAATTATGTGTGCATGTATAGTGCGCGTGCGTTCTTTAATGATGCTGTGGAGTATTGCAAACAGGTCTATCACGCTCTGTGGTTGAGAAAAAAAAAAGAAGAGTGGAGACGCGCGAGAGATAACGAGGCTTACGCTTTAAAAAGAAGTATACTTAAAGCTTTCTTTTGAAAATACACACGAAATATATAGGAAGCAATCGTGTGATAAATCTGTTGCAGCCGCGTGGCGATGACAAGGCTTAATGGCTCAGCTCATTAAATGATCGTTAATACTGGACGGAGTACATACTATTCAATGGAACCACAACATTAGCGTATCGATGGCGACGCACAAGGAACGTATTCTTCGGGTTCTAGGCGGTTGGTACGAACAAAAATTAGGATAGGACCTTAGCTAGCATATACTACTCGCCTATTAGATGGCCAGCTATTATCATTCGCTTTCACGCACGCTGCATGCGTCAAGTTTCGCAAAACAAGTTTCATCGTTGCTGACAAATAGTGCGCGGGGTTTTTATATCTTATGATAGCGCGCGCACATGATAAAGTTTGCACGCAAGCGTATATATATAGTCCTGGGAAATTGACGAGGGTAACGATCACTTCCAGCAGACTCAGAGAGATATCGGGATGTCGAAATGCCATAATTTGAAGCGCCGCGAATACATCACACCCATGGCAAGAAAAATTTCACGTTCGTTATTCGTCCTTCGAAAATCGTCGCAGGCTACGCGTGCCGGCCGATTGCGGCACAGGGTTGGCGTCTTGCGTAGCGCGTGCTCTCGCTTCTCAGGAATGGAAGAACGTGCGCGTATTTCAATTACCGATCGAGTTTACTTTTATCTCTACACAGTGCAGGAAACGCGGCGTGCGGGATTACGCTGAATTCATGGGCGGAACCGGCCTGAGCATCGACGGCATGACGGTTATACAGGATGTCTGCGGCCTTGACTCCCTTCCAAGTGAGTTGGGTCTCTCTCTTTATTTTTTTTTTTCGCATTCTGCAGTCGCTCTGGTATCCCTGTGCGTGTGTCTGTGTGCGTTTGCGCGTGTGCATCGCAGATTTTGATTGATTGATTGATTGATTGATTGATTGATTGATTGATTGATTGATTGATTGATTGATTGATTGATTGATTGATTGATTGATTGATTGATTGATTTGTGGGGTATAACGCTCCAAGACTACTCTGAGGCTTTGAGAGACGCCGCAGCGGAGGCACCCAGATTAAATTTGACCACCAGAGGTTCTTTAACGTGCACATTAATCTAAGTTCTCTACAGTTTGCCTCTTGTAACGAGTGAAAGTTTAGAGTTGGCAGGGACTTGTGTTGTCTGAAGAGCAGACGCGCCAAACAGGTGCACATGAACGACGCCTGCCTTTCAGTAACATGAATAGTTCTTGCATTTCGCTTCCATCAAAATTCGGTCGTAACGACTTCGCGTTCCCAAACAGAGTGCCTTTGCCATTGAGGTACCATTGCGGTAATGGTTGCAGCTGTTATTAGCAAAAAGAACACAGCAAGCTCCCTCCCAAGTACAATTTCCGCGACATGACACACACAGACAACGCTTAGCACGTGATTTACGGGTGTCAGACCGCTGGCCCTTCAGCCTCAGGAAGATAGGTCCTTGGTCAACATGCTCATTGCAAAGACGGGCGTTACTGGCCCTTGAAAGATTTATAGAAGCGAGCAACATTCTCAGAAACTATTGCGTAGAGTGTTTAAATGTGGTAAGTTTATTCTATGTCTTTTTGACCCAATTTTGGCCAATTCAATGCCTGGATTCATGTACCTTATTTGAATGTAATCCGTGCTTTCTTGTGTTCTCTGAGATTAGTGTACAGTTGTGTGACCAGATTTTGTGTTCACTTTAGTGCAAGTATGTGACTCGACTTTGTGTTATTATGATTTGGAGTTGACTTTTAGATTTAATGAGTTTAAGTTCATTGTTCTTTTTTACCTCTCTGCATGAAAATGTGCAGCCGGCACCAATTAGAGGCGACAACGTCTCCTAAGTACCATATAATAATAAAAAATAAACATAGGGAGCTGCTGAATTTGTGCGCTGCCGTGACACTTTCCAATATCAAGATGTGTTCGAAAGCGGGGTGCTTTATGCATTTGACAAGTTTCTGCTACTCGCGCGATCACTATACCGAGTATTATTCTGCCTACTTCTACGACGAATTTCGTACACCTATCTGAGCTGGTATATGCATCATGCAATCACTGTACAAACGCTTTACACAATTATACAACAAAAACGCTACCGCACGGCATGACAGATCACGGCCGAGCCCTAACAATCATTTTGCCTTGTATTTTCATTTTACTACCTTCTTTAATTAAGCCTATAACTTCTACAATTTAGTCTTTATCTCTAGCCTGCACTCATGCTATCTGTAATCCTTAAATTCCACCTTGACAATAGACCATTGTCAGTTGAAACGATTTTCACATATCGCCGACAAAAGACATCGCAGCTGACGGCGACGAAGGGTCTACCTCTATTTCTTTCTCTTTATATCAATTGGAATATCCGCTATCCCCGTCTGCTCTCTTATCCATACCGCTCTCTTCCCGTCTCTTAACGTGACGCCTTTAATTCGTTCCATTGTTCTTCGTGCCGACCTTAACTTGTTTTCGAGCTTTTTTGTCAGTCTCCAAATTTCTGACCCATATGTTAGCACCGGCAGAATGCACGGATTGTACACCTTTCTTTTTAATGATAAGGGTAAGCTTCCAGTCAGGATGTGATAATCCCTGCCGTATGCGCACGAACCCATTTTTATTCTTCTGTAAATTTCCTTCTCATGATCAGGGTCACCTGTGAGTAATTGACCTAGGTAAGCGCATTCCTTCGAAGACTCTAGAGGCTGACTGGCGATCTTGAACTCTTGTTCTCTTGCCAGGCTATTGATCATTATCTTTGTTTTCTGCATATTCACCTTCGACCCCACTCTTAAACTCTCTCTGTTAAGGTCCTCGTCTCTCGTGTTGCTGGACAGGAGAATGTCATCTGCAAACCGAAGGTTGCTGAGATATTCGCTATTGATCCTTACTGCTAAGCCTTCCCAGTTTAATAGCTTGAATACTTCTTGCAAGGACGCAGTAAATAACATTGGAGAGATTGTGTCTCCTTCTTTGACGGCTCCTTTTATAGGTATCTTCCTATTTTTCTTGTGGAGAATTAGGGTAGCTGTGTAAACTTTGCAGATATTTTCCAAGACGTTTACGTAAGCCACCTGTACTCCTTGATTACGTAATGCCTCTATGACTGCTGTTATCTCTACTGAATCAAATGCCTTTTCGTAATCTATGAAAGCCAAATAGGGAGGCTGATTGTACTCTGCGGATTTCTGGATAACCTGATTGATGGCATGGATGTGATCCATTGTATAGTATCCCTTCCTGAAACCTGCCTGTTCCTTTGGTTGACATAATTCAAGCGTTGTCCTTATTCAATTGGAAGCTATCTTGGATAATATTTTATAGAATACTGGAAGTAAATTAATGGGCCTATAATTTTTTCACTTCTTTAATATCTCCTTTTGTCTGGATTAGTATAATGTTGGCATTCTTCCAGTTCTCTGGGACCCTTGAAGTTGTGAGACATTTCGTACAAAGAGCCGCAAGCTTTTGAAGCATGGTGTCTCCTCCATCTTTGATTAAATCGTCTGCTATTCCATCTTCTCCTGCCACTTTTCCTCGTTTCATGTCTTCTAAGGCCCTTCTAACTTCATCGCAAGTTATAGAAGGAGCCTCTGTAACCTGTTCATTACTACTTCGAATGGAGGTATCCTCGCTGCTTTGGGTATTGTACAGGTCAGCATAGAATTCGTCCGCTGCTTTTACTATATCTTCGAAATTGCTCATATTATCCTTGCTTATCTTTCAGAGCATACATATTGGCTTGTCCTATGCCAAGTTTTCTTCTCACTGATTTCATGCTGTGTCCAATTCTTACTGCTTCCTCAGTCTTCCTTACGTTATAATTTCGAATATCCTTTATTTTCTACTTGTTTATCAGTTTTGACAATTTCGAGAATTATGCATGATCTCTTGAGTCAGACAGATTAATTCTTTGTCGTTTCTTCACTAGGCCTTTTGTTGCTTGGGAGAGCTTACCTACTGGCTGCCTTGGTGCGTTGCCTGCGACTTCCATTGCTGCTTCTGAAGCCAGCCTAGTTATGGTTTCATTCATTGCCTCTATGTCTTCTTCATCTCTCTGTCCTAAGGCTGCATATTTGTTTGCAAGTGCCATCCGGAATTTTTCTGGTTTTACCCTTGCTGCGTCTAGGTTGGTCTGTTCCCTGCCCAATTTTACTCTTTCTCTATTCAAATTGAGGCGAATCCTAGAGTTCGCTAACCTATGATCACTGTACCTTTACCCTACTTAACACTTCTACATCCTGCACTATGCTGGAATCGGCAGAAAGTATGGAATCATTTAATTTCTTGTTTCACTATTAGGGCTTTTACAGGTCCATTTTTAGTTCCAGCGCTTCCTGAAGAAAGTGTTCATTATTCGCCGCTTATTCCTTTTTGCGAATTCTACCAACATCTCTCCTCGAGTGTTTCTAGAATCCATGCCATAGTTGCTAATTGCTTGTTCACAAGCCTGCTTTTTCCCGGTTTTGCATTGATGTCACCCATTACTACAGTACAGCTATGGAAAGAAGAATGATGTGTGTAACGTTAAGGGATAAGAAAAGAGCAGATTGGGTGAGGGAACAAACGCGAGTTAATGACATCTTAGTTGAAATCAAGAAAAAGAAATGGGCAGGGCAGGACATGTAATGAGGAGGGAAGACAACCGATGGTCATTAAGGGTTACGGACTGGATTCCAAGGGAAGGGAAGCGTAGCAGGGGGCGGCAGAAAGTTAGGTGGGCGGATGAGATTAAGAAGTTTGCAAGGACGACATGGCCACAATTAGTACATGACCGGGGTTGTTGGAGAAGTATGGGAGAGGCCTTTGCCCTGCAGTGGGCGTAACCAGGCTGATGAGGATGATTACTACAGTATACTGAGTTTGCACTTTTCTCATCGCTAATACAACGTTTTCACAAAACAGATTTACTTCATCATCATCATGAATAGAGGCTGGAGCGTAGGCTTGTACAACCTTTAATCTATACCTCTTATTATGTTTGATTACGACTACTGCTTCCCTCTCGTTAATGCTGTAGAATTCGTCAATGTTGTCCACCATGTCCTTATGTATTAGGAATCCTACCCCGTATGATTTCTTATCTGGGGGTCCTCTCTAGCAAAGGACGTGTCCGTTAGTCAGCACTGTATAAGCCTCCCCAGTTCTAACCTCACTAAGGCCAATGATATCCAAAAGAATGACTGATAGTTCCTCCAAGAGTCCTGCTAAGCTAGCCTCACTCGAGAAATTTAGGGTGTTAAAGGCTGCCAGGGTCAGTTTCCAGTGGCGGCCTGTCCGGGTCCAGAGATTCCTAGCCCCCTCTGCTACTTTACAAGTCTGACCGTCGCCTTGGTCAGGTGCTCCGCAGCTGCTGGGGATTTAAGGCCGTGGGTTAATAATGACTATGGTGAAAACAGGCAGATACGCTGTGACACATAAGAGAATTGCATTCTGAGATTTTACGTGTCAAGGCTAAGTTTCAAACGCGTGTCACGATGGAGTGACATCAGTGCAGCGATCGGAATCCGGGGCTCGATGGCGAAGTTGAGCCCCATGTTGAAGACGTATGTGATTGTTTCCGGAAGTAGCTCGTTGTCAACAGCTTGCACGCAAGTGCAAGCCTTGCAGACTGCAGCACTTTCACAGCTGTCTTGCCGAGTGCAGCAGATATCAATACAGATAGGTGCACGACGGGTTGGTCCACTTAGCGACATTTTATTGCGTTTGGGTAACAGCGTAATCGCAGCAAACAGGACAGAGTACACGACGAGGAGAAGCGATATCCTCGTCGTTGTCCTGAACGGCGTCAACGTCCGTTTTCATCGCGCACTTGGCACTGCGTCTCGCGTTTGCGTTGTTACCCAAGAACCACGAAAGACACCGGTGCAAGCGATGGGCAATGTGCAGTTCCCTAAAAGAGTCACGCGTGGCCTTGAACATGCAGGAACCAAGTTCGCCATCGAGCCCTGAACGTCAAACCTCGTGCGTTTACCTATATACCGCTCGCGCGTATTTACCATTGTGTTCTTCCGCAGTCTCCAGCCAAGTAACCTTCCCCGGAAGACGGGCGCACACCTTTGCGGATCTTATGAAACGCGCGCCGAGGCCGTAGGCTGCAGCGGGAAGACACGTTTAGTTGCACGCAGTTATCGTGCATATTAAAAACCATCAGCCTGGAAATTGAAGCTCGAAAATCGAGACTAATCACGGGAACTGCGCGCCAGAGCTCATCGCTGTAGAGCGTCACTGCTGCGCTCCGGAGTTCGCGATTAAAAATAGTGCATCATTTTAAGTAATAGCTTAACGTATATTACTATAATGCGTCATGAGGCTTAACGTAAATTCCGTGCGTTAGATAAATTGCAGTTTGAGACCGTTGCTTCATGTTCACTATCGAAAGAAAGATGAGCGCCGAATAACGGAACGCTTCCAACAGAAGACCACGCTTTTTTTCTTTTCTTTTTCGCTTGACATCTAGCGAAATCGGGCGTGAACTGTATGAAGCCATTATTTTTTTAACGAGAAAACGGACAACATTCGACAGCATACGATAATGAATTGTTCTGTGCCATGTACTGCTTGGGGATCATTCTACCTTTCTGTGTACCTGATCTAGCTTTCTTTTTCCCCTGTTGCGTGAGGACTTTAATGCTCGTGTGCTTATCTGTAACCAAGGATCGCATGAGCAAATACTCCTGCCGCATGCAATGAACGCGTGTCATATGTTGCAGTCGCCACGTATACGCAGAATTAGGTTACCGCGTAGAGGCCGTAGCGGTCTTAAACTCCATCACAATAAAAGGCGTAAGCTATGGGAACACAACTTCGGCAGCATAAACAGCGTTGGCTGCATAGTATGAAAATTATGCTGCACTTGCTGCAAGCGTCAAATGAAAGCGATTTTTTTTTTTGCGCTGGTTTGAGCGAGTAACCAACTTCTCCATGGGTTAGTATAGCGCGATGGCGCAAATCTGTGTGTGGCTCTTGCGATCGCTATTTCGCTTTAGCTCCGCGTAAAAAATCAAAGCAGACGGCAGGAGTCATGAGAATACAGTTGCAAACAGCAATGAAGAAGCAGCGAAGCCAGGTTCACTCCAGCTCTGCTGCCTGCGGTGAGTAACTCGAGAATTCTCCATCGCCCTAGTCGTTTCGTATACTTGTCCTTAGCTTACGCCATTGGTCAGTGCGGCATTTATAGAAACGAATAATTGTCTATCACTTACCGAGATTAGTACCCGTAAGTCACGTTGCTCTCTTCTAGCACCATATGTCTAGGACTTCGATCGGAGCAATGCCAAACTTAAGGCAGGCAATACCTGATCGGTGTGTATGTGCGCAGCCAAGCACTAAAGAACAGAAATTGCAACACGTATAGTTGCAAAGTAAGGCAACGCTTTCTCGAGTCCGTTTGCTTCGCTGGATCGACTGCCACGGTAAATTCTATTAAGAAGCGCGAGCCGACGTCGCGAGAACCGACCTAATGGACCCTGGGCCGGGCCGGGGAAAAGTTGTAACGATGGACGTTCTCCCCATTTAGGAATGCTTTTACTTTGTGTTTTGGAGGTACTTCGTACACTCGCCTCCGCGCAATCGTCCTGCCGAAGCCGGAGCTGTTTTCGGAAGAGCGTTCGTTAGGCGCCGACCACTCTCCGGCACGGGCGTGTGATGGCCCGCCGGGGTGTCGTCAATGGATCCACAGCTAAGCAAGGAGGTCCGCGAGTCTCCTGTCCCGAGACGTCACCCGCAGAGCCACGTGAAGCAGACAGCCCTGCAAAAACTTGCTCGGCTCTCGAGCAGACGAGTTTTTCGGCACAACCTTTTCGGCTTAGTGAGCCATCCGGCAAGCCTGACGAGACAAGCCGGAATCACTCTCTAAATTGCTACCTGACGTGACCGATGGAAGCTGCGTGTCCGTCAATGCAATTTACGGATGGATGTTTGTGGCTTTCGACTTCGCAGTGGTATGAAGACGCGCGTGCCTCTACCGCGTAGCATGTAACGTTTCCCCTTTCCTCACTGTTAAGGCCCTCCATTTTTTTCCTCTGTTAGATCCTCTATTAGATAATTTGTCTGGCGCTCCTCCACCAGTATAATATTACGTCGCTTTCCTGTATTATGCTTCCCGAATTTCTCCAACTCTTCACATCACCACCACCAGTGCTAGATAGTATGTTTTTCGACAGTATCTATAAAAAGTGCATAATATGCATAAGTAGTGGAAAATCATGTAAGAGAGAAGAGAAATGGTAAATGCTAGGAGCTTAGCCAGAAAGGTCGTCCGCTTCACCAGTGCTATCCTGGATGAAGGAGAAGGAAAAACCGTTCGATAGAAAAGATGAAGAGAAGTAGATAAATGTAAAGGCGTCGACACATCTACGAATTGGCACGTACCGCTGTCACAGCCTATACGTATACATTTCAAAAGCTCGTAGTCTCCACAAGAATGACTAGCGCCGTGGCCGACTTGAGCGCGAAAGTTTGTTGCGGCTTTTGTTATGATGTCTTGGGCACTGCGTAGCAAAGCTTCTGGAATTTCTACAACAAAAAAAGAAATAGGGTGCTTCGTGAAGCTTCCCGTCATGTACAGACATTGTACTGTCTGTACAGAGTTACTGTGCTTCCTATACAGTAGCTCTGTACAGACAGTACAATCAGCGCATCCAAGCGAAGAGAGGGCGCAACACGCATGCGCCGAACAGCAGCACCATGTGGAACATTTCCACGCCCCGCGCGCGTGACAACTGACGCAGACTCGGAATTGAGAGTGAGAGCGCGTCCTTCCGACGACGCCTCGCGGTTTATACGCAACAAGGCCGCGCGGTTTCGGCCCTGCAGCTGGCGAAAGCGTTTCTTTCTCTGGGAGAAAAACACCGCCCTGCATCTCTTCGGTTTAGCCGCCACGCAAAGCTGGCTGGCGGGCTGCAGGCGGCCGCGAACTCAATTTTCACGCTCATCACTTCTCGTTACCGGCACCAAGCGTGTCGGCACAAGTAAATAGCTCCGTGGGTTCAAGCGTCAGAACGTGGCACCGATGTGCGCTAGAGTCGGGCAAAGGGACTCCGCGCGCGTTCGTCGTCAGAGCCAAGTTATTATGCAGAGTCGAGCGAAGTCGCACTAAGGCACGACTGAATGAAATAAAGAAAGGTCGAAATCGCCTAGCAGTAATGAATAAATGCTGAGGTGTCCCCGATTTCTAATATGCGTTATATTAAGTTCAGTCCAACTGTCGGGGAGAAAACTAATCGTGTGAAGCAATTTAAAAGGATGGGATGAGCGCAGAGACGTAGACGTTCTTAGTTGTGAGGTGACAACACACATGCGTATAAAAGCCGTTTCAGACTAGCTTTACTGAAAAAAAAAAAACAAGGTTAGATTTGATCCTTTCAGCAGTCATAACCAGTACATGTCACAAACAAAATTTATTGAGAACCTCGCAAAAACTGCAGCGATAAATAAACGCGCCTCATATAAATCAACAACATATGTGTGCACATATAAAATCACCCGTGCCGTCTCTATTCATCTATGCTTCTGCCCGTTAATGGCTAACGTAACATGCATCATAACAACAGTTCCTGAAGCCACCGTCTTGTCAGTGCTGTAAATATATTTCCAGAATGTCACGCAACAGCAAGGCAGAACTTACTATGACAGACTTAACTGTCTGTCAGACCGCGCATCTGACCGCGAATCTGACCTATCTAGCAGCAACGCAGGAGTTCCAATACAAAGTGTGCAAAACTTTTTATTGTGACATCGCATTAGTACGTCCGGCGGTATAGGCATCAAACAGTAAAATAAGGCTGATGAACAGTTGACCTTTGGTGTTCGTACATTTATTTATTTATTTACTTATTTATTTCTTTCTTTCTTTATTTATTTATTTAAAAATATCTTACAGGCCTCAAATTGAGGCCTTGAGTAAGGGGGGTAGCACATTGAAAATACTTAAAATATATGACATCCATAAAACTGTAGCAGTTTACATACTACAACGGTAACTACAAACGAGGTCAAAATCATTATCGTCATCCTATTTTTATGTCCGCTGCGCGCCCATGGGACGGAGGCCCCTCCCAGCAATATTCAATTACCCCCATCTTGCGGTAGCTGATTCCAACTTGCGCCTGCAAATTTTCTAATTTCATCAACCCCCCCCCCCCAGCTCCCGCCCCCCAATCTTCTGCCGTCCTCGACTGCGCTTCCCTTCTCTTCGCACTCATTTCGTAACTCTAATGGTCCACAGGTTATCTGCCCTATGCATTACACGGCCTGCGCAGCTCCATTTTTTTCTTTCTTAATGTCAACTAGACTATCGGATATCCCCCTTTGTTGTCTGATATACACCGTGTTCATATACACCGATGGTTTATCACACGCCAATTTGACCCATGCTCCTCTCTGCACCTCCTCGGTGGTACAGGTAGAAAGTAGTCACAGAAGGAGTTTTCCACACTTCAACTGTTACGTCTGCAAAAATACGATTGTATTACGTTGTTATAGTGCACCGCGAAACAATAAGTTTATATATGTTTATTTCCACTCCATTTGCTATGTCTAAGGCGAATCCGGCACCGCACATCATTCACAGCCAATGACAGCAACGGAAGGGGAGGGGGGGGGGGGAGGCACCACGTGAGCTTAACTTCGATGGATAGCTTCCCAGATTAATATCGATACACCTCTTGCGGATAGGAATGCAGGCGGTGGGGATGTCCAAGCTAACGACTCTTTGGCGAACCACGGACCGTATTAGAGATAATAGACCGTTTTTAATAGAGATTTACCGTGTACCAGCTTTCACGACTGCGCATACGCGGAGTTTAGCGGGCTCCAGTATAAGCTTACCATAACGTTCCGTGTTTGAGCTACAACATGGCAGCACCGAGGCTGCCCGCATCGATCCTATAATTTGGCCGTGATGTTTACACTTTGTCGTAACAGCAAGAAATAAATGGTACGATCGACAATCGCTTAGTCTCAGCTGCGTGCTGAGGAGAAACTGTAAGCGCTGTTTTGTCGTCATTATTTTGAGTGGTTGCTTGTTATGGCGCTGGTAGGCCTAGAGCGGCTTAGAAGGACGGCACGCTGTCACCGCCCGATCTCAGAGGCCACGGACACGGAAAAGTCTGTTAACTTTCATATAACATACAGCGCTGATCGCTTATAGCGTCAATTAACTCAGTACAGCCACGTGGCACCATCTATTTATGGAAATGATAGCGTCTGTCTAGGACTAGCAGAGCCAAAAGGGGCTGATTCAATTCATCATCATCATCATCATCATCATCATCGCCGTCGTCGTCGTCGTCGTCATCATGATCATCATCCTAGTTATGCCCACTGGAGCGCAAAGGCCTCTCCCATACTTCTCCAACTACCCCAGTCATGTACTAATT
The DNA here is from genome assembly GCF_050947875.1 of Dermacentor variabilis. NCBI lineage: Eukaryota > Metazoa > Arthropoda > Arachnida > Ixodida > Ixodidae > Dermacentor > Dermacentor variabilis. Next base: position 116,863,077 of record NC_134572.1, on the reverse strand, counting down.
GCGGCCATGTTGTCCCTGCAAACTTCTTATTCTCATCCGCCCACCTAACTTTCTGACGCCCCCTGCTACGCTTCCCTTCGCTTGGAATTCAGTCCGTAACCCTTAATGACCATCGTTTATCTTCCCTCCTCATTACACGTCCTGCCCATGCCCCCCCCCCCCCCATTTCTTTTTCTTGATTTCAACTAAGGTGTCATGAACTCGCGTTTGTTCCCTCACCCAATCTGCTCTTCTCTTATCCCTTAGCGTTACACCCATCATTATTTCCATAGCTGGCTGCGCCGTCCTTAATTTAAGTAGAACCCTTCTCGTAAGCTTCCACGTTTCTACCCCGTACGTGAGTACTGGTAAGACACAGCTGTTACACATTTCTCTTGAGGGATAATGGCAACCTGCAGTTCGTGATCTGAGAATTCCTGCCAAACGCACCCCAGCCCATTCTTATCTTCTGATTATTTCAGTCTCATGATCCGGATCCGCCGTTACTACCTCTAAGTAGATGTATTCCCTTACCATTTCCAGTGCCTCGCTACCTATCGTAAACTGCTGTTCTCTTCCGAAACTGTTAAACATTACTTTCGTTTTCTGCGGATCAATCTTTAGACCCACCTTCTGCTTTGCCTCTCCAGGTCAGTGAGCATGCATTGCAATTGGTGCTCTGAGTTGCTATGCAAGTCAATATCATCAGCAAATCGCAAGTTGCTAAGGTATTCTCCATTAACTCTTATCCCCAATTCTAACCAATCCAGGTCTCTGAACACCTCCTGTAAACACGTTGTGAATACCATCGGAGAGATCGTGTCTCCCTGTCTGACGCGTTTGTTTATTGGGATTTTGCTGCTTTCATTATGGAGGACTACGATGGCTGTGGAGCCGCTATAGATATCTTTCAGTATATTTACATACGGCTCGTCCACACCCTGATTCCGCAATGTCTCTATGACTGCTGAGGTTTCGAATGAATCAAACGCTTTCCCGTAATCAATGAAAGCTATATATAAGGCTTGGTTATATTCCGCACATTTCTCTATCAGCTGATTGATAGTGTGAATATGGTATATTGTTGAGTAGCCTTTACAGAATCCTGCCTTGTCCTTTGGTTGACAGAAGTCCAAGGTGTTCCTGATTCTATTTGCGATTACATTAGTAAACATTTTGTAGGCAACGGGCAGTAAGCTGATCGGTCTATAATTTTTCAAGTCTTTGGCGTCCCCTTTCTGATGGATTAGGATTATGTTAGCGTTCTTCCAAGATTCCGGTAAGCTCGAGGTCATGAGGCATTACGTATGCAAGGTGGCCAGGTTTTCTAGAACGTTCTGCCTTCAACAAATCTGCTGTTACCTGATCCTCCCCAGCTGCCTTCCCCCTTTGCATAACTCCCAAGGCTTTCTTTACTTCTTCCGGCGTTACTTGTGGGATTTAAAATTCCTCTAGGCTATTCTCTCTTCTATTATCGTCGTGGGTGCCACTGGTACTATATAAATCTCTATAGAACTCCTCAGCCACTTGAACTATTTCATCCATATTAGTAATGATACTGCTGGCTTTGTCTCTTAACGCGTACATCTTATTCTTGCCTATTCCTCACTGCTTTTGGGCTTCCTCCGTTCCTGGGAGCATGTTCAATTCTATCCATATTATACTTTCTTATGTCAGCTGTCTTACGCTTGTTGATTAACTTGGAAAGTTCTGCCAATTCTATTGGAGCTGTAGGGTTAGAGGCTTTCATACATTGGCGTTTCTTGATCAGATCTTTCGTCTCCTGCGATAGCTTACTGGTATCGTGTCGAACGGAGTTACCACCGACTTCTATCGCACATTCCTTAATGATGCACATAAGATTGTCGTTCATTGCTTCAACACTAAGGTCTTCTTCCTGAGTTGAAGCCGAATACCTGTTCGGTAGCTTGATCCGGAATTCCTCTATTTTCCCTTTCACCGCTAACTCATTGATGGTCTTCTTATGTACCAGTTTCTTCCGTTCCCTCCTCAAGTCTAGGGCAATTCGAGTTCTTACCATCCTATGGTCACTGCTGCGCACCTTGCCGAGCACATTCTCATCTTGTATGATGCGAGGGTGAGCACAGAGTATAAAGTCTATTTCATTTCTAGTCTCGCCATTCGGGCTCCTCCACGTCCACTTTCGGCTATCCCGCTTGCGGAAGAAGGTATTCATTATCCGCATATTATTCTGTTCTGCAAACTCTACTAATAACTCTCCACTGCTATTCCTAGAATAGCAGGGGAGATAATCATTCGATTATTAAGGACGTATAGTTTGCCCTCAGCGTGTGTTGAGACTAAGGGACAGCCATTTTCACCTTTTCATTTCTCGCTACAGGGATGGTGAGAAAGCATCACGGTGGAATTAGGATCGAAGCGGGCAGTATGCGCTGCCATGTTGTTGCACAAACACTGCATATGGTGATGCGGTCCGGTAAACTTATACCGGGGCCCGCCAAACGCAGCAGGTGCCCAGTCGTAGCAGCCGCCGACGGATATACGTTAACCCTCTGCTAAAACAGCCCATTAGAGAGCTTTAGCGTATCTGGTATACCGCTAAATGCTGGCGGTCTGGACGTTTTGCCGGACGGGCGTTTTGTTGGATGGGCGTTTTTGCCGGATGGGCGTTTTGCCGGATGAGCGTTTTGCCGGATGGGCGAAGGTGCAAACGTGAGTGGCCTTGCATGGTGCAGCCACCAGGTGGCGCAGAGCTCAACCAGACAAACACAAAGCTATTGTTGCAGTACAAGCAAAAGTCTTATACTTCGCTGCTAATGTAAATTTCACAATTACTTCACTGCCGAAGATGTACAGCAACAGCAAAGTAGAATACACTTCAGGCTTGAGGTAATGAAAATGAGGCTAGGACAAAAGACAAAAAAGACAGTTTTAGGCTCTGAAAACGTAATATATACGCCAACATCGACATAGGCATCTATAGGCACAATAAAAGTGCCTCTAAAATGTTTCTAGACTCATAGTTTATGCTCAGATGTTAAATTTGCACGCTAAAGACGCAAGAAAAAAAAGAGATTTTTTTCTAAAGTTGTGGTGTTTGACTACTCCGTCGCCATTTTACATGTCTGTGTTCTCTCTTCTCCCAATTTCTTGACCACTATGGTAACCTGCTACAACCTCGTATGCTTCCATTCCGGACCATATAATCTTATAAGTTCTCGAACGAAAAAAAGTAGGACACTCAAATAACGCAGTCTGGGTCAGCAGTAAGCAGCAAAACATATTCTTTCTGTGTTTCTCTTCAACTGCAGGCAAGAAAGCCATCGGGATTCCATGCGGAACGACCGCCGTGCGCCTGGTGTCCACTGGAAGATTTGAGGACTCCATAACTTTCGGCTACGAGCCCATTATCGAGAGAGAACGCGTGCGACTGTGCGCCAAGGCCCTAATGACAGTGTGACGCTACAGGTGAGCATGCAGCAGAGCGAAAGTTGCGCGTTGTAGAAGGACGATGGATTTAACGAGAAACTGGAGACGTTAGGCTGCCTGACGTCCTCGCATTGTGCTTCCGACATGTTGGCAGGGAAAGTTGAGAATACCCACACTCGCGGACACAAACACGCACATACGTGAAGTTGTTCACAGTGTCTCGTCAAGAGCCGCAGACTTCGCGAGAACCTGAAACCCTCGTAGCACCACGGGTGATGCTTCTAAGCCGCTAAGCCGGGAACAGCCCTGCGTTTGTTAGGGCCGCGTGATTTGAGGAGTCAGGTGTGGACCTTATTGTGAGGTCGACACGGCATACTCCTTGTTGCATTCTGATTCGTCATTATTGTTGTCCTTCTTGATTTTGATTGTCAGAACAAGTTATTGAATACCGCCCTGACAAGCCGTCCCTGCAGAGGGACACAAATTCATTGTTACAATCCTTATTGATAGCAAACTCAAACAAGCTCTTTTAGTACTGACAAGTGTTAACTCTTACCCTTTGCTGTGGGGGACTGTCATTAGGTGCATGTGCTCTCTCTATTTCTTCCCCTTTCTTCAGGGTAGGGTAACAATTGGGATATATTGTTCTGATCTTACTCTTTTCTTGCGTATTTCTCTCTCTCTCTCTCTCTCTCTCACTCAATTAATCACATAATGTATATCTAAACCCTGTCCTTTTCTCGCTACACAAACTGTTGACGACATGGTACTCTTGACACTATTTTTTTGTTTGCACTGATACTGATGCAGAGCCGCTGCACGTTCTTAGCTGTTTTGTTAGCGTTAGAAATGTGCTCATTTTCGGTGCTGTTGTGTTTCAACATATTATTTCATGACGTACTAGTCACAACGTATACTGCGATACATAAAAGCATAGCCTGGTCACTGATATTTTCACTGGTTTTGTAGCAGCAATAATTCCTCAGACATTCTGATAATTCTTATGTGAAACTTCAAAGATGCACCTCAGGGTACACGAATGAAAGTAATAATTTGCTATTTCCAGTATAAGTGCTATGAATTAAAACATCTGAAATTTACAAAATGTACACCTGGTTCCTAGTCCCCAACTTTTGCAAGTTGGATCACGAAAAACAAAGGTGTGAAGATTTGTTGGCGTAAACACTAGCTATAATGATGTCCATGCTATGCGGAAAAGCAGTAGCTTCACAAATGTGAAGGCGGGTAAGTTCCTATTGGGGTGCAGAGAGGATTTGTTTTTACTCATTGTAGCAGGCACCTGGTTTGTTTTTCATTGCATGCCGTAGGCTCGATAAGCAATGCCTCTCAGGTCAGGGAGCATGCAGAAGCTTCCCCATACTTGCTTATTGCGTTCGATTAGCTTTTTCTGTGCAAGCAAGGTGGCCTTGTGTGCGTTCAACTGGCGCTGGAGCCATCACTTGCTTTGTTCAGTTCCTGTACAGTGCTGTACAGTAATGAGGAGTATTGCACAATATTGTACGGTAATGAATAGGGGCCCTTGTACAAGAGGCGCTTAGAATGTAAGAGATCAGACAGCTAGTGAAGCTTCCGTCGAAGGTCGATCTGAAATGGACCGCGTGCTCTTGTGCGAGTCAAAACCCCACGAGACAGGAAGGATTGATCGTAATAATTCGTACATACGCTGTCTAAGTTATTACAGATAAAAGGAACCTGCGGTGGTGACGATGAAGTTGCACTCGACATTAATCGAACACACTTATTAAAATAACACGCGCTCGTGATAATCTACAGTTGTTTAAGACATCGTTACAACAGCCGTCGGATATGAAAGTTGAACAACCTGAGAGAAGCTCCGGGGTCGTCAGGGCTGCTGGCAATTAAAAGTTACGTTGCCGAGTCGACCGAAGCGCAGATGCTGCGTCTTTTTATTGCAGAAGTGCGAGAAGCACTGGAGGCTAGTTTGGACAGTACGTGCAGCCGAAGTTTTATCTTTCCAAACTCTCCAATCTCCCCCAATAAAGATGTCAAATTTGACAAATAGCTAAACTTCAGTCGTGATTTCAGACGGCGCATGATGTTGCTAGTAGAAGAATTCGAAGGGAAATGTTTAACAACGCGTAGAAAAACTGTCGATCACATTGACCAATTTCTGTAATTGTGGTAAAGAGAGAGTTAGCGTCGTTATGTACAGCTTGTTACTAGATGCCACGTGACGCGTCCGAGCAGCCTCGTCACGGTTACATATACAAATCTGTACATATTCAGATTGAAGCCTTGAAATTACTTTAAAGAATAGTTAAAGTTATGCTCGCTTAGAAGTCTTTTTCTCTGTTTTGTTTTCAGTTAAGTAGGTGGCAAGTTAACGTATATCGGAGTGAAACTTGCATGGCCGATTTTTTTCGACCGATGCCGTACTGTGTGTGTTTTGAAACGTGAAACTTCTTTTTATTGGTCGCTCGTTCCAGACTATCGACAGAATGAAGATGGACCGCTATTTGAGATGGACTCTCCACGTGATCGATCCGCATTTGCAACTGTTCCAGGGCGAAAACAGAGGGGGGAAAAGAGAGAAAGAATCGAATGCCTGCAACACCGGACTAAACGACGCCTCGACATTATTCTCGCTTACGTTACTTAGACTCCCGCTGTATGACCTCGTTTGTTGATTGAAAATGTAAATAATTCAATTTTTCTTCGGGGTGTTCGCTTGCTTCCTTTCAGCTTGACAAGGTACAGCGGTTCGCAACAGTCATTTGCTGCCGGACGCAGGTGTGCCGTTCGCAAGGCCAACAAGAGACTGTTCATTTTGTTCGCTTCGAGCTATGATATCGCTCTAGAAAAGTTTTGTGACTTTTGTTCATTCTTTGTACTTTCTGCATGCTAAAGCCGCTTCGATGATAATGTCGTACCTTTTCTACATCTCACAAATCTATCACTTGTTAACTGACGAAGACCGACTGATAGCATGCTCCCCATTAGCAATTCCTTGTTGTTTTTCTTAACCCTTATTTTCTATGAACGAGTCTCGAAGCGGAAAGTCATTTAAAGACCCTTCTACTGTTTCTTCACTATTACATGTGGCAGAGAATAACTGTAATCATTTGCGCCTTGCACTGATTTCGAACGCTCAATTTGTTGCTGTTGAAAGTGCTGATGTATTATTTCATCCTACACACAATGTGCTGTGAAAAATCCTTCAGCGTCTCAAAGAACTCGAAATCTAATATCAGAGCATATTTTGCACGCATGCTTTCACAATAGACATTGATGTATCGCATTTGTCTTTTGTGTCGATATTTTGTATTATAGGTTTTGTGTGTAATTCCAAGAAGGTCGCGTAATAATGCAAACTGAACATACCTGCGCGTTTGTGACAGAATATGTCATATCTCCATAGCAGTTCCGGAGGGCTGCAGCTTTATACAACCAATTTCTGCAAACATGCTCATTGTGCATAAAATGTTTTGGACAGCTCAATTGTACAAGGAAGGGAATAGTGTGAAACATTTTTTCTATTATCTATTACAACATGCTTTTAACGCAAACGAAGCAACGGAGACAAACCAAAAGCTAATATTTTATTATCGTTGTTTGACTGCGTCATCAGCGATGCGTTTGACTATTTAAGTAAGCATGAGATAAACACAGTGACAAAGACGCCTCAGGTGTCTTCCTCTGCTGTCAAAGACACGTTGATGGATTAACTTGCCGGTCCACTACTCAATGACTCCATGGCATAATTAGTGAGAGAGCGAGTCCCTGAAGAGGAATGAAAATATGTATTTGAAATCAATTAGCCTGCTACCTTCCGCTTGTGAATGTTGTTTGTCGAGTTTCCCTTTTTTTCCGTACCGTCATTGATCGTTATAACTTGCTGTTTGTTGCGGACACAGTCTGGAAAGTTGCTTTCCCACATTACACCACCTACTCATTACCACTGTGTAGCTAAGGCTATCCAGCGCTTTACTTCGTTACATTGCGAGCGTGAGCACTGAGGTGGAACACCGTAAGATAAATAACCGCTAGGCTGACAAAGAGAAACACCTTTGATTACGAAAGTAAGAAAACAAAAGCGTAAACGAGATTTTCTTCCCCGCTGGATGCAGTCGCCGAAACTAACTGGCGCCCAAATACAGGCGGAAGAGGACAATATCTTTAGTTGGTGTCTAACTATGGGTGCGAGTAATGAACTCCCCAAGCGTTAAGTACGACAATCATTGCCGGAGTTCTTCGTTCTGAACTGCAATCACGCGTCCAGAAATTATTTGTCCTGAGAAGACCCACACATAATTTCCTGCGTAGCATTGTTTTTTGTTCGCTTGCTTTTTTCTTTATGCTCGACAAGGCTTAGGGAATGGAGTTATGCGTCGCACAGCAAGTGCAGTGATCCGAGGTTCCGTCAGGCTTGTCGCGATTTCCTGGTACAAGAGCACGTCGTCCTTGTTGCTCTTAATGTACTTCAGCGGAACAGTCATGCAACATTCTCCGAGTAGTCTGCTCCTTTAAAAAGTCCGCTGTGGTATTCACTGAAAGCGCAATTAATGATTTATCGTAAAAACTTGGTACGATCGTTGTAGATTTATTTAGTTAAGCTAGCTGAGAAGCTGGCAAAACTAACTTAATGAGAGGTATGCCGCACACAGAGCAAAAAACAGCATGCTCTTTTCACAATTTTTGCTCTCTCTTTCAATAATAAGTACAGCAGCGTGTAAAGAGAGTAGACTTATGGAGCATAGACATCGCAAATGCTGCGACATTGAGTTGCACGAAAAAAAAAATTGGCGAATATCATAAGAAAATTATTGTCCATGTGGATTGGTCGCGTTCTGGTGCAACCACTTGGGCCCGGCGCCGGCATTTAATTGAGCCAGACTACACGTAAGCATACCGTTGGCTAAACATGCCCAATCTTTGCGCCAGCATTTCTAGTGGCCTGTGCTGGCTTTGCGTCCTTTGGAATCATCACGGAGCAAGGCGACAAGCCGAAACCGCCGATATATATTGTGTCGAGATCTCGCATATCTTATTTCGGCCATTTAGGCTTATCGCTTCCCTCCGCGTCAGCGCAGAGTTACAAGCAAACGACAGCCAACGCTGGTAGAAACAATGCGCGCTGCTCTCTAATCGGCCAGTGACGTCAGCGCTGAAGTCAACTAATCGGGGAATATTTCCTAGAATCTTCCCATATTGTTTACTCCTTCGACTTTATCCCTTGCGTGGCTGCCAAAGCGGCGCATCCAAGGTTTGGGAAGTAGGCAAACAAAGATACCGCTTTCGAAGTAGGCGAGATGAAGTGAGGAGTTCATTGTTTCAGCGGTAGAACGGTGGCACGATAAAGTTTTTCTATCGCCTTTTCAGTAAGTACCACGGCGCTTTCCTGTTTTCCCGAAGAGTGTATAGTGAAACGAAGCACTCATTCGCGAGCACCTGCATCAGTTCGATCGACGCGGAAAGGCGGCCCGCGTTCAAACAGGGCGCGCTGCAGACAGATCGCAGCCAAGGATGTGAACGCTGTGTATACATACTATAAATACCTGTACAAGCCACGTGTTGTCAGTGAGGTTTGCCTTCTTTTCGTTTTCAAATATGGAAAAACTAAAGTGTTGACGGGAGATACGGACACTAACTACCTTGTTCTTGTTGTGTGCCCTCCCCCCTTGCCCTTATATCATGTACAGCAAGTGTGCACAGCGCGCCAATGGTGGAAGTTGTTGTCTCAATCCCGTGTGACTATAGTTGTTCAGAGGACGAAAACAAAAGAACAAATGTATGAATAAAGGTTTTCCTAAACCATGCCGCAAGTCGTCTGTACATTGTGCGTGCATCGCCAGTACTGGCGAGCGACCACCCTGTATTTGCGGTTGAGTCGCGCCTCGCCAGCGTCGGTGCTCAATCATCTGGTTATAAATGGCCATGCAAATTTGTCTCTACATCACCTCCATGTCTCAATGAGCGCGATGCTGATGCGAAAGTGCACACATACGTTTGCCACGAACCTGTGCTTGAGCCACAGTATAGTGAACTCTCACGAAAGTTCTCTATGAAAGTCAATAGCTTTTGTAAACAATGATTGTTGAAGGCGTCATAAGCGCCAATAAGGGTTCTACAGAATATGAACAAGACTTTTGCAAGGGAAAGCTCGAATGGTGTTTTCACAGCGAGTATGCAAAAGCCCATTGTGCACTTTACTGCGTATTTTTTTTCATCGTTTCTGTGGCGTCGGGATAGAGGGCAAGGCCATCGTGAATACGACACTGCATTTTAAATCTTCGTTTGCACGGTGGAGAAAAGTACGTTCACCGGCTGATTGGGGAGAAAACAAAACCCGACTGTTCTCGTTCGAGAGGGGACGATATCGGCATTAAGCGTTATACCCCAGCCACGACTTTGTAGCGGTGTCGTCCACTCAATTCTGAGCCACTCTTATAATCCACCGTTCACGGCCGGTTTATCCTATTGATAACGCAGACGGATCGCCGCTTTGACCACTGACCAAGCGCAAGAAGGCATGGATAGAAAAGGGATCGTCAAATTATTATGGTGCAGGAGGCTTTATATATAAAGGACGAAACAATGGAAACCTACGGGCTTTAATTTGGCTAATCATGACCATATAAAGCCACCAGACAATGAAGCCAAGGAAAGATAATGGGAAATTAGCTGTGGTTGAAACTGAAAAGAAAATAATAAAGAATGGGAAGTTAATGAGGCATATTAAATAACGTGCCACGGGTGGCACCCGAACTCTCCCCCCATGTATGTATGTATGTATGTATGTATGTATGTATGTATGTATGTATGTATGTATGTATGTATGTATGTATGTAACGAGGGTCTCGAATCCGGCAACATTGATGCCTTCAGGTAGCATGTGTGGGTTTATTGACCAGTTGCCTTGACCCAAAAAGATCACGTTCTCGTGACGCCTGCGGTAAAAAGGGCGTTCCGCCGCCAACGTCAACGTGTTCGTTCTCAACGTGAACACACTAACGTGTTCTACTAGGACACATAAATAACCAAGAAAGTGGATGGGAAAACTACGCCGCGGTAGCTCAATTGGTAGAGCATTGCACGCGAAATGCGAAGGTTGTGGGTTCGGTTCCCACCTGGGGCAAGTTGTTTTTTCATCCACTTTAATTTCCATTCATTTATCATTTCATTACTTCATTTATTAAGCACAACTAATTTCCCCTATGTTGTCCTTGGTGTCAGTGTTTGTTGGCTTCTGATGATATGTCTATATATATATATATATGAGAAGAAAGGGGGTTAACCGAGGGGCTCGATTTTTATTAGTCATATCATAAGAAGCCAACAAACACTGACACCAAGGACAACATAGGGGAAATTACTTGTGCTTAATAAATGAAATAAAGAAACGATAAATTACTGGCAATTAAAATGGATGAAAAAACAGCTTGCCGCAGGTGGGAACCGAACCCACAACCTTCGCCTTTCGCGTGCGATGCTCTACCAATTGAGCTACCGCGGCGCCGTTTCGAGGGCCCAGGACGCGGGCCGAGCTCAAGGCATTTTGGAATGAAGTCGCTTCTGCAAAGCTGCATTCACCCAATAAAAGTTTATTCTCTCTCTCTCTCTCTCTCTCTCTCCCCATCCACTTTCGTGGGTATTTATGTATCCTAGTAGAACCCCGGGAGTGTTAGCTAGCGCCGCCACTCACAGATCTTGACGGCGGACGTGGAACGTCCTTCATGCCGCAGGCGTCACGAGAACGTGATCTTTTTGGGTGAAGGCAACTGGTCAATAAAACCCACATATGCTACCTAAAGGCATCAATGTTGCCGGATTCGGGACACTCGTTATGTAATCAATGAGAAGATGTAATCACCCTCGTTATGTAATCAATTAACGTTGTATATATATATATATATATATATATATATATATATATATATATATATATATATATATACAACGGGCAGGAGGCAGGCATACGAAATTGAGCCCGTGAGCACTACTACCTGCGATCGTCGTCTTCGTCAGTCCTCATGATCGTTCGCTGCTGCAGTGCCTCGTAGCATGACCTCCGGCGGCGAAGGCGCTATCCTGGCGCTTGGTAGGTTTGAGTGATATCGCTTCAGTCGAAGTACGTGAACGGTATTAGAGGAGGATAGCGATGTGGAGGTATCGAGAAGTTTTAACTCGTAGGCCTCGTCTGTGACTTGCCGCAGGAAATGGTACGAGCCTGAGTAGGGCGAAATCAGCTTCTCACAAAGTCAAACTCGCCGTGCTGGTTTCCAAAGAAGCACGATGTCACCAGGGTTAAAGTGGGCATCGCGGTGATGAGCTTCATATATGCGTCGTTGCTTTTCTTGGGAAGTGGTCAAACACAGGCGTGCAATCTCACGTGCCTCGGTAGCTCTAGATATGACATCTCGGGCATATTCTGACGTATCGAGAACGGCTGGCAGGATCTTGTCAAACGGTAGTATAGGATCTCTTCCATACAAGAGAACAAACCTATTAAAGCCAGCAGAATCATGGCGGGACGTATTGTAGACGAAGGGGACGAACAGCAGAGCGGCATCTCAGTCAGGGTGGTCGGAAAAGACGTACCTAACAAGAATTTCTGTGATAGTTCTATCGAGTCGCTCCGTGAGGCCGTTGGTCTAAGGGTGACACGCCGTTGTAAACTTGTGCTTCATAGTGCAGGTGGGTAAGATGTCCTGGACAACACCTGTGAGAGAACGTAGCGGCGCCAGTCGGTAAGGAGTTGTCGGGGAGCGCCGTGGTGAGGTATCACAGAGTCGAGAAGTAAGTCAGCGACGTCGGTTGCACAATTGGTAGGGAGAGCGTGCGTGAGCGCGTAGCGAGTGGTGTAGTCCATAGCAATTTCTATCCACTTGTTGCCACTAAGCGATAGAGGAAAAGGGCCAATGAGGTCAAGACCAACCCGAAAGAATGGCACAGATGGTATTTCAATGGGCTGCAGGCGGCCAGCTGGTAGGGCTGCTGTTCTTCTTTTTTTTTTGCGGTGTTCACAAGATTTACAGGAGGCGACGTAATGGCAAACGGAACGGCAAATACCGGGACAAATGAAACGACGCCGAACACGGTCACATGTCTTTGAGACTCCCAAATGGCCAGTGGTTGGGAGTCTCACGCATATGTTTGGGAATGACCAATAGCAGTTCAGGGCCATCAGGGTGCATGTTATAATGATACAATATCTCATCTTGCAGTACAAACATAGGCGAATAGGGGGAACTTGTCAGGTCCGTCAGGCTAAGAATGATGCCTCTCAGGTAAGGGTCGCGTCATTGCTCATCGTCGATTGTCGCCAAACGCAGTAAGCGCGAGGACGCAAGTTTACTCGCCGGTCTCAGGCTGGTCTGGTGGGTCTACTGGATGACGTGACAAGCAAGCAATCAGCGTCCTTATGCAGTCGGCCTGTCTTATACACCACTGTGTAAGAGTAGTCTTGGAGCCGTAGAGCCCACCGACCGAGACGTCCAGTTCGATGTTTTAAAGACGAAAGCCAGCAGAGTGCGTGGTGATCGCTGATCACCGTGAAAATCCGTTCATGGAGGTAGGGGCGAAATTTACCTACTGCCCAAGCGAGGGCGAGGCATTCACGTTCGGTGATCGAGTAATTGTGTTCGGCTGGTGACAGAGAAGGGCTAGCGTTCGCGATGACACGGTCGCAACCATGCTGTCGCTGTGCCAAAAAAGAGCCGATAACGTGGTCACTGGCGTCGGTGCGAACCTCCGTTGGGGCGGACACGTCAAAGTGGTCGAGAATCGGTGGTGACGTGAGTCGCGTCGTCAGCTCAGTGAATGCACTAGCTCGGTCGGGACCCCAGACAAAAGTCGCGTCTTTCTTAAGAAATTCCGTTAGAGGGCGTGCGAAGTCAGCGAAATTTCGAAGTCAGCTTCGAACGTCGGTTGCGCAAGTCACAGGGAAATCCTTAACCGCGCAAACTTTTTCCGGATTGGGACGAACACCGGATGAGTCGACGGGGTGTCCGAGCACAGAAAGTTGCCGGCGGCCAAAGTGACATTTCGCCGAATTGAGCTGAACTCTCGAGTTGCGGTGCACTGAAAGAACTGTCGAGATGCTCGAGGTGTGTGCCGAAATTCGGTGAAAAGACAAGGACATCGTCGAGGTAGCACAAGTATATTGACTACTTTAAGCGGTGAAGGAGTGCGTCAATCATTCGTTAGAATGTGGCAGGAGCATTGCATAGCCCGTATGGCATCACCTTAAACTGGTAGATTCCATCAGGTGTAATAAGCGCCACCGCATTTCCACTATCCACGTCGTCAACTGCAATCTGCCAATACCCTAAACGAAAGCCTAACGAAGAAAAGTACTTGGAATCACTGAGACAGTCAAGGACGTCATCTATCCGAGGTAAGGGGTACAGGCCTTTTTTTTTTTGTTACTCGGTTAAGATTCCGGTAGTGGATACAGAAGCGCCAGCTGTTGTCCTTTCTAACGAGCACGACAAAAGATGCCCACGGGCTTGAAGAAACTTCGGTGATATCACGGGCAAGCATTTTGTCAACTTCCTTTTGTATAACTTGGAGATCAGCGGAGGAGAGACGATAGGGACGTCGGTGTACGGGTTTGGCATCACCGGTGTGAATCCGATCCTTGACAACTGTTTGGCTCAGAGATCGGTCATTGAGGTCAAAAATGTCCTGGTATGACATTAGCAGGCCCCAAAACGCCTGTGCGCGTTCGGCCGGAAGATCAGTGGCGATCATCTTCGTTATTTTATCTAACATCGTGGCGTTCGAATCAATAGCAGCAGAAGGCGGTGCAGCAGGCTCAGTTAAGAAGAAAACATGATAGTCGGAGGCTGGAGCTAGGGTTGCAAGAGAGATAAACTGGGAAATCACTTGAGGACATAGTCCAGAATTCACAATAGGGAGACATGCGGCATTGCCCTTTATACTGATGACCGAGTGCGGGAACATGACATTCTGCGAACAGAGGGTGGTAGCGTTGGGTGACACTATTTAACCGCCGTCGTCCACATGGGGATCAGGAGAGACGTCTATGTACGTCCCGGCTGGATATGGTAGACGACTGTAGTCGGCGGAACACATCTGACTCGGCGCAGGATCAGAAGGCTCAACGGCATGAGGTAAGGCAAGCTGGATGACCCGTGCAGAGCAGTCAATAAGAGCCAAATGTGCCGAGAGAAAGTCAAGTCCTAAGATGATTACATGGAGCACTGATCCAAGACGTAAAACAAAACTGAGGTATGGCGTCCGCAACAGTGACACGGGCGGTACACAACCCAGCAACAGACGGAGTCGCACAATCGGCTACGCAGACTACAGCGATCGGAGCAGGTGTAAGAACTTTCTTCAGACAAATACGGAGGTTTGAGTTCATGACCGATATATGGGCGCCGCTGTCAATGAGTGCGATGACAGGTATACCGTTCACGTCTACGTTGATGAGGTTGTGTTGTCCAGGTAGTGCGAGCAGAGGAATTTCGGGTCGGGTCGGGTCGTCGTGGCAGGCTCACCTCTCAAAGCTACGACCGTCAGTTTTCCGATGAGCGACGGGAGCATGTGGGAGAAGGAGAGTGACGACGCAGAGGTGAGCGGGACAGGTGTCGGGATGGCGAAAGGGAGCGGTTTGATCGTGCTGGCCATGATGACGGAGCGCTGTCGTCGTCATTGTGTATCGGCACTGAGGAGCTACCACCTGGACGTCGGATGTTTCGATAGTTCGGTCAAGGCTACGAGTTCCTAGCATTTCGACGATGGCGGGAAATGTGTCCAACGCGTCTACAACCGAAGCAGGTCGGCCTGTCATCGGAAGTGCTCCATGCTGCGGAATTCTGATAATGAGGATGAACAGTTGGGCTTCTCTATAACTCAGGTGTGGCGGGTGGGCGGTAGTCAGGTCCGTTGACTGGGGAAAGCGTGTGTAATTCTGCGTTGGCTAGTTCTTGACGCGCAAAGGTTTGGATAAGGGAAATGGTTGCATGGGGCTCGTCGGGGTTACACGCTTGAAGGGAAACTGCGGAAGTAGCTTCAATCTCGTGGCGGATAATGCGCACAGTATTGTCGGATGCAGCAGGAACGGGGGGAGCTGGTGGGAGAAGGAGGTCCTCACAGGTAGACGTGGCAGCCATGATCTGAAGATGTGTGAAGTTCGGAGTAACGCTGCGACTTTTTGCTTCTTCAAAGCGTCGGCATTCATTGATGACGTCTTGCACTGTGTATGAGTTCTTAAAAGCCAGAAGTGTAAACGCGTCATCCGTGACACCTTTGATGATATGCGCAACCTTTTCCGTTTCCGGCATCGTGTCATCGGCTTTGCGACAAAGCGCGAGCACGTCCTGGATGTACGTCACCTAGGACTGGATGCAAGTTTGAGCTCGGCATGCAAGTTCTCGCTGTGCAGCATGACGGCGTTCGATGGGCTTGCCGAACAGATCGATGAACTTTTGCTTACATACCTCCCAGCTCATAAGTTCCTGTTCGTGGATCAGAGGCCACACTTGTGCCGTACCCGCCAGGTAAAATATGATGTTCGCTAGCATCTAGAGTCGGGTCGCAGTTGCTGCTAGCGCTCGCCCGTTCGTACAGTTGAAGCCAATCTTTGACGCCGGAAAACGAGCTGCATAGTTTGTTTTCCGGTGTTCTTTAACTTTTTGACCAGGTCACCAGTTAAAGAACTCCAGAAAACAAGCTATGCAGTCACAGCCGTCGAAATCTAGGCTTGCTCTCCTTCCTTATGTACACCGCGTTTCCCATTACACAGTGACAATTGCGGCTAAGGCAGCAGCGAGGATTATAAGCAATTCCCTTAATAATCTGAGCGGGTTGTGCAAAATAGCCAACAGGGTGGATACTGTCGCGTGTTACGTTTCGCCTACGACGCGCGGTTTAGCCGGCGCGGCTGCAACGGACGCCGGGGCTTCGTTCAAAGCGGCAGACATTTTGGCCCGTTCGGCGCCGCCGCTACGCCTCCCCGCCAAGCGCGTCCAGGCCTGTTCTAATGCCACGTGTCTTCATGTGCGTGTGTGTGTGTATGTGCATGTTGGTGCCCACGCTTGTCGAAGCGCGGCAGCCGGGGAGAGGAGCTCCCCCAACTGTGAAGCGAGGGGGTCTGACCGGCGCCGACACGACGTATGCGCCACCTTCTCTTCCCATTGTGCCCGAACGGCGCCGGCACGACGGCTGCGCCACCTTCTCATCCCATTGTGCCCGAGCGGCACAGTCACGTGCTCGTCTATAGAGGGGTTCCTTCTTGCCCTCAACTGCGAGAGTATAAAAGCAGCTGCCCCCGGACGCCAAGAGAGGCTCCGATTTCTTCTGTTGAGTAACGTGCTCTCCCGTCTCTCTACTTCGGTCGACCTGACCGCCAACTCTTTGCGATGTTAGAATAAACAAGTTGTTTTGTTGTTACCAGTCGACTCATGCTTTGCCGGGACCTTCGGACGCTTCCAGTTGTGCCCCAGGCCGCCAGGCCAACGCTACCCTTGGGGCTTGCGACCCAGGTGCAACAACGGGCGTCAGCGCTGAGTTTCCAACAACTCGTGCCAGCGGTGCGATGCCAACAACTCGTGCCAGCGGTGCGATCCCAACAACTGCCTGCCAGCGGTGAGATCGCGACAACGGAGGCCAGCAGCGAAGATATGCAGTTGACTGTATGCTGAGCAGCTCAACGACGATCCGGGAGCAGTGCAACAAGCCCTGTGTGATGACTGGTTGCCTGCAGCGGAACGACTGCGCTGAATTCTTGGCTGCGAGGTTTGGTGAGTGCGGGACTTTCTTCTTCTGAGCTTTGCCAGGCTTTTGTTAGTGTCAGAAACAGAGCTGGTAATTGTGGTTGTCGTTGCTGCCGGGTTAGTTTGCGGCAAGACAATAATAGGCAGTAAAGAAAGCAGCATTCAGAGCAGCCATGGATTTGAAGTCGTTGCGCAAACCGAAATTGCTGGAGCTTGCAAGAGAGTTGGGTCTGGATGTCTCAGACAAACTCAGAAAACCTGAACTGCTAAGGGCTATTCTTGAGTTAGAAGCTGAGGAAGACGAGCTGTCGGAATGCCTTGAGACCATTGAGGAGAGGGAGACGGCAAAAAGACAGGAGCGCGAAATTAAAGAACAGAAAGAAAAAGAAGAGCGTGAACGTAAAGAACAGAAAGAGCGAGAGCAACAAGAGCGCGACCACGCTTTGGAAATGAAGCGTCTTGAGGTAGAGATGGAACGCGCTCGTAATGGAAGTCAGGCACACGGTGCAGGAGAACGCGTATTGTTCAATATGACTGACCTGATGCGGCCGTTTAAGCTTGGAGAGGACATTGGTTTGTTCCTGGTTAACTTTGAGCGAACGTGCGAGAAGCAGGGGTTCTCTCGGGAAACGTGGCCACAGCGCTTGCTCACTTTGTTACCCGGCGAGGCGGCCGACGTAGTCGCTCGCTTGAATAGAGAGGAGGCAGAGGATTTCGACAAAGTGAAATCGAGTCTGCTAAAAAAGTACAGGCTGTCAGCGGAGGCTTTCCGTCGGAAGTTTCGGGAAAATGAGAAAGGCAAAAGTGAGTCATATACGGAGTTTGCGTACAGGCTTATGTCAAACATGCAGGAGTGGCTCAAAGAAGAGAAAGCGTTTGGTGACCACGATAAAGTTCTGCAGTGCTTCGGGCTAGAACAGTTTTATAGTCGGTTACCTGAGAACGTGCGGTACTGGGTCTTGGATAGGCCAGACGTTTGTACGGTGGCTAAAGCCGCTGAGCTAGCCGAGGAGTTTGTGACGCGTCGGGCTCGCGGAGCTAAGGACGGTCAAAAGGGTGAATTTGGCTCGAAGTTTGAGAGGCCAAAGTTCACACCCATGAGAGCAAAGGGGAACACACGTAGTGCGGATGCGAGTGAAAGCAGTGCGACCGAACCTAAGGAGACGGCGGCAGCCGAAGCCGAACGCAGAAAGCGGTTCGAGACGAGGCAAGCGCGCGTTTGTTATACGTGCCAGAAGCCGGGTCACTTTTCGGCGCAGTGTCCGGAAACAACACCAAAAGTTGTGTTTTTGTCATTATGCAGCACTGACGAGAACATGAAGCTTCTTGAGCCTTACATGCGAGACCTCCTCGTGAACGGGAAAGAGTGCCGAGTGCTTCGCGATTCCGCAGCTACAATGGATGTAGTTCACCCCTCTTACGTAGAACCCCATATGTTCACGGGCGAGTGCGCATGGATCAAGCAAGCCGTGGTAGCTCATAGCGTGTGTCTGCCCGTAGCAAAAGTGCTTATTGAAGGACCATTCGGAGCGCTTGAGACGGAGGCCGCAGTGTCATCTATGCTGCCCCCCCAGTACCCGTACCTATTTTCGAACAGGTCCGATCACCTCCTGCGCGAGAAGGGGCTTTTGTTTGGAGAGGCTAGCGTTCAGGCCTTAACCAGATCGAAGGTTCGGGAGCTCGCTGCAAAGGCGGTGGTTGCGTGGCCGACGTTATGAAACACTGAAAAACGGTCAGAGGCGCGGCAAGCCGATATTCAGAGCACGCCCGAACTGAATAAAATTGAGCTTGTAGCGTTGAAGGCGCCAGATACTGGAGAGGAAATGCCCGATAAGGGAAAGTTAGAAGAGCTATCTGCAGATTTGCTCATCGCGCCTACGTCAGACGGACTTGATAGGTTGCTAAAAGTCAGCCGGTCGGCTTTGATAGCCGAGCAAAAGAAGGATGGCAGCCTAGAAAACGCGCGCTGCAATGTCAAGGAAGGTATCGCCAGGAAAAATGCGCGTTTTGTGGAAAGAGGTGGAGTCCTGTACCGGAAGTATCTAGACCGCAGGGGAGTGGAGTTCGATCAGCTGATCGTGCCTCAATGCTATCGTCAGGATCTGTTGCGCTTGTCGCACGGGGGTTCATGGTCCGGACACCTAGGAGTTAAGAAAACTAAGGACCGTCTCTTGCAATAGTACTATTGGCCAGGGTGTTTTCAGGACGCAGACCACTTTGTGAAGACATGTGACACCTGTCAGCGGGTGGGCAAACCAGGGGACAAATCGAGGGCGCCGTTGAAGTTGGTACCTATCATTACGGAGCCTTTTAGACGGCTCGTTATTGATACAGTGGGACCTCTGCCGGTAACAGCCACGGGGTACAGACACATTTTGACTGTGATCTGCCCAGCGACAAAGTTCCCTGAAGCAGTGCCGCTTAAAGAACTCAGCTCAGTTGAGATAGTCAATGCACTACTGTCCATATTTGCGCGAGTTGGTTTTCCTGCGGAAATCCAATCAGATCAGGGCACAGTGTTTACTAGCGCTTTGACGACAACTTTTCTCGAAAGGTGTGGGGTAAAGCTGTTACACAGCTCAGTGTACCACCCACAGTCGAATTCTGTTGAGAAGCTCCACTCCGTCATGAAGCGCGTGTTGAGAGCATTGTGTTTTGAACATCAAACTGACTGGGAGCTGTGTCTGCCTGGGGTGATGTTTGCATTACGGACCGCGCCGCATGCGGCTACGGGGTTTTCGCCAGCTGAGCTGGTGTACGGTCGCTCGCTGCGATCTCCGCTTCGCATGCTTCGAGAATCGTGGGAAGGCAGGGGCGACGACCCAGTCGTGGTGGAGTACGTGCTTAAGCTCCTCGAACGCTTAAGAAGGGCACAGGAGTTGTCAGGTGAAGCAATGGCAAAGGCCCAGCAGAGGGCCAAGGTTTATTATGATCGGACAGCCAGGGCCCGTCGTTTTGAGGTTGGCGATGAGGTCATGATATTGCGCACATCGCTAAACAACAAACTAGACGTGCAGTGGGAGGGCCCAGCACGGATTGTTCAAAAACTGTCGGACGTTAAATACGTGGTGAGTCTGCCAGGAAAGCGGAAAGCACAGCAAGTTTACCACTGTAATCTGCTCAAACCTTATAGACAAAGGGAAGCAGTGGTGTGCATGATGGTAAACGTTCCTGAAGAGCTTCCGGTCGAGCTTCCGGGACTAGGCTCAGTGACGAACAGGAAAGACACCAATCAGGTCATTAGTGACTTAGTCAGTGGAGCATCGCTGTCGCCTGAGCAGAAAACCGAACTACACCAGCTCTTACAAGAGTTTCAAGGTCTGTTCTCTGAGAGGCCTGGTAGGACTTCTGTACTTACTCATGACATAGAACTTACCTCCCCAGAGCCAGTACGATCCAAGGCGTACCGGGTGTCACCCCGCCAGAGCGATATTATGGAGGCTGAGTTAAAGAAAATGCTACAGCTCGGTGTTATTGCGGCAGGTGAGAGTGATTATACCTCCCCTTTGATTTTAGTTGAGGTACCGGGCAAGGAACCTCGTCCTTGCGTCGACTACCGCAGGCTTAATTCCATCACTAAGGATCAAATTTATCCGATCCCTAACATCGAGGAGCGCCTTGAGAAAGTTAGTAGCGCTCAGTTTATTTCCACCCTAGATCTTGTCAGGGGTTATTGGCAGGTTCCACTTACAGAAGAGGCTAGTAGGTATGCGGCGTTCATTTCACCAATGGGAACATTCCGTCCTAAAGTGTTGAGTTTTGGTTTGAAGAACGCGCCATACTGCTTTTCAAGCCTCATGGATAAAGTGTTGCGGGGACAGCAAGAATTCGCTTTACCGTATTTAGACGACGTAGCGATATTCTCCGCATCCTGGTCTGAGCATATGGCACACTTGCGGGCAGTATTAACCCGCCTGCGCGAAGCGGGCTTGACAGTCAAGGCTCCCAAGTGCCAGTTAGCACAGGCCGAGGTTGTCTACCTCGGTCACGTGATTGGTCGGGGTCGTCGCCACCCCTCTGAAATAAAGGTGGCCGCTGTGCGAGACTTCCCGCAACCGCACACGAAGACCGATATTCGGTCGTTCTTAGGTGTCGCCGGCTACTATCAGAGGTACATCCCCAGGTACTCTGTTATCGCGGCTCCCCTGACGGATGCTCTAAGAAAAACAGAGCCCCAAACAGTCGTATGGGACGAGACAAAGGAAAGAGCTTTTAGCGCCCTAAAGAGTGCCCTAACAAGCCAGCTTGTGCTACGATCACCAGACTATACAAAAGGGTTCGTTGTTCAGTGCGATGCTAGTGAGCGAGGCATGGGAGTTGTACTGTGCCAACGGGAAAATGGAGAAGTAGAACACCCCATCCTGTATGCTAGTCGTAAGCTGACCAGTCGTGAGCAGGCGTACAGCGCCACCGAGAAAGAGTGTGCGTGTCTCGTGTGGGCCGTTCAGAAATTGTCATGCTATCTAGCCCGCTCGAGGTTTATCATTGAGACGGATCACTGCCCTCTCCAATGGCTGCAGACCACCTCTCCCAAAAATGGCCGCCTCCTGCGCTGGAGCCTCGCTTTGCAACAATATTCCTTTGAGGTGCGTTACAAAAAGGGGAGTCTCAACGGTAACGCCGATGGCTTAAGTCGAAGCCCCTAACGTAGGAATCAGCCTCAAAATTGTTTGTTACTGATGTTTTTCTTCCTGAGGCAGGATTTTTAACATATTGCTTTTGTTTAGTGTTTCAAAGTGATGACATGCTTTCTAGTGCAATTTTCCAATTTGTGGACGCGTTCTGAGTGCTGCTAGACTACTGTAAGGAACTAGGCAGTGGTATAAAAGGGGAAAGAGCCTGGCAGGGCTTAGTGAGGGTTGTGCCGTGCTTGCTGACTGAGCGGTTGAGTTTCAGCGTAGTTCTAACGCTTGCCGGGAACGAGAACAAAAATGTGAACTCTCCCGAAGTCACTTTGCAGTGTCCTGTGCGAACCTGAACGAGAGAACGAGGCCTTCTCTGTGCGCTGCGCTCAAGAAACGTCGAGGGACGCCCGACTTCGGTTATGAGCATCATCGAGCGACATCCCTCCGGACAGCAGATGCAGTCCCCTGACCATCGGGATCTCCTTCCCCCGGCGGGGCGGTCTGTTACGTTTCGCCTACGACGCGCGGTTTAGCCGGCGCGGCTGCAACGGACGCCGGGGCTTCGTTCAAAGCGGCAGACATTTTGGCCCGTTCGGCGCCGCCGCTACGCCTCCCCGCCAAGCGCGTCCAGGCCTGTTCTAATGCCACGTGTCTTCATGTGCGTGTGTGTGTGTATGTGCATGTTGGTGCCCACGCTTGTCGAAGCGCGGCAGCCGGGGAGAGGAGCTCCCCCAACTGTGAAGCGAGGGGGTCTGACCGGCGCCGACACGACGTATGCGCCACCTTCTCTTCCCATTGTGCCCGAACGGCGCCGGCACGACGGCTGCGCCACCTTCTCATCCCATTGTGCCCGAGCGGCACAGTCACGTGCTCGTCTATAGAGGGGTTCCTTCTTGCCCTCAACTGCGAGAGTATAAAAGCAGCTGCCCCCGGACGCCAAGAGAGGCTCCGATTTCTTCTGTTGAGTAACGTGCTCTCCCGTCTCTCTACTTCGGTCGACCTGACCGCCAACTCTTTGCGATGTTAGAATAAACAAGTTGTTTTGTTGTTACCAGTCGACTCATGCTTTGCCGGGACCTTCGGATGCTTCCAGTTGTGCCCCAGGCCGCCAGGCCAACGCTACCCTTGGGGCTTGCGACCCAGGTGCAACAATGGGCGTCAGCGCTGAGTTTCCAACAACTCGTGCCAGCGGTGCGATGCCAACACGCGCGAAAAAGTTGCTATGAGAATCATGTTCGCGGCTTCATTGAATGTACAACGCATATCGTCTATAAAATTCCGCTCGTTTGTAAACGTTGCTATATCGGACAAATGGGTAGGTGCATTAATCATCGCCTGCGCGAGCATGCCGCTTCACTAAAAGGAAACCCGTACAGTCCACTCAAAACCCGGCTGCCCACTGAAACAAGTGTGCTTGCACCCCAATCTTTAAGAAATGCGAAATAATTGGAAGATATAGTGAAAAGTGGTCGCGGGAAATCTTTGAGGCATTTTGCATATTCACAAGTGCTGACGCATGCGTCAGTTCTGCGTCCATCCCACTATCGACAAAAAAACTGGATTACCTCCTTGGCTAACGCTGATCCTTGTTTTTCTGTTCGTTATGTCACCTTTAATGATGTCTTTATAAGCTGCTTCTGCAAATAGAGCATTTGGTTGTTAGACAGCGCTCTGTCCTGTGCTCTTAACTCGCTTGTCCTGCGTCGTGCTATTTCTGTTTTTTATTCCAAAGATGAACTAACCAGACCCTTTGAACAGTGATAAATTGGATGTTTTCTACTCGTGAAAAATAAAATTAAGAGCAGCCGCTAACATATGCCGAAGCGAAATTTTCGTCTGCGCGTCAGCTAGCATGAATCGGCAAAGTAGCCTCAGTTTCTTACAACACCGCAGAAAAAATGCGCCGCGCAAAAAAAAAAAGAAAAATCCACTTGAAAACAAGCGCGGAAGATCTTTCGTTTCGTCCTAAAACTGTTGCCATAAGCACAGCGTTCGTTTCTTCATAACGACCGCAGGAAAAGTGTGCTTACCTCTCGTCCGCTGGGAAAGTGAAAAATTTCGCCCTTGTGTTGCTCCCCGAGTTGCAACATAACACAGCCGCGAAGCAAGCCTTGTATCCTTTCCCGTTTTTCCAACATTGTCGGAACGTTCTCAGGGACTTAAAGATTCAAACTGCAAAGCATACGAAAAAAGAACGTGCACGTGCATAGAAAGCGACAGGAGCAGACGAAGAGAGTCGCAGCCGAAGCGATAAGAGCGAAAGCACCGTCCGTTGGCGCAACAAACGAAGCGACCAAATAAAGATACAAGATGCCGAAAAACAAAATAGCTAAAAGCACATTTTACTTCTACACATAATTGCATCCCTTCACTTTATTGTTGTGTAGGTTGGAAGGGTAGAGCCACAAATGCCAAAGTTGTTGAATTTTCCTTTGGCTACGAGAGTCATGGCGGCGCTTTATTGCCAATACCGAAACTATCGCCCCCTGTCCACCCACTGGTGCAACTAACACAGCTTCGCTGTTCGACCATCTTCGAGGACTGGAAGAGGCGTTCATTTTATTTTTAGCAAAACACCGTTTTGTGCGTTGAAATACTACAGTAACTGATGCGCCAGTGTATTTCGCGGCAAACTTTGGGGTTGAATATCTAGAAACTGGGATCGTTTAAAGCATTCGTTCAAATGTGGATGCGCATTTAGAATTTAGCTAAAAACCTAATGAGCAAAAGTTTGCTAATTAGTCGATTGTGCAGTTCCATTTCTTGTGGAAGTAACGTATGCCCCTTTGAGTGATCCAGCTGAAGGACGTGAATTCTGGTGTCTTTCACAGGCAATTCTCAAAGAGAGAGATAGAGAAAATGATAAATGAAAGGTAGGGAGGTTAACCAGGACTGAGCCCGGTTGGCTACCCTACACTGGGGAAAGGGAAAGGGGGACGGAAAGATTAAAAGAAGAGAAAGTCCACTGGAGATATCAGTTGGTCACTCAGTCCGGATGACAGACGCTGACTCAATCCGGTCGCTTTCAAATATCGCAGCAGCGCTTTTGTGGCCTTTTGTAGCTACGATATGCAAGGCCATGGTCCCAAGATCTTGTTCAAGGTGAACGGCTTTCCATCTAGCTGATTGAGAGCTGTGCATAGTCTTGCCTTTCATTTTCAAAAGATGGGCAGTAGCACATTAGGTGTTCTCACAGTAGGCAATTCTCAAAAATTCTGTACAATATAATAAACCACAAAAGATAACCAGTCATCCTTACTACGAGCTGTAATCTTTAAGAAATCACTTAACACTGGTGTAATTATTGGCTGGAAGGGTGCTCATGTGGTGCCTATAGTCAAAACATAAGACAAGAATTCAATGACTTAAGTACTGGCACATAGCTGTAACAGCTTTTTGCAAAGTTCTATAGAACAGATATTCACAAATTATGCGTTATTTAGTGGACAATACCATTGTTGTTATAAATCACCATGGCTTGCAACGTGGACGCTCTGTTGAAACGCAGCGTTTTGAGTTAATCACTGACTTCCACAATAACTTACACAAATGTCCATACGTGGATGGCACCTTCAATGATTTGGAGAAGGAATTTGATCGTCTGGCTCACAAGCATGGGTATTCACAAAACGAAGTCAATTGGCATTCAGGAAAACGTTTTCTTCGGTTCAAACGTATTTATTCAGTAGACCGGAGTCTGTAGTAATCAACTATTTTCATTCTTAATTTCAAGGTGTTAAGTCAGGGATCCCTCAAAGATCTCTATTAATACGTACGTTATATCTTATTTTTCATAAATGACGCGCACGTTGGCATAGCTCGTCGCTCTTAGCGTAACGCCAACAAAAGTACGAAAACTATGGTTTATGGCATCATTGCACGTTTGGAGCACGAATAGGCATCAACAGCCTGGAGTCTTCAACAGTCTTAAATTTTAATAGACTAGAGACGTCACAGTACAAAGACTCATTTCATAACAGAAGTTTATTCGTCATATTCAAACTTCTGTATTCAAAGACAGCTCTGACATTAATACGTTAGAGAAACGAAGACGGATTTTTTGTTTAACATTCGTTCATAAGATTTATCGTAACCTCACAACTATTCTCCAAGTCTAGTTAAACCAATCCCGAATACCTACCGTCGGCCTCAGACATTTAACACTTGAATATATATCGAAAGAATATGACTCCTCGGTGAGCGTGTATACAGACGGATCGGTATCGTCGTATGCGTCTGGTGCGGCTTTCGTCGTGCCTGCGCATCAAGTCATTCGACGGTTTCGTCTCCATAACAAGACGACTTCAACATCTACGGAACTAGTGGCAATCAGAGAGGCCGTTCAATATATTTCGCGACAGCCTCCTCAAATATGGACAGTCTTCAGCGACGCAAAATCGGCTCTTCAACTACTTAGAGTGGTGTTGAAAGAAAGCGCTTACAGAGTGTTGGCTCTTCAAACTGCCGAGCTCTACACTTTAGCCCAAGAACACGGCCACCACATCACATTTCAGTGGATTCCCAGTCACTGTGGTATACAGGGCAACGAACTGGCCGACGCCGAAGCGAAGAAAGCGCTCGAAGAACGAGAGTCACTGCTTTTAATTCCTTTTTCAAGAGCGGACGCCAACTGTCTCCTCTCCAGTGTCATCCGAAAATTGACAGCACAGCACTGGGACAATCCGGATAATCGCCACAGACGACTCCAGAGATTGGACCCTGCCCTGACTTTTAGGCTACCACCGAAACTTCAACGCAGCTGTGCCAGTCTTCTGCACAGACTAAGGCTGGGGGTAGCGTTTACGCGCGGATACGTGCACCTCATGCGACGCACCGAGTCTCCACACTGTGAGGTGTGCAATGTGACTGAGAATATAGGTCATGTGCTTTGTGACTGCCCTAAGTACGTGGAAGAGCGTGAAAGGTTGGACAAAGACCTTACGTGTCTCGACAGCGCACCGTTGTCGGAAGACGTTATTTTAGGCCCTTGGCCAGATCCTCAATCGAGTTTCAAGGCCATTCAGGCATTACTGAACTTTTTAAAAACAACGGGCTTGGATTGCAGACTTTGAGCATGCCAAATTGCTTGCGATATGTTCTACTCCTTCCTTCTATCGTCATCGTCACCCATCATGCACCTCTTCCCTCTTTCTTTCCCTCTTCCCCTTCCCCCAATGCCGAGTAGCTGGCTAGAGGAATATACCTCAGGCCGACCTCTCAGCATTTCATATCATTAAACTTCTCTCTCTCTCTCTCTAGTTAAACCTGCCAATCGCATATTTCCCCGTTTTGATCATAAATACAAGGTAGAATTACCACTTTCGCGCACTGACTCCCTGCACTCTCTTCCTGTGTTCCCATGTCGGCAGTGAAGCCCGTCAATGCTACCTTCCACTTCTTATCTCCTCCAGTAACGGACCTACTTCAAAATACAAAATCCGTGTGGCGAAACGTTCCCTAGACAACGTATCACTACTTCCAGCAAATAGCAAATATTTCTAATGGGGCCTGGTGAGGGGCCCTTTAAATATTTATACCCCTGTATATAGCGCTTACTCTTGCTTGTAATGTATGCGTATTTCTTTGTTTTCTCATACTTGCTTTCATTTTTTTTGACCCGTTGTTGTTTACATAATTCTGTTAGGTGTTTCCCATTTATCGTATCCCCCCTCCCCTGTACTTTGTACTCCCCCAACAGGCCTTTACGGCAAATAAAACATAAATTGAAATCTTGTAGTTCATATATACACGTAACAAATTACGACAGAACTCATCCCACGACGACTGTCGAAGGTAATGCGATTAGATTAGCGTTCGAGCAATGTAGCTATATACCGTATTTCTGAAGTCACATTTATTTACCATATGCAGTGGTGATTGTGAAACTTCCGATGCACACGTTTTATGCGACATGCACCGGTATCGTCCCACTTTGCTACGGCACTGACTTGCCAAGAACGCCCATTGGCATGGCGGCATGACGACGCCTGTACGAGGCCGGCGCAGTGAAGACAATGGAATGATGAAGGAATGACGTCGATGGAAGGACAAAGGAGTTCTGACGACGACGACGACATGACAATGCGATGACGATTCTTAAATGGTGACGATGGTTTATTGGTGATAACATAAGGGTAATGCGATGACTGAAACGCCTAATCACGATTGATTGAAGAAAACGGAATCACGTTGATGAACCAATGTAGAGGCTATGAGGACTACGGCATGGCGAAGGTCCGATGACGAAGTCAGAATAACGCTGATGGAACGACCGCTACTGTATGACAAAGGATACGTGACGATGGCGAAATGGCGACGGTGGCATGACTAGAGTCGGATGACGAAGCTAGGATGACGACAATGGAACGACCGCTACTGTATGGCAAAGAATGCATGACTATGGCGAAATGACGACGATGGCATGACGAGAGTCGGATGACGAAGCTAGTATGACGACAATGGAACGACCGCTACTCTATGACACCGAATGCATGACGATGGCGAAATGGCGACGGTGGCATGACGAGAGTCGGATGACGAAGCTAGAGTAAGGACAATGGAACGACCGGTACTGTATGACAACTAACGCATGACGATGGCGAAATGACGACGATGGCATGACGAGAGTCGGATGACGAAGCTAGAATGACGACATTGGAACGACCGCTACTGTATGACAACGAACGCATGACGATGGCGAAATGACGACGATGGCATGACGAGAGTCGTATGACGAAGCTAGAATGACGACAATGGAACGACCGCTACTGTATGACAACGAATTCATGACGATGGCGAAATGACAATGGCATGACGAGAGACGGATGACAAAGTTATAGTGACGACGATTGAACGACCACGACGGTCTTACGACTCCGAGTGCAGGTGCATTCAAAAGTAAATAGAAGGCGCGAGAGCGTGGTAAACCGTGTCGCAGCGCTTTCTAACGGCGGATCTGGTAACTGATTAGCTCGGTCGCCAGCAAGCAGCGCGCGTTATCAGCCGACCCTTATCTGTAGCGTACGGCCATCACTTTTGGAGCCTCGAACGGATGCTTGTTTCTTTTCAAATGCACCACCAAGGATTTCTCTGGCGCTACTTGCGATGTGTTTGATGAGCGATTCGTGCCGTTTGATAATACTCAGCGGCGAACACTGCCATGACTGTTGAATTTTGTTTTTGCCGTGAGCGGCGTGCTGTGGAGCACTTGTTTTATTTCTTGTGCTCAGCTCGGAGGGATTGATTGCACCGTTTCTTCAAAGCGCGATGCCGTCCAGAATACCTGAAGATGAACGGCGCAACATAATCCGCCTCTACATTGAAGGTGTGCAATGCGTGCATTTCGCGTCTTCGATCTCGGCATCTGTTACACAGTACACAGACTAAACCAGCGTCGTGTCCTTTTGATTATTTTATGCGTATTCCTTGTTACATACGCGAGGGCATATGCGCAACTTACAATAAACAAAATGAAGGCAGCAAAAAAAGCGAGGGCTCTTCATTGCTGGTCTTCATTTCTTGAGCGGACCCTGGAGAAGCCAGGATATACCATGTAAGCCTAAGAGCCTAAGAAAAAAAAAACGCCCCGCGACACGCAGCTCACGGCAAAAGCATGACTAAACAGTCGTGGCAGTGCTCGCTGTTGAGTGTTATCAAAGGGCGCGAATCGCTCATCAAACATATCGCAAGTAGCGCCAGAGAAATCCTTGGTGACGCATTTGAAAAGCAACAAGTATCCGTTCGAGGCTCCAAAATTGATGGCCGTACGCTACATATAAGGGTCGGCTGATAGCGCGCGCTGCTTGCTGGCGACCAAGCTAATCAGTTACCAGATCCGCCGTTAGAAAGCGCTGCGACACGGTTTGCCACGCCCCCGCGCCTTCCGTTTAGTTTTGACTGCACCTGTACATACCTAGTAGCACAAGCTATTAGGGAATTTCGGCCACTAGGTCAGCGTAGGAGGCGTGGTGACAATGGGTGACAACGGCATGACGAGAGTCAGATCGCGAAGCTAGAATTATGACGATGGGACGACCATGACAGCCGCATAACCACGAGTAACATCTACGGGTAACAGCATTCCTAGCAAAGTGTCAAGCGAGTGGTTTAGCGCAGTACCAGAAACACAGTCGCTCGTCGACGTGGACGCATCCGCTGCTAGCCACACAAAATGTCGCGAAAGTATTGTATCTCCGAAAGCCAGAATACGAGACCGAGAATACGTCCCCAGTGGTTGCCGACATAAATGAAAAAGCGGGTCTTCGGCATGTCGTAATGGACACATCGTCTTAGCAATTCATGGCGTAACAGAAGCACTTACCTGCTTTTCTCGAAGACGAGGGCGACGCGTAGCCGTTGTCATGACGTAAAAATAAAATCACTTTAGGCGTGTTCCACGTGCTCGCGAAGCAAGAACGATCGCAGAAAGAAACAGACGGCGTGGGCGGGCAGACAGTATAACCAGTTTAAGAGGAAGCTTTAGCTCGAGTGCTCCTATCTAAATACATGTAAAAGGAGAATTCATTTTTCTCGGCAACCACTGCACCAAATTTGACGAGGTTTGTTGCATTTAAAAGAATAACTTAAAATCTAGTGACTGGTGGTTTCGAATTTATGAGTTAGGTCGTCAATCTTTTATTAAAAATTGGCCAAAATCAAAAATTTTCAAAAAACGAAACTATCAAGTTTACAACTCTGTAACTCAACTACTAAAGATTATAATACAATTCTGTGAATTGCATCTAAAAGTACATCCATAGCGGACAAAATTGATATGTTACACATCAATATAAAAAAATTTAATCATAGGGAAATACAACTTTTGTAAAACCGTTGTAACCAACGTAACAAATTCATGTAAGATGTAAAATGACATATTGAATTTGTCCGCTTTGAATGATCTAATGGATGCCGTTTACAGAACCACGATATCAGTTCTTGACGCATAGCTATCAATTTGTAAACTTCGTGCTTCTATTTTTTTCAAACGATCAAATATTTGAAAATCGTTTTAGGAAAATTCAAGCCCTAAATCGAAATTCCGCTTCCAACAGTCACTAGAATTTAACTTTGTCTTTCAAATGCAACAAATTTCATCAAAATCGGTCCAGGGGTTATCTCATAAAAACGTTTTTGCGTTTTACATGTATTTGAATAGGCCGCGTCGGAGTTGGGCCCGAGCTAAAGCTTCCTCTTAACGCCTCTTCACCGTGCAAGTGAGATGCTGCTGCTGCGCTGCTGGTAAACTTGAAGTCGGGCGTCGCGCGTGTAACACCAGACCTTGTTCGGTGTGTCTGCGATGACGTACACGCTTAGAAGTACGCATTAGTTGCGCAGGCTAGGCTTGCGTAGATGCGGGGATTGGCGCTTTGAGCAGGGATGAGGGAAAAAAATGTCCGTAAGTCGCTGAGGGAAGGTCATGTGCGAGGAACCGATATAACATGCTATTGCTTATCTCTTGTGGCTCGTGTGAACGCTAGCCGGTCGGCTTCGCGCCGTCCGAACCCGCCGCACCTACAGTAGTGTAAACAATAAATTGACCGGTGTAATTTAACAATTTCGTTCTCTCAATTCATTTTGTTATTATTATCCACTGCTTACGCCAGGCCGGCAGGCACAGTGTTGTTTGGCGAAGCGCGAAGGGAATTAACATTGGAAAAATGTATTAGCACTGCCTAGACCTTCTTGACTTTTTGCGGGTACTGCGTGCGAAGGTGTTTTCTGCGAAAGCTTCCCTTGCAAGGGTTATTTGATGGACGGGCGGACGGAAGATTGGTTACAGGGGTGCTTGGGCGCATGGTAGATACATGGATGGACGGATTGATGGATCGATGTATAGATGGACGTACGGATGGACAGACGGGTGGTGAAGTGGGTGGATAGAGGAATGGATGAATTGACCTTGCGAGCGCACCCTTTGAAACGTAGTGGAGGGTTTAGTTTGTCCACAGTGTGTATTCTGAGCTCTTAACCCATTATTGTCCACGCGTTATGCTGTCAAGCCATCGAATCATGAATCACTTTATTGCCCTACAAATAATTTCCCTTACACTTTGTTTTTGCCCTACCCGTACTCCACCAGTGCAATGGCAGTCTGTTCCAGTTCTGCACCGCAGATTCCTCCAGCTATCTTTAAAACCCAAGATCTCGACCAGGCGAACTTCTTCCTCGTTCATCTGTGGGTGTCCACTGCCACGTGATAGGAAATCATGCTCTATGTTTTCTGAGCTGCGCGCTGCTTCCATATGTTATGTAGGAACACTCGTCTTGGCCAAATTTCCCCTCTACCTTCTGTGAGACACTCGCAAGACTTTGAACAAGGCCCATTGCCCATGACACCTTCTCTCGGTGGACTACTTCACTGATTGCTACATTGGCAAAAGTCAAGGAACGGTGCGGCAAGGACGACATCGTAAATGGCTACACACGAGATTATTACTGCGGTATTACTTTACTTATTATTATTATTATTATTATTATTATTATTATTATTATTATTATTATTATTATTATTATTATTATTATTATTATTATTATTATTATTACTGCGATAGCAATTATATGGGCAGTCCAGGCGAATTTCTGCCGACGCCGTCGCCGTGAGGTTCGGTATGAGTGAAAGCGTATGAGGGTGATCCCGCGAACGCGGTTCAATCTCGCGTGCGCGAGCGAGGAACGCCACCCCGATGCGGGTCCTCTCCTGTTGCGTGTGAGGCAGGGGAGTCAGGCGACGGAGGAGGGGCGTTCTTCTCCGGCTGCTCCTTTAGCTGCTCCTAGGGCGCCTCGATGTCCTCCTCGCCCGCCGCTCCGTACAGAGTGAAGAAACGAGACGTTCATATGAGGGATAGCCAGCCGTTTGTGCGCCGGCACGAGTAAGAGTCGGCGCGAGAGAAAAAATGTGGGGGCTTTTGCTTCTTGAATATATGAATTTGCCTAGGCACAACGGAAGAGGGTTCTCAGCGCGTGCTGTATGCGTTTGTCCCCTAGACATGCCGGCATTGAGGAGTGGGGTCGAGTTTACGCTCCGACGCTGGCTGCCCGCGCGGCGAGGCAGTGGGCACGGACGCCCCATTTGGTGATCGCTGTCTGAAAGTTCGTCGGACAGACTTTCTCGTGCTTGTGGAAGCGTGGCCTGCTATTTTAGGGCAATAGCTTCGCTCTTGGCAGGCTTTTCGCATGTCCTGCCCACGAATTTTCAGGAGCATTTTTGAGTGGTCCCCTTTGAGAGAAATAAACGCACAGCGCAATAGCAACCGTGGTTGAACACCACTGCCTGATGTCACGCCGTGAGGATTATTGGCTTTGCGTTTCGCTCATGTTAGGTTAGGTTAGCTTAGGTTTAGGTTAGGCTTAGGTTGTTATGGTAGCGTAAAAGGCGTTAGGGTGGCGCGGCATATTCTCAATGGTTTACGCCGTGACGATTATTGTCTTTTCGTCTCGGCCACGTTTCCTTAGGTTAACGTTAGGTTAGGTTAGGTTAGGTTAGGTTAGGTTAGGTTAGGTTAGCGTAAGAGGCGTTAGGGTAGCGCGACATACTCAAATAGCGGTTGCAGGAGCATCGAGCTTCACCGGCGGCCTTTCAGCAACTTACGCTCAAACGCGATTGCTAAGGCACTCTGACGCCTAGATTTTCAATATATGTGGCCCGACCTCTACTGCAGTCCCTACTGCTCCCACGGAAACATCGGTGATGTTATTTTCAAGGTACATTGTCGTAGGGCGCGAGAAAGCTATGGCCCGGCATGACTAAATTAGCACGAGCGCCGCAGGTGCGAGACAGTATGTCCGACACAGCGGTCGCCAAATGGGGCATCAGTGCCCGCTGATTCACCCATTTCACCGCGCCGGCAGCCAGCATGCGAGCGTAAACAAACTCGACCCCACTCCGCAATGCCGGCACGCCTAGGGACAAACGTCTAGAACACGCGCAAAGAAACCTCCTCCGGAGTGCTAGGCAGAGTCATATATCCAAGGAGCAAATTTTGAAGCCCCCAGATTTTCGCTCCCGCGCCCGCTCCTAATCGCGCCTGCGCACGAACAAGGGGTGATCCCTCAACTGAACGTCTCGTAGTGGAGACAACCGCGGCGTCTACTACGGCGTTGGCCACGCGAATCGCGGACGCCGTAGGGACGCGTTGCCGGCGCTCATGTGCCTTGAAAGCGATGTGCGACGTGGCCGAACTGTGTGGACCTAATCTTCAAATCCATCTGCGATGTTTGCAGATTGCACGTAGTACCGGTAGCTTCGTACGCGCGCTGCTTTCGATGTTTCCTTCGTGTTGAAGCGAGAGATGCATGAAGGTCAATTCGGTTGCTGCTGCCGCAATTCCTCACTACAGAATTTTGACAGCGAGTTTCCACGCTTATCCAGCGAAATGTGTTCATGTTTACGTGTATGCGCGTGACACCGTGCTGGTTAATTTAGCTAAAACACGTTGACGGGCTAGTTGGTTTGAATCCATGATAGAATGTGTACGCGCGATTGAACAAGGACATAGAAAGAAGCAGAAACACAAGTCTTTGTGTCTTTTTCTTTGTAGGTCCTTGTTGAGTCATGCTTACATATTCTATCTTTGTTAATTTAGTTACTAAGCGAATGTTTACAAGTTTATACGGCCGATAAAACTACTATCCTTATTTCTCACAGCTATCTACTGATTTGCTCTCGGAATCGGTGCTTCGCCTTTCGGGCGGAACTGCGAATTTTTCCTTCACGGGACTACCTCGCTAATAGCAAAAATCGAACAGCGACACATATAACATGTCCATGTTTTACTTACCCCGTGAGCCATCCGTACATACCTGCCAGCCTGTACAACGTGGACCAAGTCTGGCACCTATACGTATGCCTCTGTAGCTTAGCGACTAAAACAAGAAAAATCTTGAAGTTTTACGTGCCAAAATGACGACCTTATGAGGCACGCCGTATAGTGGGGGACTCCGGATTAATTTTCCCCACCTGGGGTTCGTCAACGTACACCTAAGTCTAAGTACATGGCTGTTTTTGCATTTAATCGCCATCGAAATGCGGCCGCCATGGCCGGGATTCGATCCCGCGACCTCGTGCTTCGCAGCGCAACACCAAAGCCACCACGGTGGGTCTTAGCGTCTGCGTGCTGACTCCATGCCCACTCCGTGCTGATTTCGTACTCACTCCGCATTCTTGAATAAGTGAAGTCCGGGCGTATACGCCCGGACTTCACGTATTATTTAAAATAATGCCTAGAGAGAAACGTCTAATTTTTAGCTGTCTTCTGCATTTTTTCTTTAAGGCCAAAGATTAGTTTCCTCTTAACATACTCAAATACATCTTACAGCCTTTCGGGCTTATCCTGTTTCCACACAATAATCGCCGACTATATTGCGTGAATTTTTCTTCCAGCCACTCTGTGCTCTCTACATTCCTGTTAGAAACGCCCTATCGCGTTGATAAGCTCATGCTGTTCCTGACGTTAAAACACCAGGAGCGCAGAGTTAAAGAACATAAATCTACGCAAGAAAGATGACAGTCAATTTGGAGACCCAGAAAGGCCCACGCCCCCGGTGCAGCTTTTGTTTTCTCATTTTCTCTAGAGCATAGGTACATTACCGTATGTAGGTGGGTATTGTGCGGGGATGCTCGATTCGCTCGCATTCAATGACGTTCTTTCTTCCTTCAGGCTTCCCGCATCTCCTGACGTTTGGCATTCCCGCGTGCCACCCACGTGATGGTGGGATTCGTTACACAGCTGCGAAAAGAGATGAGCGCTAATGCAGTGACGCGAGGGCCACCTGAGGGCGGGACAATAGGTAAGTTCCTTCAATAAATAATTACGCCTCCAACGGCGGCATGTGAACCGGTGTCCCCCATCGCAATTGCCGGAAACTCGAACTCGAAGGCTGCAGACGGGCGCTTATAGGTGGAGTGAATAGCGTAGTTACAATTCACCTTCCCCCTTGAAAGCTAGCAGTGTGAGACGACTGACGTAACGCGTCACGTCGCAGCAATACTTTGCTTGCGAAAGCGAGAGCACTGCAGTTTGTTTTTTTGTTTTCATCCTTCCCTCGCCGCAATAACGGCTTTCGCGCTCTACGAGACGCTGCACCGTCATCCGGATCCCGCTGCACCGTCACCCACTCGTCTGTATACTTCATGATCCATCAAAGTCGCAACGGAACGGGCTGTAACGGTTCTCACCCTCGAGTCTCCACTAAAACTGTTGGATGGCGCATTGCCGTTACCGGAAAGCGGAAGCTTGAGAGGAAACCGGAAGTTCCGCCGCTTGTCCCGGAAACTGGCGTCTAGTGCACTTCCGAATTCGCGTAAATGAATTAGTGTCGGACTGCAGCTAACTTTCTGATCGATCTTTTTTTCTATGTACATATTAAAGTCGTTTTACCAGTGATACGGAGCTAAAGAGTGCTTGCATTTTCGGGCTCCTTCAGAATTACAGCGCATGAAATGAATAAGCGGTAACGTTTATAACGCGAAAGCAAAGAAAAAAACAGGAAGTAATTGCTTACACTTGATTTCTATTAAGCTGAAGGTAGCTGAAATCAAGTGCACAAGGAGTTGCATTTAAAAGAACCATCACGTTGCAGTTGGTGGCAGTGCCAATGCGTGTTGTAAAAGATGCAATGTACAATACGCTTTCGCCCATAACGGGCCCGACGAGAACAATCTGCAGTACACTAAGCAACACAGAGAACGCCTAAACTTAGAGCTATATATTATGATGACTGATAAAAAGATCTCGATTTATTACAGCCTTCAGCCTTTTTAAAAATAGAATTAGATATGTAAGTGGTTGAATTAGTGATATGCAATAATGGCTAAATTGGAACTCGAGCGCTAAATTCAGTACGAGCTCAGTACTAGCCCCTTCAATGCCCGATTATAATTACTGTTCCATTTCTGGGGATCATGAGGTGCGTGAAAGTCAAGCCAAAGAAGTATGCTCGACCTGTGCATGGCACCGTAAAATGACTACCCAGCAAAACAGCTCATTTATTTATGCAGTAGCGCCATCTAAAGTGGATACGCAGGAATATTTCACTGGCGACTGAAAAAGATGAGTTTCGTCAACTGCTTGCGAATGTTTGACCGAGTGATTTTGGCAGTCGCTGTCTCTGCAGTGTACTGCATTGTAATCTTGATTCGCGATGCGGATTACGCTCTTCACGAGACGTACGAAGTGGGTTGACTCAGCGACTGACTCACACATGCAGCTCAGGGTATCCGCTTTTGCAGGTATGCGCGTTTGAAGGTATCCAGAAAGCTCCGCCGTAACAAAAACGATCATGGAATCAGCGACATCGACCTTCTTTCGGTTTCGGGGTAATGTCTTCCCTGAAGACCTTTCTCGTCGGCTTGCGCAATTTACTGCGTAACAGGCAGCCATTGTTTCGAAAAAGAAAAGGAACGCTGGCCCACCAGCAAAAATCGAGTGGCCGCTGGCACTCGCTTCTGGAACGACGACTTCAGGCGGCTTCACGCCCACGCTCTCGAAGCATGATCCAGTTCTCTCTAGTGGAGATCAGTGGTTGTGACGCTCATGTGCCGATGCATAATAAAACAATCGTCATGCTATCACCATCATACTATCGTCGTGACCATAATCGTCGTCACCGTCGTTGTCCTCGTGTCATCGTCTTGCAGTCGTTATCATACACGCCACTCACGTCACAAATATATCTCTTTTCGACTTGAACATACATGCTGCCCCATCTGCTAACACTTCACGCAGTCCCAGACGGTGCTAGATAACCAGCTACCTGCAAAAAAACAAACGAAAAAGCTTCGCGTAGGATTGATTCTCACAGTGCGTGAGATCTGCTTTTTTTTTTTTTTTCCTCTCTAGCCATCCCGTGAAAAGGAGTAGCAGTCATAGTTGCAGCATAAGTAAATATCAATTTGCTCTCGCTTGAAGAAATAGACAACACAAAATTTGAAAGTTTTCGTTTGAAAAAATATCTTTATTCACTTCTTTTCACTGTTAGCAATATTTCTGCTATAAAAAACAAGAAATGAGGGCTGCGAAATATGCCACAAAAAGAATATGAGCAGTTGGCATGTGTTACCTGACCTCCCCAGGGAAAAATAACAATTCAGCAGCACCTTGAACACCTGAACAGAGAGAGCATTAGATCAGTACTATTTACAAAGCAGGCTCTCTTTGCCAGGTGTGCAAGAGCCACGAATTATTTCTGTGCCGTAACATGTGGCCTTAGTATTAGTTACGTCATCATCCTGGAAGCATTAGTGTGGAGCTAGTCATACTTCGACTAAGCAGCTAGCACAAACAACAAATGCTGCAAAAACTTGATTTTCTCACTTTGTATAAAAAAAAACAAAAGTGCAATATCTGTAGAAGCAACATAATATCAGCTGCCAATTGAAGCGAAAATAAAATACCTAGGCTTCTTATAATTACATATGCACATTCCGGTTAAAATTATGATACAATGGAACAAGGCAATGATAGTCTCTATTATGTACAAGCGCTTGCTGACAAAACAATGGCGCACGGGTGAGCGAATCTTATGGCAAGCCTAAGTTTTCGTCGAACAAAGGAAACTTTGTCAGAAGGGCGAGCATACAGCAGCATGGATCTAGCATATAAACTATATCCATCAGGTAAGTAAGTCTCAACAGATATCGCAGCACTGGCATCCAAAGCCACTATAGTGTCTTTTGTAGCCCAACCATTCACACCGCTAGAGAACATGGCGCGGAAACGTCAAAGGAATAGATAGTTGCAAGGAAGACACGAACGAGAGGGAACGTGTTCAACAAAGGCACAATCTAAATTTGCGCGAAGTATGCGAGCAACATAATTCTCTCATAATTGCAAAGTTGGTAATTCTGTATCATTGGTCGTTAATCTATCTGATTAGGATTAATGCGCCATTCATCGTAATCTGGTGTAATCGCAGAACGCCCACACGTCGTGGGTCAGAAGCGTCTAAAAAGGTCGTGCGACAACATCCGAGTCTCCCGTCGACGAGCCCGACTTGGAAGTCTGCAAGAAACGAGGAAGGAATAACGCCAACTCTTGTCAATTAAACGAAAATTCAAAGATTACGATTCAATGAATGCACTTGCAGATGTGTTCATACGCGATAAACGGCGACTCGGGCTTCGTTTACGTGAACCCGACAAAAGCAGGTCGAGTCGGCTTGTCAGACCGAAATCCTGCGATCGGGATCACGTGAACGCTCGCGTGTCTGGCGGAGAGATCGTCGAGGCAAGTGCTGTCATACCGCCTGCCAGGAGTGAGTCGACAAGCTGAACGCGCTTGGTAAGATGGCTGTAAACGCGGTCGTATCGGGTCGTGACGGCTAGATGTTTTATTCGATCCCCGTCGCGTCGAGTTCGCGTAAACAAATAAATTGAGACCTAAGCTAAGACCTATGTAAATAAGCAGTGTTCTGTCTAAGAGCCTCAAAGAGTATAATTAGTATGGTAATAATAAGTTAGACAATCAAGGTGGCGCTAGGAGATATCCAGTGCTAACTGCATGCGCTGATAAAAAAATACCACCTCTACTAGTTACACAGAGATATAGTTGAGATATTGTTTTATGTTAAACATTACGGCATCTATTTGATATCTCCAGTGCTTAATAACACTACGCCTAAGCATACCTGTAAGCAAGTGTCACGTTATATCTGTTCAAAAAAAGGGGGGCTTCGAAATTTATTACACTCGAACGCTTTTCACCGGGCATAGCGAGAATATGAGGAATACTTTTTACAGTTGATTTCACAGCAAACCTACACAAATGGTAGTGCGAAAGATTACTATTTAGGCATGTCTTACATGCTATTTTGTATTTACTTGTCAACAAGCTAAGTTTCCGCATGACGAGGGTGCCGTCACAACACAGGGCCGCAGACAAAGATCGCAGGCCGGTAATGCATTTTTCACATCACGCGAAAGAATATCTAAATTTTAGTCTACAAAAGCCCACACAAGATTTCTTTACACCCTCCGGACGCCCTTTGCAGCAGCTACACATCGCCCGCTATGAATTATAGCAAACGCTGAAGGGAATGCTGCAGCGGCAACAATGGCCCGGACACTGCCTTTTCATGAACCTTTCAGCAATATTTTTTGCACAGGCAACCGCTACTTTTCCAGCCCAATCTATTTACTGAGAACTGCACTGCAATACGTGATCCGTATTGATCGACGCCCGGAGATATAGTTACATCGCGAAGCTGAAAATTCTTCGCGAAATAATATTAATAAGCTTCTTGAAAGGAAATGCCAAAGAAGGAAGTACAGGACGAGAATTCGAATGCGCAGGGTTTCAAAGTAAGGGACACTTACGCCTGAAACGTTCTTCAATCCTAGGCTTAAAACGAGGGCTGAAAGAATCCCTGGCAATATCGTATATGGCCGTGTTTTCGTCGTCGGTGCCTACTGGCGCTATCGTTCTTAAAAACAAAACGGGTGCTCCCTATGGCCTCGTAGACGAGGATTCAGTCGCTGCGTATTCTCGTCTTTAAGATCCGCAAGAGGTATCGATTGTGTATTGAGACCCCTTGCGGATCTCGATGCACCATCTCGCGCCGCTAGAGGGTGCTTACCGAAGTCGCGCACTCGCGCGTCTGAATCGCACTCGCTTGCACGTATAAGATTCAGGCGCGCGAGAGGAAAACAAGGCGTCGAAATTGGAAAGCGCCAGATCTGATAGGCGCCGACGGGAGGATGCGAAAACAAGTGATTTTACCCTTCGCGTTCTCGAGGCGTCGGCGCGAAGACCCTGGATTGGACTAGCTGAAGGGGCAACGTCATTTCCGGAGTCATCAAAGCGGCTGTTCTCCTGAAAAACACGAGATTGAAAGGTATAAAAGTTGTTGCACTGGGAAACGAGAGAGAGAGAGATTGCGGTAATGGCGAGAGAGAATTGCAGCGCACTGCCCTTCAAGAGCTTTGCGCATCGGGTTTCGAACGCCGCGGTAGATTCAATTCGATCGAAGGTTCAGAGAAATGAAGAAAAATAGCAGAGGTGCCGGCACTTGAGAAACAGCACTGTTGGCCTCCATTCACGAGCCTTAAGGTTAAGCACGCTTCGGAGTAACACTCTCTCTCTCTCTCTCTCTCTCTCTCTCTCTCTTTCTGTCAGTGCCAGCCTGAGCATACTTCACTCTACGAATTCCACTTTGTCAAGAATACTAGGTATACAAGCTGCCTGCATTGTGTATAATCTCTACGATATATATACAATTCCCATTAGCGACACGATATCAGTATGACAAGTTACTGGCCGGAAGGGCTCACTTCATTTCACTTATTTATTTCCTGAAAGTGCCCGGGAACAGCTTTACGCCTTAATATTGGTGCGCTTGCACGTGTTACACAAAGAACATAAAACCGAAAGAACATAACACGATATTTCAAAAAACAGTGATACAAAAATGCAACAAAGATCGAATTAATCAAACTCAGAAGTCACATAATGAGCAAATAGTAGGGCTGAATATGTCAAGATCACGAAGCAAGGTATTCTTTTGCGTTGCAAGGCGTGTTATAGCTTTAGAGGTGCAAGAGGAATCCACGTAGAAATTGCTAGGATTACGCAAGTTAGGACGAGCCACGCAGAGCGTTACAGATGACAGTAACCACGGAGAAGTGGCTGTAAATTAGCTTATGCAATAATAAGCAATTACGGTATTTACGCCTTATTGCTAAGAGTCTAATATTAAACATGCGCAGTACCCGCTCATGGGCATAAAATACACGGTGTCCCAGAAATCGATCGTACACGATACGAATGAAACGTCGCTGAACACATTCCATTTTTTGCAGAATTGGTCAAATTAATACAGTTTCACACAGCAGAACTAAACTGTAACTTCGAGGGGACAAAAGAAGAATACAAGAGAATAAAGCAGTTGACATTCGTAAACATTTTAGTCATTCTTGGTATGATGCCTAACTTTCTTTAGTATGCGTTAACGATGCTTGTAACATGTCATTCGAAAGTTAGCCGGGAGTCAACCAAGATTCTTAAGTCGCGTGTACAACTCGCGCTCTTCAAAGGAATGTTATCAATTCATATTCGTATAGTAAAGTGCACATATTCCGATTAAATGAAACAAGAAGTGTCTTATTTGGATGAATGCGCAAAAAGTTGGAAGCACACCACTCCACAACAGAATTCACATCTACCTGTAATGATTAACAATCCTGCTCCGATTCTATTTAGCGGTAAAGTTTAATATCGTCAACATATACACTCTCGCTTGTTAGTTAAGAAGAGCTAACACGCTAGAGTGCAAACGCACGGTCAAATTTATAATTGAAACATTTAATAAAAACATACCTAGCTCTTCCGCCAATAAACACCACACATTCATTCAATAAAAGCATAGTACTCTTTCAAAACCTTCAGATGGAGGCCCCACCAACTTTCCGCTGGTTGACCTCCTTTTGAACGTGTTGCATGGAGAAATGACTAGGGAAGATAAGAAGGTTACGCTCGTGTTCCCGCTTGATGCGATACCGCAGTTGTGATTATGGGGTGAGCATAGGTGTTGGTACACTTGTTTCTGTATTTTCATATATTCGATGTGCGGTACAAACACACATACACATTATTATTATTATTATTATTATTATTATTATTATTATTATTATTATTATTATTATTATTATTATTATTATTATTATTATTATTTGATATCAAAACGGACATACAATTCAGAGAGAGGGAAATAGGGAAGGAGCAGCCTGGCAACTACCTACTTTTTAGAAAGGAGGGGATGAAAACGGAAGTTGAAGATAAGGAGAGGGAAGTAAAAAACACACACACATATACAAGCATAGATATCCTGAGACCCGAAAAGAGCTGCAGAGCATAGTCGTCCTTCAAGTCGGTTCTGATTACTGACCAGTATGTTACGAAAGTGAAAGACTAATTTTTTTTTTGTTTAGATGACAACGTTAGATGTGAGAAGGAAGACCTCGATGCACGTGGCCAAAGTATCTTACCAACACACGATGAAACTGACATACTTTATGGTTGGTTTTTAGCCGTCTGTGATGACTGTTGGCAGCCGATCAAGAAGCGATTTGGCAGGCGTTGAGGATTGGCGAAAAGAGAGCAAATCTACCCGTATCCCAGCAAGAGGTGAAAATAGGCACGCGCAATACAAGTACAACGTATGTGCAATACGTTCGGGCAATGTCCGTCTGCTGCCTCCTTTTTTTTTCTTCCTGTTTGCAAATAGCATAAGCACTTTCTCCGGGCGGGTTGGCGACTTCCCTGCCAAGCATGACTGGCGCTCCGTCTCTCATATGCCCTCTCGATATAGTGTTTCGCGATCGGGCCAGATCGACTAACGCTAATGAGATCGATGAGTTTGGGGTCGGCAGGGCCGGATGCGAGGTAAACACGGACTTTCGGACACAGGCTTCGTTCGGGCTTAGCGATTGATCTGGCTAGGTCGGCCTCGCAGACGAGATCTAATTAACGCCGGAGATTATGTTTTTTTGAGCTGCGATAGTATTTCGTTCGGCAAAACACCGGTGCAAGATTACATTTAGCCGCGGAGTACAGATCTGTTTGGGAGACGTCCGGAGGAAATGCTGGCTTGAGTGAAGAAGTCGTTTTGACTATGAGCTCGGAAACTGTATAGACATCCGTCAACGCGTAAAATGCAATTCTAGAGTTACTACTGTTGCCAAAGTCTACTTGACTGAGTAGCCGCCTGTAGTTTCTACTAGAACAGAAATTT
This sequence comes from Dermacentor variabilis, assembly GCF_050947875.1. Lineage (NCBI taxonomy): Eukaryota > Metazoa > Arthropoda > Arachnida > Ixodida > Ixodidae > Dermacentor > Dermacentor variabilis. The sequence goes on along the minus strand of NC_134572.1, from coordinate 116,819,612 downwards.
ATGTTAGCACACTGGTAAATTTATTCTGACTTTTCTTCCTTCTTTCTCCTTCCTTTCTTCCTTTCTTTGTTTCTTTCATTTCTCTTTTTATATTTTTGGTTCATATACACTTCCTTTCTTTGCTTTCGTTCACCACAAAATGTCAAGCTCATAGAGCTGTGGTGTTATTGAGCATCTTATCGCACGAACCGTATACAGTATACTTCATTGCAGCTTCCTCAAGTGTAGGCAGGTGCAGGAATAAAACAGCGATACAGATGTGTTGTGTAGTTAGTTAAAAAGTATTCACCGACGATTTTCACATCACCGACACAGGTTTTCATATCGCGATATGTTGGCTGGCGCAGACGATGTGTCTCGTGCGGGACGTTGCGAACAAAATGAAGTGTGACGCGACTGCCTCGCTAATCTGTACATCGCGAGTGGTAGTGCGTGGGTGACGCGTGCGCGCTATTCACAGCAGCCGCCGCACACAGACCTCCCTGACGACGCGCGCTACTCTGGCGCCATCTCGCCGCCGTGGTCGCCGCACTACGCTTTTATTCTCACGGTTTCACCATACCCTCCTCCTCTGCTTTCCTTCTCGCGTGTTTCGTCTCGCGCTGCGCTCCGCGTTCCACTCTTTCATCCTTCACTGTGCTCGTTCGCTCGGTTAACCCGACGCTCGCCGCAGGAATGGGCGCCTATAGGAGCAGAGCTCTAAAAGATCCTCGTACGATAGTATCGTCAAGCGCTTAGCCCGCTGGGAAGAACGTTTTCAAAATTCGTTTTCGGTGCTGATTTTATTTAGTGCTTACGCGGTTGCTGTAGCAGTGATGGGGGAACTGAATTTCAATATCTTACTAGATTACGAATAGAGGAAAATTATGCAGACCCAAGGCACCTCTTGGAATCTATGTGCCGCGAAGCTTTCGTGAAGTCGTTAATGAAATGCTATGAGTTTGCCCATTTCATTCTTGCGTATTTGGCGCAAGGAAAACTGGCGCATGTGCACTTGTGCAGCCATGCTACGCAGTGCGACACACGTGGCGATCATCTAAAGAAAAAGCTAATTGGAGTGGGCACGATAGTATGTGTGCGTGTGGCCTAATGGTTGGTGCGTCAGGTTGATGTGATAGGGTACCGAGGTTCGATACCGGGCATGTAATTTTTAAATTTTTTTTAATGTGAGCTTTTCGACCAGACATGAGCATCAGACGGCAGCGACGGTCAGGAGGCAGGGTATTCCCAAAGCAAGCTTCTCTTTAAAAGTAAATAGCACACACTGTCTATCTGGAGTGATGTCACAGTTTGCTACTTCTCAGCACGAGTTATAGAAGCATCATTTCGAATATTCTTTTCTGCAGTGACTGTCTTTATTGTGTTTTCGTTATTCTTTGCAAATACTTTCCGGCACAGTTAACATAGCCACACGTAAAGCGATACCTCTTGTGGGATTTTTGAAATTTACAGACACCACTGCACACCCAAATTTTTTTTTATTGCGATAAAAACTTGCCCTTAAGGCATAATTCTTGATGCGTATATGTATATTATATGTGTGCTGTGAGGCCTGTGTTACGTATGAATTGCACACCCCAATTACGGCATTGAAAAACCAAGCGCGAAATGGCACCCATGCGTGATAGAAATGCAACCAGTGCTAATGACTGACCGGTTTAACCGCAATATCGTTATTTACACACGGCGCCCTCATCGATGAAACATGCGCCGTGTCTCAAGACAACGGCATGTGAACAGACGGCGCATTCTGTGCACATCACTTACTGAAGCAGCATGAAGCAAACTGCGCGAACGGACACATCCAATAACATATGATAGCACATATAGCAAATCAAGTTACCGTATGGGATGTAACATTTTAAAAAAAGAGAGAAAGAAATGAAGTGGGAAAGGTAGGGAGGTTAACTAGAAGCGATTCTGGTTTGCTACCCTGCCCTGGGGGAAGGGTCAGGGGAAATGAAAGAAGGAAAGAATAGCGGAGAGGTAAAGAAAGGCACAACGTAAAATATATCCTTTTACGGCGACAAACGGGCTATGAGAGCCCTCAGAGGCAGGTTCCGAATTAATTTCGTCCATCTGGTGTAACTATCACAACGAAAAGGAATTGCGTCGAGTAAACAAGCACATATGTCGCGCGAAACGTTAATCGAGCCTCCGCTTGCCAGGGCTGATTAACCGCTCCTACGAACTGGCTACCACTCAAAGAATTTGCCGTCACATGGCGCTGAAAAAGTTATTGGATGCCGAAACGTCATTAGCGCTGACATGTGCTAACTCAGTCAGTTAGCAATCAGTTAGCAATCAGTGAGTGCTCCAGCTGGCGCTAGCAGCGACCGAGTCTGGGTGCCCAGTGCAGAAAAATAAACGCGCGCATGGTCCGTGCGAAACGTACCGAGGTGTCACAATTCGGCATGTAGACCTACAGGTTTGCCGGAAACTTCCGCTCACGCTTTTCTATGTGAACGCATAATGTGGGATGGATTTTGATGCATCCACAATGTAGGTGTGCCACTTTCCAAAAAGCTAATTGGCAATTTGAGTGCTGCAGCAATAGATGACGCTGGATCTTGATGAGATCAAGCTAACATATCATGTAGTTTTCTGGATGCCCTAATGTGTCAAACTACTAGAGATGTCATAGTATATTGTATTGTTCCTCATCATCATTACAACGTGAGAATATCATGGACAATGCACTTTAAACAAGCGCGCATATCACTTATAGCTACAAGGACCGACGAAACTATCATGGTTTGCTGGTACCTTACACAGAAACTTCACTATTTGATAACCGCCTCAACGTGTCAGCCAGACCATCATGAATGCGTCGTTCATGCCTATGCTTTCGAACGCGTTCATTTAGCGGCAATTGTGTGTTACAGCAAACACCAATGTAGCCAAGAACAAGTTATTTTCGATCTCACAGCAGTTATCTTCGTATAATGATATACGACGGTTCATAACCGTGTAGAAGCATTGTGAACAAAAGCTGCAAAATGAATTTTATTTTCAGAATATTCCTCGTTTTCTCCCGGAGATGAGGCAAACTCCCTCCCTGTATACGTCCTGTCTACACCCTCCCTGTCTACGTCCAGAAGTATCCTGACTCAGGCTGCCGAGTGGAAATGGCCGAGCATGTTTTCCTGACTCATCGCGGTGGCGCCCGAGTGCTAGGGATCAAATCTCAGCCGCGGCCGACGCTTTTCGATGGGGGCGAAATGCACAAACGTCCGTGTACCATGAATTGGGTGCACCCTAGATAGTCAAAATTATACCGAAGCCCCTGCCCCCCCCCCTTCCCAACCTCTACGGCGTGCGTCATAATCATAACACGGTTTTGGCACGTAAAGCCCCCGAATAAACATCTACCTGCTCTGATGTTTTCTTCTACTGTTTACCTTGATATTTTCAATGCATTATAAATTGCATCTTTTACTTCCCTGACTGTATTTCTGGTGTATTTTACAGTAGCAGTAAGTGTGTAGACCGCGCTGCAGCCGCGTTCGTCATTAGCTTGGCGGCGTGTAAGAGTTTATGGGCATCATGTTTGAGAGTTCCCGCACGTACGGGTTGCGTTGCTGAAACCCAGTTGACCATTATGATCCAAGACCGCGGCGGCCCCGTTCTCACAGGCACACGGTGTAAAAACGCGTACTGTGATTTCGGCGCATTATGCATGGATTTAGGCGGCAAGAATATTTGTATCCCTCCAGTACGATGGCATGCAGCCTACGCGCAAAGCAGAAACGTATATACGCAGCTTCACCAACAATCATCCAGTGCGGTGGTCCGGTACCGCTACGTACAGTTTCATTCACGCCGGAATCATGGATTTCAGATTTGAGGCATAATCATGTTCAAGCCAAGAGACAATGACAAGAGCCAAGGCAACACAAGAAGAGAGACTATTAACGGAGGTTTTCATTAACACGTACAAATAATAAGACAAAGCAGGAAATAAAATTGGATGACACGACAATTTGCCGCCGGCAGGAACCGAAGCCACGCCTTCTGCGCTACCCGCGTGATGCTACGCCAACCAAGCCATGGGTTATCTGCTGTTCATTTTTTTGGGTATCTGTGAATGTGTACTAGACCTGGCCCTGGGAGATGTTAGCCAGCGGAACACAGTAATAGTAATAATAGTAGTAATAAAACAAGTCTTATTGCAACAAATACGGTTGTAACTAACAAAAACCGAGCCCCCCAGTTCATCTTCTTCGCGTTCAGATCTCAGAGGTCAGAACGATTTCAGCACCGCTCCTTAAAATGGCGGAGTCACATCGAACACAACTCACGCAAAAGCACTCACCTCGCCAAAATCGGCACCGCCTCCGCCGCGCGAAGTACTGGGCACGGCATCATCGTCGGGCGCGTCGGGCGGCCTCAGCCTTTTCACTGCTGGCCGGATGGTGGTCTCGTCGTACGATCGGCCCGTCTCCGAGATGGTGCTGCAGCCGCAAGAAAGAGATCGGGCGCCTCCAATGAACCACAAGCAGCCGTACGCACGAGAGAAGACGAAACAATAAAGAAAGATCGGGCGGTTAAGCAAAATGGCGTCTGCAGGGTTTGATACCTTACACCAGAGGACGTAGAAGTATGTACAAAAAGGCTGCAGATGAAGGAGTAAAGCCCGAGGGAGAATTATGTAAAGAAATGTAACTTTTTTACCCCCCCCCCCCCTGAGCCAGATACAGGTGGACTATACTGGGAATTAAACAAGAGTTAGGTGGCATAGGCGCAAAAAGGAAGAGTACATAAAAGGTGCGACGATAGGCGTCACTTAGAAAACTGAATGTCCGAGTAAAAAGTCGGGAGATAACATAAAAATAACACAACTGTAACAATGGATTCATTGTGATGCTATGAAGCTTCGTATTGACGTACCCAAAAGTTGACGAAAAGCCGTCCGGTTAGATAGAAAAGCACCTAAGAGAAAATTTGGTTATCTGACCAAGTGAACAACGATTGTGAGCAATGGTTCCGTGTTATTGTACTTAACCGTGTCATTGACCCGATTTTTCGTTCAGGTTTTCCGCTGAGATTCATGTACTTCTGTCGGCGTGTGCAGCCACAGACACCCACAGAACTTCTCGCGAAAGGTAGACGATGAGTCAAGCAGCTCGCAAACAAGTATTTAAAGCAGTGCCGACCCAAGTTTTTTGAAGTTGTAGAAACGCCACCGCACGATTCTTGCACCTAAAAACTATTGCGCTTCGCAACTACGAAGGCTGGCAATCATAAGAAATATCTTAATTCGATACTGAACTTCGTTACACGAAATGGCGTACCTGGCATGATGTACGCAATTGTGACGTCGTCATACGAAAAAAGAACATTTGCTAAAGTTGCGAAGCGATAAGTTTAGATTTGACGACGTTGCAAATTGTAAAAAAAAAAAGAAAAAGATTCCGCCCATGCACCCCGTACAGATGGCGAACCAGTGAAGCTGAAATGTGCGGCGCCGGTGTTTATCGCTGGGTTAATTCCTATGTTTCATTAAACTCGTTCTCCATTATTGGTTACGTCTTTGTTTTGTTAACGAGGTTACACACACGTTTGGCTTGGGTTTATCACATTCCTTATTTGAAATGCCACGCGCTGCGCTTCGCATAATTGCCATCATGGAGGGGTGCAATGAGCGGTTGATTGTGTTAATGCAGCGGGTTCATCAAAGTTTTTCTGAATTATGTCACGCATTTGTGTTTTGTGATGCGTTAATCATAGTGTTCATGACTCTTATGCACTGTAGTTACCAAGTGATACACTGGGTCCACACAATTCATTTAATTAAAGACAAGGACACATTTTTGAACCTATTGCGATGTCGGAGAGAGACTGCTTCGCGCGCGCTCCGCTGCGAGAGGGAAACGACGTCGCTATCGGCGTAGCCAATGGTGCGCCACACCTCTATTGCGAGACAATTGTCATCGGAAAATTGTATTAACCCCGTCCCCCTCTGTGCCCCTTCCTTGCAGTCATAGGTAGATACATGCCTGTGTTTTAAATGCGTATTTCTATGTCTACCCAACCAGAAATTTGCCCGTCCGTCACGTAGGACCAATGCAATGCAACGCAATGCAACCCAACACCACCGTTACCTCAACGTGTGAGGACGTCCTGCCATCTGGTACCGAAAGCTTGCTGCGTCTTGTGCGACGTGCGATTGAGGCCGCATCTCCACCTGTTCCCGCAGCCCGTTCTTACGACGAGCCCCGCCCGGCAGTATCGCTGATCAAAGCCGTCGTATGCGAAGAGCTGGCGAACGCAGGCATTCATCCAATCGGTGTTGTAATTAAGCCGCCCTGCGGTCACCAATTTCTTTCGACCTACCCGCCCACAATCGACTTATCCCGGATACCGCGATCCAGACCAGTGGCGCAAGCATAACGATAAGCCAATATGCTTCGACTGTAATGGGATAGGCCGTATTTTACGCCATTGTCGCAATCGCCGGCCGTCGTCACCTCATCCCGCGTACACATACCGCCCGGAAGACAGTCGGTCCTCTTCGTTTTGTGCTCGCAATGACCCACCGCACCCTGATGTTCCTGCCTCGACTCTACGCTACGACCACTCGTCATTCCCGCAGAACCGGCGTTCTCGCTCTCCGCTGCCCCGTCGCTCGCCGTCGCCATACCCTCGTCGTCCTTCTACGGAAAACTGACCAGTGCAGCTTCCAGAGATGAGGCTGCATTGTCCCAACAGACCCGGAGATCCTCCGCTGACCCTGACTACCCGAGGAAACCTTTTGGATGTAGAAGTGGACGGTGTGCCTGTCTCGGTGCTCATAGACACCGGGGCGCAACTATCTGTCATGAGTGCTCGCCTTCATCATCGTCTCAGGAAGGTTCTTACGCCTGCTACGTCTCCTGTCGTTCACGTTGCCCATGGCGGTACTCCTCGCGCCGTTGGTAAGTGTACTGCGCGTGTGAGGTTCGCTGGCCACCAGACCTCATCTATTCGCCGCTCTACACCAGTGTCCCCATGACGTCACCCTTGGCCGTGACTTTCTCAGCACCTATTCTGCCCTCATTGACTACTCATCTGCCATTCCAGAGTTGGGACCCTCTTCTGTACCTGACCTCAACAACGAGTCGCCACCGCGTTTATGTGTCGTCCCGTTTGTTCGTCTGCGACAAGCTACCGCGACGTATGTCACGTTGACCTCATAGCCTCCTGTTTGTTAAGGGGATTATGTGATTTCTCCTTCTCTAGAAGCTCTTTTGGCGCGGTATGTTGCGCTCTCTCACTCTGTTGTGACTGTTGCGGAGAACCGGGCGTGTATACGTATTCTTAATTTTGGACGCGCACCAGAATTTCTTCCAGAAGGCACGCTGGCGCATACCCACTAAGACGTTGCATAGCAGACGGGAAAGAGGACGAGCTGTGCCCAGTCCGCCATATTTTTTGTTGTGGTGGCCCTCGCTTCCATTGTGTAAACATTGTAGATAAACCCTTTTTCACATCTACCCGTAACAATGTTCTCATAGCGCGATTTCCCGCTACATTACAGTTCATGTAGCTTTTGGTTTCTCAGCGTGTTTGTGGGCTGACAAAGAGTGTTGCGCAAAATTTTGGTCGATTTCCTGCGGAGTTTAAAGGTGTACTAGGCGTCAGAAAACGGAGGACCCACGCACCTCTTCTTGGTGAACGTGTTGGTGCCGTAGGCGTCCTCGCCTTGCTGTTGCTGCTGCTGCTGCGGCGGCGGCTGTTGCGGACCAGCGTCGGACGGCCCAGCCACGGAGCTTCGGAACTTGTCCATTTCGCGAGAGAAAGTTGACGGCTGCGAGGGAGCATCGTCGCCGCTGTGTCCCCGCTGCTGTTGCTGCTGCTGCTTCTGGTGCACGAGGTGCTGACGCTCGGCGGCTCGCTTAGAACTGTCGAGCCAGCGGGACGTACCTGGCGTGATTGGCGCCGGGGGCGGGGGTGGGGGAGGAGCCGGGGCATCGGGGCGACGCTGCGCCGTCCCCGTGGCCGGTGGGCTCGCCTGTCGAGAAAGAGTGGGCAGTGTGACCGCGTGCCGAAGGCTGGGGACGTACGTGTCCGATCGCACGGCTGTTTCACAGATAGTTGCTGAGCTCGTCATTCCTGCAGCATTGGTTCTCAATATTGACTTCCGAGATAAAGAAAGGTGCGCCGGATGTGAGAGGAACGCCTGAATCGAAAGCTTCTCAAGTATTTTCTTGTTTCTATCGTTCCATATTCGTGCAAAAGTTTGCAGTTCCGAAATGCGCGCTACCGTACCCGACTCCAAATAGATGGCACGGTTGCCTCGCGAATCAGCTGTAGCAGTGCTCGTCAGCCATTTCAAGTGCGGCTCTTCGTAGCCGGAATATTTTATGTGCTCTAATTTGCTCGCTAGGATTTGTTCGGAAGTCGTATTAGGCGTATTTGCTCGGAAGGCGTGTGGGTGTATTATACTCATCTGATATCTCAAGCTGTCGAAGCTTCGCGGCTCTTTCGAAGAGAGCATTTTGATTGTTAGTAATTGGCTGAGCAGTGAATGCAATGGATAATATCAAGAAAGAAAAGTGCTCGGTGAATACAAAAAAAAAGAAAATTGTTGGTTAAACCTGTCACCTTTATCGTGTTATGATGCGAAGGAAAACTTCCGAGCGAATTTCGAGTTTCACATTTATAGTGACAAACTTACTGGTGTGTATTCCCCGACCCAGTTCCAAAATAACTCAGGATTGCGTAATGTTCTTCGTGCTGACACGCAAGGCTTTTCTCTCTTTTTTTTCTTTTCTACAAACACTAATTTACACAAACTTGCTGCAAGACAAACCGAGCAGAGTCATGTTTGTTTTGCAGTACATTTAAATTCAGTTAAATTTGAATTAGAAGGGTGAACAGATAAGTACTGAAGCATTGAAAACTTATGGTAATACATCGTTGCTGCAGATCTATGAGGTGTATAGCGTGAAACAGTGAACAGTTCGATAACAGACAAACTTTCGATTCAGCATAAGGTGTCGCCGAGAGATGCGCTATGGTGTACTGGAAATAACACAGAGAAAATGCTTAGGATAGGTTTATTCATTTAATCTAAGCGTTAGGAATTTTGTGCGTTTACCTTCTTTTCGCTCGAGGCAGGACTAGATTTTTTGGACCCCTTCTTTTTGGCTCCCGTGGATTCCTCCTTGGTTTGACTGCTCTTCCAACGGTTGAAAGTGTTGGTGTCCGGAAGCGAAGCAAAGCGGCCTTCGTCCGACTTGCTGTCCGTTGGTTGCCGAACCTGAAAGCAGCAGAAAGCAGTTAAATATGTGATTGCCTTCTGTGCGGGTTGACGCACCATAGAATAAGCGACACAGATTATTGCTCCCCCGTTTAGGCTGTTTTTTCTTTAGTCTTAATTGCGCGTGTGTAGAATTTATGGCTAGAATTGCAAGACACGTCACATGCTGGAACGTAGGTTTGTTACCGTAAAGCCTGAATGCTTTCAACCAGCTGTTTTATTCTTCGTGAACCCGTCTTCGATGACCATGGCACTATGCATTTGTTCTCACCAAAAACGAACATCTTCCCATTATCCTATGTTCACTGGAAAAAGAACTTTGTATAAATTGCAATATATTATTAAGCACATGATACCCAGTGAATCAGTAAGTAGGGTAATATAAGAGGAAGCAAATAAATTTAAACGTAACGGTAAAATGAACACGGGGCTCGCTATCACCCCACACAATTCAGGCTATGTCATGCGCCCTTTATTAGCCCCAATTGAGCCAGCTGCCAATGCCCCACCGATTGCATTAGGTAGCGTCGCAAACATACAGAAAAGCGAAGACAGAAGTTAGGCAAACACAATACAAAAACTGAGCAAGAAGCGCTCACTGGTTGAGCAGTCTACGAATAGCTTGATACATGCAGAACAAACCAGTATGATCACCCCGTGGTAGCCCACCAAGCTGTCCGTCAGCCGGACTCGTGCAGTAAACGCGGTATTTCACCATCTCCAGCCTGAGAGAAATCATTTCTAAGTGGTTTGACCCTCGCGACCCCGATCCCGTTCCCAGACGTACTACTTGCCGCACTCTCTTCGTGTATTCGTAACCTTGTATCGCAAAGAGCGTGCCTGTCACGTCTCTAACACTGCGCGCCTTTTAGCCTTGAATGTTCGCGTACTTCTCGATTACCCAACGCCGTGTCCCATTGAACGGACTATAAGAGACATGATGTCGTGGTTGCAAGAACTGGCTTCTTTTTTTATTTCTTTGATGGCCAAGCTCCAGGTGCAACCAAGCCGAGGAGAGCGCAATCGTGTGTCGGAAAGGGAAGTTGCAGTCGTAGCAATCAGGGACATGGCAGGTGCGAGTAATGATAGGCTGGTTGAAACTAAAGATGTGTACTGGGACGGTTCCTGAAATCGTTCTATAGACAACGGCTCGTCAGCGAGAGTAACAACATGGATATGGCGTTCATTTCAAAAAGACCCTGGTAGAAAGTCAAAAAAGTTTTCTGGTAGAAGATGCATCCCTCTGACACGGGACGGGGATGAATGGAAGTCTCAGAAGGTGGCTTTTACCCTGCAGTCTAGGAGGCAACTTGAGTAATAGGCGAAATTCTATCTATTCCAATTAACAAAGATTGGGCTCAAAACTGCCTCATCGCCCTTGATTTCACAACTAAAGGTCAATATGTAGAAAGCATGCATAAAATAAATATGTGTACTAACTATATTGAAATTATATTTTACTGTAAGGTCTAACGAACGCCATTGGGCAGTTTGTCGACTTGAAAGCTTACACTTTTCGCGACTAAAATATATAGACGTTTAGAAATCCAATTTGAATGCCCACGGACAACAGTAACTGAAAGAAATTGAGCAGAATCTATCTGAGGATGATCGTCAAAGTCAAGCGATAGCTGCTGCTACAATATGCTGCCGGGTACACTTACTCGTTGGCTCCACCGGTTAACGCTATGCGACTAGCAGGCGTTGTGAAGTGTGGACCATTACGAAGTGCACTCGTAATCTTCGGCCTCACCATGCGACGAGACGAGAGACACGCTGACGCATATACACATTCCGTGCATCTACGTATGGTCATACCATCAAATATGCTGTAACCAGCACCTCGTGAAGCGGTGCCCGTACTGCAAAGTGCTTTCTTTTTTACCCTTCGTTCACGTACCCGTGTCACAGAATATCGCATGGTGTTCGATGGAGGAATGCTGTGCGCGACCTACGCGGAACATCAGTTCTGTGTTCGCTTTCAACCCCTGGAATGGGCAGCAAGTGGCCGGGACAAGACGCTGACAGCGCGAGAGCGATTACAGTGTCCGTATAATTGCTATCGCGATTCAGACAACACTTGTAACGACCTTTGTGTACATACAACATGTACACTTTATGTGCTTAAAAGTACAAATTAAAGAACGGCCGGGTAATGCACTTTGCTTGCAGTCTGCAAAGAGTAGATTCACTGCAGAAATTCAAATATTAAAACGGTCTACGAAACTCACGTTGCCAGTTGAGCCATCCAGGACGTAAAGCAGCTTGCTCTGCATGTTCCCCATGTCCACCTGGTCTCGGCCGAGTGTGTCGATGGCTCCGGAACTCAGGGGTTTTCCCTGCGATCCACGAATTCTTACACTGGGATTCCGCGAATTATTATACTAGAAATGCATATTCTTTGTTCGCGCTCGAAATGTCTGTGCACTAGCGCTTTTGGAAAAGTTGTTACATCAAAACAAGTAGACAACGATTGAAATTAATTAATAATTACACTGGCAATATATAGGATGCAAGTAGCTTATCAGACGTTGTAGTACATTGGATTGCCCGGAGAGTCACTACTGCTGCACGGTAAGGCGAAGATTTAAAACTCTCCGAGTGGCTGGTTGAAATCTATCCTTTTTCATTCTAAGATTCTCGGAAAGGTGAAATTTACTAAGGAATACTGGCTGTTACAGGTAACCACGGGATTGGTTAACACTGCAGTTTGAAGGTACGAGCTTGACCATCCTGTGGCAAAGAAGGAATGCGAATAACATTCTTGCAGGTTAGGTGGCATAGAGGATCTTGTTGGTTTGTTTTCTGATTCTTTATTGCTTGTATTTGAGTTTCGTAGGATCAGCACTCTAATTAGCTTTGAAGGTACGCGCTATGGGGGAATATTCGAGCGTTACATTTCTTCGTAACGTACCACATTGCAAAAAAGCGCCAATAGACTAAAACTCATTAGTTATTGGCCATAATATAAGCTTAGTTTACAATTGGGGATTATCTTGCTATTAAAGGGCACTCAAAGACAAGCCGTTATTCCTATTAGGCAGTCATTCCAGTACCGGGTCAACAAATGTTATCTGGGGTAAGAAAAACGAAAAAAAAAAGAAAACAAATCTTCCTGTTATTCAGAAAAGGTACACAATTATTCAGTTATGTAAATGTGTAAATGGGAAGGAAAGGGTTAACTCACAGTTCACCAGCTTGCATGTTTTTTTGTGAGAGATGGTTGGAAGAAGAGGGTCCGGACACCAGGTCCACGTAGAGGGTTAGGATCCGCAGACCACCCAAAGTTTGGGGTTCACTGTGCACTGGTCACTTAAAGATTTCACACGCTGGTGTTGCACAGGCATGGTCGAAAGAAATCGCAAGTGCCGGCGGGCTGGTAGGCTGCTAAACGTTAAAATTCAGGTTACTTGTCTTTCATATGACAGTCTTTGAAGCGCGTTCGCAATTCGTAGAACTAGTTACATTTGTTGTCGTGTTTCCCTGACTCATAAAGACATCATTACAAAAACAGAATTAAATATTCACAATATATCAAACATCAATCGGTATGCGTAGCCCATGCGTTTTGGCAAAGCTCACGCAAGGATTATAGTTATTGCAGTAAGCAGAATGACTTGATAGGCAGGGTACATTCGGCACTTGAGTTTCATCGGACCACTGTTTAATGGCAACCCTAAACCAAGTTCTCCTTTTGGTCACAAAGAAAACGGACCAACAGATATCGGAGCATCCAGCCATGACCTACGTACCAAGGAGCCGCTATTAAGGAAATCAAAGGGCAACCCGCCGCCATCTTAACACCTCCGTTGGCCCACCCAAGAAGCATCCGGCAAGGAACAAAAACAGTAAGAGTTGTCAACTCAATGGCTGAAGTGGCAGACGATTGATCGCACATTTCGACCGACACTTAAGTAATGGCTTCGTGCCACGCTCGTAACAAGCAAATGGAACATTAAAACCCGTGGTGCTCCGTCCAAACAATTGAAATAACACACTATAGAAGCAGAGATGTAGGTGAGATAGCTTGTATGCTATCATATAACGGGAAAGGTCGTTCTCGACTTAAAAAGGTTGACACTATAACAAGACCGCAAAGCCACTCTGCACGAAGAAATGACAACTCTTTCTTGTCCACCTTTGGCGTTACAACCACAACAAAACTCAATTAGAGAAAAAAAAAAATCCAATGTTAACCCAGCCCTTGCAACCCCCCCACATGCATAAAGAAGCCCTCGCCACCACTGACACCAAAGAAGGGAGGATTAGGCATTGTCTCCTTTTATTTTCACAACAATAATATAAACATTGCAGAAAAACAAACACAAACTGTTAATAGACATCTATACAAGCATATCAATTCACTCTTCATAACTTGCCTTCATCGTATGTTTAGTATCACTGTGGTTGATTTATTGCGTGGTAAGCACTGCTCCCTGGAAACAAGGTGGTAAACACTTGTGTCATAGCTTCAAATTGGTAACGGTCCTAAACCACCTTGGCGATGGTCGCAGAAAATTGAGTTTGGTCAGGAAAGACGAGTTTATTTTTCACTAATATGTGAACTACTGCTATGACGTGCATATATTTGCTTTCAAATTGACAACATGACGGGTTTATTGTTCCCTTTCGAAATTCCAAAAAGAAAATAAGGAAAGACTGGTTTAAGAATGAGCGTTGGAAGGAAAACTAGAAGAGGTGAAAGGGGAAAAAGGCAACTTTGAGGTACAATGGCACGTATCATCAATCGTTTTCAGTCATTCAAAAAAAAAAAAAAAAAAAGAACAGCATACAGTGTCAGTCACACCTTTCCCGAACACAGATATTCAAAAAAGTCTGTCCAGTACTCATGCCCGATTAATGGAACCAAAGTTCTTGACACCCCAGAAATCTGGGTGTTTCTTTATTCAATCTTACGATAATATCTTACCGAGTAATAACAATTAGAAAAAAAAAAGAAATGAAAACGAATAAACCCTGCGATCCAAAGAGGTGTGGCTAACACAGTACGCGCAGATACTCGTATAAAGAATAGCATTAATAGAAGCACAAACAAACAAAGGCGCCTGCAGTGATGAAAAATTCTCAACAAACAATCCAGCTGTCGTTCGGTGATTCGTGCCTCGCTGCAGGCAATGGTTTGCTGTCTGTCGGCGCTCATCGCACTCTGTCAGTCTCTACATTTCGTATGTGTGTGTATTTTTTTTTTTTCACGAGAAGTGTCCAGGATCGCGACAGACGACGCACAGCAAGACACACGGCACACGCGCCATTTCGGCAACGACGCAGAGTTTCTCTCTCTCTCGCTCGACCTCATACGCGCGGCGTCGACACCAGGAATGGGCGATGTCACACGCAGCACGAAGGCAGTCTGTCCAGGGCGGGGAATCCGGGAAAGTGGGCAAGGGATCCTTCGCGCCATCCTGATTTCATATTACCTGAAATCGTCCCAGCCCCTGGAGACGGGGGGAGAGGCCTGGCCGGAAACCTGTACCGCCGCACACAGCCTGAGCATTGGGAAGAATCCTCTCCTACACGAGGATGGAAGTGGCCCGCGCAAAGTCCTCGCCTTTTTTTTTTTTTTTGCACGAAGAAGAGGCCTTCTGGGGGGTCGGGCGAGGAGTCGGGAGGTCACGTGGCATTTCGCACAATGTGGGGTAGGAAGGGAAGGCGGCTGTACAAGTTGCGAGCCCGCGTTTTTAGTCTATGCGCTGGAATAAGGTTATTGGCTGCTGTGATTGCGCTGGTTAGGACGCTCGTCACCACATGACCATGGGACCTTTGGGCGAGTTGTGGTTTACCTGTTTTGGAGGACTATGTCTAGCTCGCGGAATGACGACGTGCGGCACGCTGAAGCCGGTCGAGAGGCTGCGGTTTAGGCTCATGTCGCTCTTCCGGCTGGACTTCTTTGATTGCATGGTGTGGTCCTACGGGCGGTTCGGGAAGGGGGTAAAAAAAGGGGGGGAGAGAGAAAAAATGGCAGAAGCGAAAAGTGAGGGCCTAGTGAGCACGGTTACGGCGATTTCGGGAATGAGTATAGGCAAGCGGTCACGGAGACGGCAACGTGCACGTACTCGTGATGGCAAAATAATCTACGGGCACTAGTTGCCGATTGAGCGTTGATTTGAAATAGGAGTTGAGGAGTTTCATAGCTTGCCTTGATATCACTGAAGTAACATAGCAACTAGGGCGCGCTGCATGATGATTCCTCTCAAACCTAGCAGCAAGTTCCTGCTTCAAACAGGGTTGTTTTATTGTAATAAATGACTAAAATATAATTTTCCAATCAGGAGCTCAATAGTTCAGCCTTATTTACCTCAACAATATACGATATCATTTTTCGTCATTGAACCTTTTTCAAAGTTTGCCATCACGAGATCGTTAAACCTACCCGTGACTGGTTACCTCAGCCGCAGCAATGCATTTTTAACAATAGTAGCAAGGCCTAAATTTAAATCAAGGCAATTTAGTTATTATGATTAAGGCTACTACGTCAGCATTTCATACGGGGACACTAAGCGCAATTAAATTATAACGGTGCTGTAGTCATTAATAGGCCTGTCGAAGCACATTTATGGATGAAGCACTCGATTAATTATGATGTGTATTATTAAGCTGCAAGCATGATAAATGCAGTCATCAGTTAACAGCTCTCTACACCATCGACAAAGTATTGTATATTGCAAATGATTCCGGCAGGAAACCCTAGGGTCGTACGCATTCGTCGTACCCTCCACAGGTACACTTTTCGAACCTGAGTTGTCATTGACAATACTGCGTCATTCTGCTCAAGAGCCATCGCTAGTGTACTTTTGGGACTTCTGTGTAGACGTGGCTATTATTGTTGTTTCTTAACGCAAATTCCTGGACCACTTTCATGTCGCACAAATGAACGACTACACGTTCAGTTAGTCATTATGCACGCTTTCATAACTTTCGGTTTCATTTCGCTTTGGATAAACAAAGAGCCTGCTGCATCGAAGTAGTTCCTTTACTCCGATAATCTTCCTGCTGTCACTAATATGCATGTGCCACCAAATTCTTCGGGCGACCACATACTGAACACTGTTCACCTTTATTAGACGTGACTGCCCTGACAGAATAGTAACTTCATAAACACATAATTTAATAGGCACTAACACATTGTGCATACAAGTGTATTTGATTTACTGAGGCACAGGTACTTGGAACTGGGACTTCGTTTTCCGGCTACACTGGCCGATTCGGTAAACATGGACAGAAGGCCGGTATACAGATGCTATTCCGTGCTTGTGTTCCACCGCTGCTACAAGGATGTTGATTGAACGGGCCGCACAGTCGTCTTTCATCTTCCTGTATTGCAAGGACCAATAGATGCGCCTTTCTTCGTAGAAATTACAGTTACCTTTAAGGACCGGAATGCACTTCACAGGCTTATGTCAACATTGAATGGAAACTACTAAATAACAATATCGTAATGTATTGCAACGCACAAACAAAAGAAGTGTCAGATACAGTGAGAAAACTAGGTAGTTCGCCGGTGCGGCGGCGGCAGCGCATAGACGGCTGGGCAACGTACGGGTCCTGGTCCAACCATGAAGCCGTCGAAGGCGTAGGAGTGCTTGAGCGCATGCTCTCCGCTGCTCTCGCTCGAGGTGTCGGTGATCATGGCCTTCTTGTCAAGCGTGCCCCCGAGCGGGCTGACGGCGCCCAGACGGAAGGGTCCCTTGGCGCGCTGCGCCCGCCGCTTCCAACGGCGGCACAGGCACACCAGGCAGCACAGCATCATCACCAGCAGCGCCAGCGCGATCGGCAGCGCTATCGCCAGCACTGCGCCACGTACGGGGGAGAATAGAGGTCAGCGTTCGGCATGCTAACAAGTAACACGCAAACGGTGGTACATAGGTAGACAAGGGCGGCGTCATTCTCCCTGAATCACTTTCGGGGAATGTCACTCGAAGTGTGCGCTGATTGGATAAGCGAATTGACTGCACGTCGCCCTAACAAGGCAGTCGCGTTGGGCATTTTTCGCACGATAACAAGCGTGTCCTCGAAAGTGGTTGACCGAGAGCCTCGCCGCATGCGGACTAAAACAGTGTAGGCATGCGGCCTCCATCACAATTCGAGAAAGGGTCGCAGCTGGTGCCTGTGCTCCTTTCATACCTTCGTACTCTCCGCAACACAAGATCTATAGTGACCTTGAGTTACGGAATAATCGAAGAGTACTTTCGAATGCAACTGTCCGCTACGCTGAACAGGCTACATTCTGAGTGGTTTTAACGCTATCGCGACTACACTGCGTGCTTGAGTTGGCCTCAAGCTGGTGAGCTGCACTGCCTATGAGCCAATGTAGCCACTACTTTGAATCATGGGCAGTGCAGCTTAGCGAGGCTGCTCTCTTTGGTCTGGTACATTGACTGAGCAGCAACAGGTCAATAGTAATTTTTCTCACGAAATGCTGGCCTGGGTTCTTAAATTTTGATCTGTGTTACACCCACTTTCTTTCCAGGTCTGCCGGATGGCTGGCTTCCCGACGTTCTCTTGGAGGCTCAGCTTCACGAGGCTGAATATTATTTACGTCCGAGCTGATTCATTATAACTGTGTGCACGGCATCGGGTGGTTACTGAGTCAGGAATAATATAAATTGCGTCATACACGGAAATAAACCTCCGCCTGACAGCAACACCAACGTCAACGAATTAGAGAAGGGAACTAAGCAACCGGCGCAGTGTTTCATTTTTCATCGCATTCAGTGGAGATTAAAAAAAGTGACCCGGTTATCACACGACGATAACGTGTAGAAGCTTCGGCGTCGCGCAGCTCTTGCAGGCAACCACAATCCAGCTGTCGAGTTCCACGAAGCGATATCACCACTGCCAGGGTAAAGTTGATCGTTACAGGAAATGCAGTTGAGCAAGCGTGACACGAGCGTAAAAATACTCTTTCAGTTCACTAGTAGGAAACAGCTGCAACTGATGCAGCAAAATTGTTAACGCAGCTAATTTGCGACTGCAGTCGGTTAGGTACCCCGAATTAGCTGGTCATGATGGAGTTTAAAAAACTGAGCAGACACATGCGAAATCAGCGTTGCGTAACCGACCAACCCCTGATGACGCTCTTACGTGATACTTAAAATGTTCTTCCGGCTTCTTGTTCTGAAATCACGAGAAAAAAGTAGATTCATAGAATATTCATTTCCGGTTTCCTATTCTGGGTGCTTCTCTTGGTATAGCTTCCTCGAAAGCAAAAATAAAAAGAAGCAAAGTAACGAGCAGCTCGGCTAACATCGTTGCGTACTTATGAATCATTAAACGAACTGCGTGATGCCGAGTGTGCCTTGAGGAAATATTGCGCAGTCGGCTTGCGCAATAAGTTTTGAGATCGCCCAAACCACACACACACACACACACACACACACACACACACACATGCGCGCACACACACCTGACTGAGCGGCATGCCTTCCGGCATTCATTAGACGGTACCTTGCACCCGTTCGTTATAGCCGGGGCTGTTCCTTGCATTAGCAAAGAGCGTGCTACTAAACGCACGGGAGCGTGCACTGAAGTGTAGCTAAATATAGTGCGAAGCGTAGCCCGTTTAGAGTCAAGAGGAGGACGGCAGCCTAAACGGGGACCGCTTTCTTTGCGCAAGGCGCCACTTATAGAACCGCGCGCAGGCTTCGGTAATCAGTGCTCCGGAGAACAATGACACTTCGTCGCGGGCCGGCACCTTTCCTTTTGACGGGCCCGCTAGTACAGAGAGCGACCCCGACCGCTAGACTAAGACGTCGCTCTCACTCGCATTTACCGGCGCCTTTCACTCTATATATCTTTTTTTTTCTAATTTTCCTAATCACTTCCTCAAAAACGAGGTCCCGATAGAGCTTCCAGATTTAGCCTGCACCGCAAATGAGCATTGATTGAGCCTCACATACATGGCCGTGACGACGAAAGCACTACCTTCGCAGTCACTGCTCTATCTATGTCCCCCCTCGTTTTTCAATGGACAAATTAGCATGCAAGAGAAGCACTGATTTTGTTTTCTTTACATTAACCTGTACATCTGCTCGAAAGAAAGCTAGATTAAGAGTTTTACGTCGTATAGGTGTGCTAAACTGTCATTCAAAACAATACTTTCCCTTTTGCGCGTAAGTTCGAACGATTATTGAGTAAAGAAATATTGAGGTTACCTGTATGCTGTTACGAGCAGCGTAGTCTTTACCATGCGCACGTATGCAAGTATTCGGTAACATTCTTTATCAATGTCTGAACGCCTCTACCCTCTGCAATGCAGCGGTGATAGAGAACGTGTAAAATAGATAAATACGACAGCAAGAAAGATGTATACTATCTGTTTTCATTCACTTCAAGACCCTAATGGTCACTCGTTCAGTCGCTTTAGGTGTTTATAAACACGTGCGTCAGCAGCGTGCAAACTGTTACTCAAGCAAATGCTATCAAAATAAAAAGAAAATCGCCTCATATGCCGAATTCATTTCCTAAGAAGTGCTCGTGCCGTAGCAGGACTAACAATGTCGCATGCAGATAACAAGAGTAGTTTTTACATCGTCGAGCGAATCGGCTCGTAGCGACGAAGCTTGGAAGTCGTTCGCTCAAGGACCACATATTCAGTACTTCCTTCTTCACTTTAGATGGGAGCCAGGCAGGTCCAGTGGCGCTACGCGGTTTTCGTTCGTGAAGAAGACCGAAGCAGATAGCGATAAGGCTTGCTTTTGAAATGGCGTTACGGTACCTTCAGTTTCCGCACATTCAGAGAAGCGAGCGGGACCCGGAAATTAACGCGCTTTATTCCGAAGAACGAAACTTGTTCCAACGGAAAGAACCACGCGCAGAACTTCTGCAGCCCTTCGGTTTTGGGTCGTTTCAGAAATGCTTAAATGATGAAAATGGCATGCACGCCTCCATACTACTGGGAGAAAGGTCGCGGCGGAGCATCAGAACGAGCCGCAATTCTGTGTGTCACGTAACCGTGCTTCAATAAGTGGCAGCGGACCGTCTTATGTGGCTTCTAAGTGCCTCGCCGGCCTGTCAACAGTGATTCTCAGTGACGCCATTCTTGCACTCACGAAAACGAGGATGATGAAAAAGACGACGACAACGACGGCACGACAGCAACGACAGCAGAGGTGCCCTCTGCGAAGTATACACAACCAAGTTTCTTTTCTTCTCTGTTTCGCCCTTTTTTTTTTTCACCCCTTTTGCATCATGATTGTGAAACGTCGTTCGAATAGAGTTGCTCGCAACTGTCATTCCCGACAGTGGCCAGAGAAAATGCGGTCTTCCTATGGCTAATAGCATCGTTGCTTACAAGAAGCTGCGCAGTTTGAGTTGTCCTTTAGCGCTGCACACAGAACGGAAGCTCAGGAAGGAATTAGACGTGATCTGTTTCCGGAAGAGACGGGGACGGAGTGGGATGGGGAGACAGGGGAAAGGTGGTTCAAGAGCCCGCAGGAAGTTTTGGAAGAAGCACGATACTGTCTGCGATGTAGATTTGGCACTCGAGACTTTCACAACTTATCGGTTGACTAATCTGCGACGAGAAACTGAACATGTCTCGTTCTTTTTTTCTTTTTCTTCCTCCGCCCTATAAAGGAGGAGTATTGAAACTCCGTCGACGGCTACAAAACGCGGCTACAATTGATTTCCTAAGTACAGCTGACGTAAAATAGAGCCTTAAAACGTGCTCGCAACGCACGATTGTCTAATCTTGAGCTGACAGCAAATCAGCAGTGATCCTTATTTTCAGCCCCTGAAGCGCCGAGCGCCGGATAATATTTGAGGATTTAACGGGCAGCGTTTTCGCTGTACAATCGCTGCACTCTACCGGTACTAACACGCGGGATATAAACTTGGAGGTTAACAAAGAAGCTTGAGGAGAAATGAAGAACCGCGCAACGAACGAGCGATGACAGGAAAGATGTGGAAAATTAACTGAGGGTGATGAGACGCACACACTCGAGCTGGCGGAAAACACAACCGCTGTTGCCTTGAACTTCGTAGTACCATACATAGATTTCATTTTTTGAGCCGACCTACGAAACCTCCGTTTTGCACTCTTCAGCGGCATTCTTTTATACTTAAGTGTTCGGTATTAAGTGATCCTGTGCGCGTCTCGTTTGCGACTCATTGTACCTGGCAAATAGGACCTTATAGCTTACTTTTCCACTCGAAGATGTGTTCCTGTCCCAACAACAATATGTGATTAGGAATTTATTCGCGCAAACATCTAAAAAAAAACAGATGTACAATGCGAAAGAAAAAAAAAGAAAGCAAATTAGAGCAAGGCCGCTCCTGTGCTGATTTGCTGTTCCTTTTAGCACAGGAGATTGGCCACAGAGCCGACGGTGGCGCACCTTTGAACTGTCTGTCGCGGCGCGTGTAAACAAAGTTCTCAACGTGCTCTGTAAGCAGTGCGAACTTACCGAGACCGTTGATCTCGCAGCGACGTCCTAGGAACATGCGGTTGCAGCTGCAGGATAAGAGAAAAAAAGAAAAAAAAAGAAGTGGTTGAAATATCTAGTCAGTGACGTCAATAATACAGAACAGTGCAAAAATCCTGAATCGCTGTACCGGGCGTGCGTGCTCGCTCGATCTGTCTGAACACTGGGTGTGCCGACAGGGGTGCAGAGGGTAGTAAATGTTGGATGTTCCTTGTACGCAAGAAATATTTAATGTCCACGAACTCTCGACGTCGTCAGCACAGGGATGTTTTCGCAAACAAGGTTAACTCAGGCATGGCTTCTTAGTGTTTGCATACGTGTCCATTAACTCGTCTCAGAAGCACTTACCGGCAGCTCCTCTTGCCCTCGTCGTTCACCAGGCATGTTCCGCGGCCATTGCAGTGGTCGCAGTTCTTGATCTCTCCTGCGGGAAGGCACAAACGCGCGTTGAAACCACCGGGAAGTAGCCGAGGGGACAAAGAACGAAACGCTGCTCAGTGTAACTCTTAAGTCTCATATAAAACAAGCTCATATACGTCTTTTGCACACGTTTAGGTTTCATTATCGCGGACAAAGCGAGAATGCGCAGAAAGAAAGAGGTATTGCTTCGCGATCGGCAATCGATTCCTTTTCCCAATTTGAGAAGAAAGTTTGGCTCGTTGGTGCGTATTCCAGAACAGATTTAATGCGCAGGTTATTTTCCGGATAGGGGCACTCCTTTTTGGTGAGAGCCCGCGACTGGATGCTTACGCACCTATCAGCCGCTTTTTTTTTTTAAACAAAACGTTTTTAAATATTTCCCTACCAGCCTGCCTCTGGATCCGTCTGAGCACACCGAAATATTTTGTGTTAGAACGGGGCAAGGGAATGAAAAAAGGGGAAGGGTGCAACGAAAACAAAAAGTGACGCAGTCTCTTCTTTGCGTCGGAGGTCCGCGCAACCCATGAATTATATGTTTTAGCGTAGTAAAAATGCGATTGAAGCCTAGCGTCGTGTTCTGCGCGCTTGTCGTTCTCGTCCCAAGTCTTTTTTAGCGCTAGTTAATCATGTCTCAAGTCTTAAATTCCTTTACTTAAGAGACACAGTATGGCGTAAACGTAAGACAGTGCGTCGTCATGTCAATAATTCCGGCGCCCCATCACAGCGCCAGTTATTTTTTATGCGTTTCCTCATAAGCCACGTCGGGTGCAACACAAACGCCGCTTTTACATGACGTTGTACCCCATGCAGCGGCAAATGCGGTTCATGCAGGACTACGTTGGAGCTAGGCACTTAGTTAGTCTGCTAGTTACTTCTCCTTGCTGCTGTGCAACGACGCGTGAAAGACACACTGACCTGAGCAAACACGGCCCGGTCGCAGCGGGTCGAGGTCTTCAAAGCCACTCTTGCAGTAGCAAGTGTACGTCCCGGGCAAGTTGACGCAGACAGAGAACCGGTCACAGTCGTTGGCGTCAAAGTCGCCACACTCGTCGTAATCTGCGAAGCGAGAAATGGCAGGAATAGAAGGTAAGAAATGCTGTATAACTAGCATTAGGAAAAGTATTCCACGTCGACTGACTAGTTCGTTTCGTCAACTTCATTTACTGTGCCATCGTTCTGCATTTCTCGCAATGTTTCCTTTTATAATATTGCCCTCTGTCCAATGTTAAACTATGCGATGCAATATAGGTAACATTGAAAGTGTATTTCGGAGCTCAGGCTTATATTATTTGCCGAAAATGGCAGTGACGTGTCCTACTAGCCAGCACACGTCGTCATGCCACCTTCGTTTTCACTGGTCGATGAGACTTCATTCTCTCGTTGTGCGGCGATCAACGCGTCCTTTTACGTGCAGGGTGCACTAGTGAGTTATGAAAGCAGGCACGCTGAGGAGTGCTGCAAGAGTCGTACAATTGTGCTACTCACGACGAGTGCAAAGATTACATTTCAAATACATTCCATATCCGTACAATGCATTATAAAACTGCCGCCTCGAGGGGCGCTCTCCTCAGGGACGTTCAAATAACGCACTTGTACTCCTTTGTACGTCAGCCTTTGGCGTATATACTTCTTTTGCCTTTCTTCCAGTACGATAATTCAACCAAGTATACAGTCTGCCTAACAGCCGCTATCGAGGACATCAGTTCGCTTTAATCGTTTGTGATGCAGCCAGTTAAAGTTACGATCACCGCAAAGCACGCTGCCTCATATTGCAAAAATTACAAGCTGGCAGATTTGGCAACGATTCTTTTCGGGGCAATATACAGTCGAACGCCTTTATAACGAAGTGTTTGGGGTCTCTGAAACTATTCGATATACAGGTCCCTACGTTGTAAAGGGCGCGCGCAGCACTGCTCCCAACAGAACCAGGACAGAATTACTACTTCGTTATACCGGTAATTTCGTTGTATAGGCGTTCGACTGTGTAGAGTGTTTCGGTCTTAAGGGTCTTAAGTGAAGTGTACGATCCTCTTCGAATGCGCGTGCTACGTTACCCTCTATAGGTTACTTTCCCACGTACTTTATGTTTCTTCTTTGCTCTCCCAGTGTAGGACAGCAAACTAGCGCAAACATTAGTTAGATTTACTCGCCAGCCACCTTCCCGTATTCTCTCCAAAGTAACCTTTTAGTTAACATTTAACTCTCTTACTGCCCTGTTCTTACCTTGGACAGCGGCGACGGCGTGAACGTTGGGGCTGACGAACAGCGGGCTCTTTCCGATGCTGTAGTTCGACTGACGCAGCGACCGGGTTAGCTGCTCACGTATCACCTCCGAAGTGATGGCCTCCGACCTCGCCATGGACACGGTGAAGTTCAACAGGATGCCCTGCGGCGCGCTGTCGGCTGTGTCCAAGTCGTCCGCCGCCGAGATGCTGTTCAAGTTCGACGTCACAAACTGGCTCTCCACATCCGTCTTCTTGTAAGCGTCGCTCATCTGCGGTTGCAAGCAATGTTTGTCAGAGCTGCCGTTTAAACCAGTCGCCATATCTTCAAACAAGAGAAGTTCACGGGTAGGTGGAGGTTCGAAGCAAACACGCGTCGTTGCTGGAACCAACTTTCCGACAAGGGAGAACTGTCGCTGTCGAGGTAGCAGTTGCTGCTCTGACGAATACAACTCTTCCTTGTCGAAACGCTGGCTGCACCGACATTTCTTGTTTGACTACTCTTGCCACGTCTTGCATGTCAAGCACACGTGCTAAAGCCACGCGGAAACAAAGGAACTTCCAGGACACGCTTATGGTAAATTGCAGTCATCGTGGCTCTGTGGAATATTACGGACAAGTTTTCGATACTTCTAAGGTATGAAATGCAGCCCACCATTATAAAATGTCCTTAAGAAAGGTCAAATGGGCCATAAAGATTCCATAGTGGCCCAGGCGGCAACACAAAGAACCAGTAGCTCGTGGCAGATTTCCATAAGAACAGGTGGCATATAACTAAATGCTGTTTCCAACGGCTAAGAACCGTTTATTTTTATTGCCATGTCTCGTGAAATATTCATCGCAGTAAATGACTAGAGGAAAATACATATCTGAAACAGAGATACATTTCACTTAGATAAGCTTGAGACATGAGAAAAAACTTTGAAGTCAACTCCGGAGTAGTGGCCCCTTTTATTTGAACAAGGACGGGTAAATATTCATGACTACTTTTTTTGTTTTGCACTTCCACATTGCCATTGTGCTAGCAAATATTTTGATGGCGATATGCGTAAACTTCGGGAAAACCTCTTATTTTTATATCGGAAATGAAGAATAAGAACAGTAGTGAAATGTCACATTTAGATGCCGATGCGCTGGTGTCTGGCGATAACTAAATTGCTGTAGCAAATTCATAAGGTATCTACGACACTTACTCCTTTCTTAGCTGCGTCGGCAATTTGTTGGAACTCGGTCGAAAGGCTGTTAGAGAGTTCCGTGTTATATGAGACTGCCGATTCTCCCATCTTCACAACACGAAGGATGACAACGTATGTCTCGACCTCTGCGAAGACAAGAAAAAAATGTGGCGTCACGCAAGTAACACAAAAAGCCCAAAGGAACAAAGAAACTCGGTTCATCCTCTTATTAGCTCGTATAGCATGCCATCAATGTTTGACATGCATTAATTATTTCACCATTGCAAAATTGAAGCCACAACGTACCACCTAGAACTTTGTTGCACTTAATGGCGACACACTGTATGGTATCTATGGTATCTATGACACAATGGTATCTATAATAATTTTAACTGATGAGTATTTATCGACACGCATCGAAATACGATTCCAATGGCATTTGAGTCTATAAACTCCCGCCAAATATAGTTTTTATTGAAATAAAAATAACACAAAAAGATGTAGTCACCTTATAATGGTGACGGGTACTCTCTTTCTCATAGCAGAAATAACAATATATATAAAAAATATGCAGTAGGAAAAGGAAAAGAAATTACGTCATAGGGTCGGA
This sequence comes from Dermacentor variabilis, assembly GCF_050947875.1. Taxonomy (NCBI): domain Eukaryota; kingdom Metazoa; phylum Arthropoda; class Arachnida; order Ixodida; family Ixodidae; genus Dermacentor; species Dermacentor variabilis. Next base: position 116,793,498 of record NC_134572.1, on the reverse strand, counting down.
AATCCCCAGCAAAAGGTCCTATACATCCACGAACATGTAAACATAAAAGGCCAAGGCAAGCTGCACCACAATGAGTTTGTAAACAAAGTCACAAACAAAGTCGCACAAGCGGCCGCGATGTAGACTACGATGAGCATGTGAACGGAGAAGCAACTGTACAAGGATCGACACTTGGATGAGTTGGTACCGGTTGAACATCTCAAAGGGGCAGCCCAATATGACGAATACAGAAGGCAGGAACACAAAAGACAGCGCTGAACTCACAACTTTATTCGAAAGCATGCACAAACTTATGAACACAAGCCATAGCCACGTGCTCTCCCATCGATGGCGTCATTATCAGTGTGCAGGCAAAAACGCAAAATCCTGTAATCTAATGTGCACTATGAGGCGGCTTGAAAATTAATATTCACTGTCATACAAATTTAACGATAGCATGCTTACACAACGCGACCCTTTTTTTCCTGATGTAGTAGGCCTCAATAATCTCCCTCCTGGTCTGATTTCTATGCGCGGAAAGCATTGTGGTGTTTTTATAGACTGGATTCCTGCGGTCACGTCTATATCGGCCAAAAAGGTCGTTTTGTCTGGGCATAGGCACTCGCTAACGGGTAATGCCTACTCGCATGTCGCGCTGCATTGCTCTGAGCATGGGCGCACTCCAATCTATAAAAACACCACAATGCTTCCCGCGCATAGAAATCAGACCACGAGGGAAGTTATTCAGGTCTGCTATATGGGGAAAAAATGGTCGCGTTGTGTAAGCATGTCATCGTTAAATTTGTATGACAGTGAATTTGAATTTTTGAGCCGCCTCATAGTGGAGCATTAGATTACAGGATTTTGCGCTTTTGCCAGCGCGCTGATAATGACGCCATCAATGGGAGAGCACGTGGCTACGGGTTGTGTTCATAAGTTTGTGTATGCATTCGAATAAAGTTAGTTGTGAGTTCAGCGCTGTCCTGTGTGTTCCTGCCTTCTGTCTTCGTCATATTGCGCTGCCCCTTCAAGATGTTTAGACGAGCAACTACAGAGTCAAAATAATTGAAACAGAACAGCGCGGTGTTCACGAGGACAAGCAGGGAGAAACGACACGGACGAGCGCTGTCGTTTCTCCCTGTTTGTCCCCGTGAACACCGCGCTGTTCTGTTTCAAATATGTCTTACCAACTCGCCCAAACGTCTGTTTTAAGAGTTGAAATAACACACGCACAGAATATGACAGCCAAGAGTGAGTTTCGGCACAGAATAAAAATAAGTATGACAGGCAAAGAAAGTTGCCAAGTTCGCTAGCTCGAAATCTAACCTACGAAAGATTGCCCTTTCATCGAACAGTTGTATCTAATACCTTTCATTAAGCGAGCGGTTAAAATGATCCAGAAGCTGGTAAATTCGAGTCTCTCCACTAATAAAAATTTTTGAATCCTTTGGTGTAGACACTTAGGACGGTTTAATCGCAAGTTTCGAGAAGTGCGCGCAGAGGGGTAAAAGTCACTAAGGCTGCCGCGTGTCTTCATGTTTATATTAGTCGTCCCTATGTTTCTTTAGTGATAAGGGTAAAGACTAAAAAGAAAAAAAGAAAAAACTTACCTGTGCAGGTCTTGTTGCCGTCCTGCCTTCCGTAACCAGGCTTGCACGTGCATTGCCACGTACCATCCAACGTTTCGCGGCAGACCTCGTAGTTCGCAGTGTTGCAGCCTGGTAGACACACTGGCGGATAGCCGTCGATAGGCGTCACCTTGCCAGGCTTGGATTTGGGCGGCCTGCTCGGCTTCGGTGTGGTCGTCGTCGTTGTCGGTGGTTTCGGGAATGGTATCTTAAACTTTGGCCCAGTCGGCATCGGCTTGGTGCTTGCCGTGTCTGGAGTCCTCGACGGTGCTCTGAATGCAATCACCGGCCGCTTGCCGTGCCCCGCGGTTGTCGTTCGAGGCGTCGTGAGGCGCCGCTGAGGCGGTCGCAACGTCGGAGGGGACTTGCTGTCGGCGGACTCCGGAGTTCTTCCCCTGACCTCGGGCGTTACTAGGACAGACGTCGTCGGTAGGTTACCGATCGAAGAGGAGCGAGTTGGTTCCGGTCTTTCCGTTGGGAGCACCAACGTCCGGACCACGGTCGTTGTGATGGAGTTGAAGATGAGGGTCGTCGTGGTGACCGTCGTGGTGGCTTCGCTCGGCAGAGGCGTTGTAAGCTGTGCCTCAACCGAAGCGGAAGGCTCGGGCAAGGTACCTAGGATGGTGCGACTTCCGATAATGGTCGACACAAAAGTTCTCGGAGCGATGGTCGTCGTAAACACGGACGTTATCGTCAGCGGGCTGTCTCTTGTGTAATACACCTTCGTCGTCGTGAGTGTGAGTGTCCGAGTGAAGGACTCCACACTCGTGACGTACTGCGTGACGGTAGACAAGCTCGTGGACACGGACGGCAGTATCGGAACTCTTTCGCCATCGAGTTGGAAGAAGATGGTAGTGGCGCCGCTCACTGACTTGGCACCGCCGACGACAGTGGGTTGAATGGACGAAACAGGTGTCTCTGAGGAATCTTGCGTGCCTGGCAGGATGGGTGTGAAGCCCTCTCCGAAGATGGTAGTTGCTCCTGTGATCTGAACTTCGCTTGCGAGAGAAGATTGGAGCATGTTCGTGTCGGGGAAGAAGATGGTCTGGACGCCGACAACCTTTGAAAGTTCTTTCGGGTCCGATATCGTGGCATCGCCCTTGCTGTCCTCCGCCCTTTGTGTGAGCTCAGTGAATTTGTCAAAGTCATCGAAGAAAATGGTCTTGTCTCCAGTGATCACACCCGTGTTAGAGTCTAACGCCGGAGTGGCGTCCGTAGAAGGCAGCGACGCCTTTTTAACGCTTCCTACGAGGTGGACAGATGTATCCTTGTCAACGCGTTCCGGAACGTCCTCTCCGTCCGCTGCGTCATCGTCGTAGTGGGTGTCCGTAGGAAGAATGAACACTGTTTCTGCGCCGGTAAACACGTCCGTGTGGAAGCCCTCTCCCATAATTGACGGCTTTCCGTGCAGAATAGACGTGAGCGCTGGACCATCGAACGACTCACTATGCACCTGACTTCGCTCAGCGGCCGACATGTCGGACGCGATTGCTCCAACCGGGATATAAACGGGCTCTTCAATGTTACTCACGGTCACACCGTCACTCGGTGGGAGCGGCACGTCCTCCTTCACTTGGCTTGGTTGGAGCTCACTTGTACCATCGGTACCGTTCTTCTTGCCATTAGACAAAAGGTGAACGATGCCTTTGATGGCTTCCCCAATATTTCCGCCGATGTTTGCATTTCCGCCAAGCACGTCCGCAAGGTCAATAATGGAACCTGGTTTTATTGGCTTCGACGGGAAGCTTGTGCCTACCTGACTACCACCAGCTCCAGAGCTAGGCGAAGACGGCGATGGAGCTTGCTGTAAGTATGGTATCTCCGTGGCAACAATGTCGGCAATCGCAGGTGCTGCTGCTTTGCTAGGAACAACATTTTGCGTTCGTGATGTGAATGTCGCCTCTGTGAGCCTCGTTAGAGAGCCATCTGTGCCAGTGACCATGAATAATGTAATGCTTGGTGGCAACGTGGTCGTTTCGTTGTCGTGACCAACATATTTACTGCTGCTTTCCAGAACGGTTGTAGATGTGACAGGTGCAGCAACCGATGGCGAAGAAAAGAAAGAACTTTCGAGTATTTCTGGGAAGAGTGAGGATGAAGGTACAAAAACTGGGGAGAGCATTGAAGATGTGAAGAGCGAGGAAACAGAATCAGAACCAATGGAATCCGTTTCTTCTTCTTGACTGGCAGCAATGTCAGTAAAGAAAATGACTGTGGAGCCATCGATAACTGTTGTGGAGACTCCCATCGATGACCTTGTGCTTTCTTCTTCAATGGACGGTGACTCAAGAATTGTGAAAGCTGGCGTCACTGTTGTTAGCGTCGGGGAAGAACTAGGGATAAAAGAGGACGAAGCGAAAAGCGTGACAGAAGACTTCTGGTGGAAGCCAGTGGAAGGACGCTTAAAACCACTACCGAAAGACGGCCTCTTTGAATGGCTTGTTCCTGTTTTGCTAGACGGTTCCACTTTCTCTTCTTTGACGGGCTTGTACAATGAAGAAGTAATGATATTCACTTCTGGAACAAAGCTGGTTGAAGAAGAAGGCGATATGGTGGTCGAAACAAGCTGTGTTATAACTTCTTCTGACGACGACACAATGGTCTCAGAATCGCTAACGAGGGTGGTGAAGTAGGTGTAAGTAGTCATGTGCGTCAGGACAGTAGGCGTTGGTCTGTAGCGTGACGACGTAGTTGATGGTTTTGAGCCTATCCTTGTGGTCACAATCTGCGGCACAACTTGTTCGCTCGAAATCACGATCTTGTCTTGACCACCGAACAGTGTAGTATAGAAAGTGTATGTAGTATATGTTGTACCAGTTGTGTACAACTTTGTGTCGTAGGGAGGTGTAGTCGACGTTGGCCGCGTGTAACGAGATGTAGAGGTCGTTGTGGGCCGTGTCGAAGCACTTGTCGAGGAAGTTGTGTGCGTAGCAACTGTAGGTATTCTGGTAGGCGCCGTCGTTCTCACTGAGGACGTGAGAGATCCGCGTGGCACAAACAAAGTGACATGAGACGTGACAACGTTTTCTCTACTGGCAATAATAGAGCTTGAGTCAGTGTAGAACGTTGTGAAGTACGTATATGTAGTGTAATAAGTCCTTACTGAGGGAACCAAATCTGCTTGAGCACCTGTGTGCGATGGCAGTACGAAAGATGGCGTGCTAGATGCAGCCGGTGCGAAGGAATGCAGCGCAGGTGTCGATATTGGCCTTGAGTAGACGGATGGTCGGGAACCAGCCCTCTCTGTTACAACTGTCGTACCAATTTCTTCAATCGAAGACAGTATTGTCTCGGTTCCTCTGAAGAATGTAACATACTGTGTCTGTGTCGTGAGATACGTCCTCGTGCTAAATTCTGGAACCGAGGTCGTTGGAGAAGGCGAGTGGGGAGACGACAGGACAGGAGTAGCCAGACCATGAGGAATTGTGATAGTAACGACGTCTGAAAGGACCTCTTCAATGGAGGTTACGATCGTACTTGTTCCTTGGAAGAATGTAATAAAGTTAGTTTGCGTCGAATATAAAGTACTCAAAACTGTTGATGGCTGCAGCTGCGGCGATTTAAGGATGTCGTTGGCTTGGTAGAGTTGTGGCTGCTGACTTGAATAATGCTGCGACAAGTACTGATCCTGGTCTGGGTAGTAGTAGCTCTGCTGCGGTTCGGGACGTGAGAAAATTGGAGTTGACTGCGGTTGAATCGACAACGTTGGCTGTACCGTTCGCGTAATTGTGAAGGACTCTGTGATGACGAACACCTGTGACTGGACCTCCTCAAACGGCGTGACCACGGAGCTTGAACCATTGAACAAAGTGGCATAAAACGTAAACGTGTTGTATGAAGTACTTGTCACTACCCGCTCACTCGTTTCCAAGTACGTGCTTGGCTCTCTGGGCTCGGGCAAGTACGGCGTTATAGTTGGGTACAAGTTCTGTGTAACCGGAATTGTAACAGTGTTGGAAATAACTTGCTCGGAGCTTGCGATAGATGAAGAGTCATCCGTAAAGAACGTTGTGAAATAGGTGTAAGTGGTGAACAAAGTCTTCGTGCTGTACGACACAGAGTAAGGCTGCGGCGTCACATTGTGGCCATCAAAGTGTTCTTTCATCAAGACTGCATCGAGCAGCAAGGTTGGCTGCAGAGTGTAAGGCGTAGGTTGATGGGGAAACAGATGCGTAGTGGCCTCGCCATCGCCTCCACTGGCCACAATAAGGGTAACACCATCAGACACGCGCGTCGACAGTCCGGGCCTCTGTTGGTAGTGCGATGCCAGCAGGTTCAAAGATGATTCATGTTTCGGCGCAGCTCCTGTAAAAATGCACATATGCAAATACCCAAGTATAAGCAAGGCTCTCACTATAAAAACGTAGTCTGTTAAGGTATATTTTTTAATCTAACAAAGGCTTACCTCTGCCAATGAGTTGGGCATTCTGGTCCCCAATAATTTCCGGGAAGTGTGACGCGTGCAGGGCATCTACGACATGACTTGCAGCTAAAATAACACCAGAATTAGTTAACAACTCAGTGACATCAAATTTCAAGAGAGAACAATTTTGTATGTTCTCTGACTTACCTACAGTCTCGGTCACGACCCTTGAGTTCGTCTCGAGGACAGTCGTGTACAGAGTCTGGTCACCCAAGGTGTACGGGACTGTGAACGTAGTTGTGGTGAAGTACGTCAGCATTACAGTCTGGGAGGGTTCAATCAAGTCGTGATCGTCCACGCCATAAGTCGGCGACGCAGTCAGCGTCACTGGAGTCGACGCAGTGATGACGACTTCCTTGTAGCTTGTCTGCAATCCGAATATGACGGGAACCGACGTCGTCGTCGTAAAGGTTTCGTAGATGACTGAAGGAGTTGCTCGAATCAAGTCTGTCGGCTTGAGCCTTTTACTGACTTTCACATTGAATGGATTCTTTGTAGGCCTGGCCACACCCGCGGCATTCGTTCGGGTCACAACGTAAAACCGAGGCTTTGTGGTAATTTCAAATCGAGAAGGTCTCACAAATCTCGTGTTTAAGGAATTTGTTCTCGCCAGTTTATCCCCTGGTATGGGTCTTCGAAGCGTCACTTTAAGCCTCTTTTTGCCCCTGTGTACTTCTTGGTCTTCCGGAGTCGTCAAGGGGAATATGGCCGACGACAAAAGAGGCTCATCTCCAGTCAGCTCAGTACTTGGGTTGGGGGATGTAATGAAGAACGAGCTGAAGGGCTCGTACGCGTGAGTTGACGACAATTCTGGCGGGGCGCTATAAGCGGCCGAATCCTCCAGGTGCTTCACAACAGGCTTAATGCGAACCCGTACGCCAGGAGCAGCCTGAAACACGCCAGACTTAAAACTGCCTGCCGACTTTACGCGTGAAGTGACGATTCTAACCTTGGCCCTTGGTGCGTTTGTCGATTCGTCCACGGGAAACAGGATTACTGGTGTCGCATGAATATTGCTTGTCGGTTGAATGTCACCACTAGCTATGGCATAAGACGGCTGCAGAGCGTCCGCGAGAAGTGAAGACCTTTCTTGGTTGGAGATGAAATCAATTTTGTTGTCCACAGCCTCTGTTGCAAAGCTCGGGTAATACGATGCAGTCGGAGCAACGTTCTCGTGAATTTGTCCGATATCAGCATCAACAATTTTGTCAAATTTAATGACTGTGCGCATCCCCAAATTCACTTCGGTTGTCGTTCCATCTACGTTTCGTGAGCCGAGGTGGACGGTTGTCACATCAAGACCAAGCGGCAAGAGGCCATTCCTGATTTTTGTCTGTGTTATGGGCGGCCGGAACGGGCTGTTATCAGATGCGACACTTGATGAAATCTCAGATCGGACCGAATTCTTTGTTTCAGCGCCATCAAAAAGCGTATAGTAATACGTGTAAAGAGTGTAAAACGTCCTTGGTGCAGTGAAGAGGTCCGTTAATTGCACAGTACTTGTTTCATCTCCTCCTGGCGCATTATGCTGTGGGGACTGCGGCTCTTGTATACGCTCGAGGACCGGTGATTCTGTCTTGAATGTAGCCTCTGTCTGTGCTATAGGTGTTGGGTGTATCTCCTTGTAAATATCACTGTTGAATATTTGAAGTCGGGATTCCAAATTGACAATTGTTGTGGCCGCTCCTTTCGTTCTTGATCCTAGATGAACAGTTGAAACCCCATCAGGCGCTGTCGTGAAGCCACCGTGGTTCTGAATGACGTTCACTATATTAGAATCCAAGGTCTCAGTTGCCACCGAAGATAAGACAGCCTCTCTGCTGTTGTAAACGGTGTCTGTTCCGTGGAGGAAGGTTGTCAAATACGTAAACGTAGTGTAATATGTAAGCGGCACCGTAGCTCCGATCTCTAGCGACACTCTTGGGCTGACAATATTTTGCCCTGGTGATAAAACCTGGCTTGAAAGAGGTGGAGGCCCAGCAACACTTGGGGGCACTAGCTCATTCGCATTGTTTCCGTTGTTTATTGGTCCACGCGCCTGCAGACTGTTGATGGATGGTCTCCTGTTCAAGACGACCTTTCTCCTTTGACCGCTTTTACCTTCCCCGGGTTTTTTCACACGAATTATTCGCCTGAATTGATGGGAGGCAGGCGTTGTGTCTTCCACCAGGTCGGCAGAATTCTCCTGATTCTGTTCGACGGGCGCCACCGAATGAGGATCAAATGTAGGTTCCGTCGAGACTGGCGGCAAAGAAGGCGGTGGTTCAGGAAATCTGGACACCGGAGACAGGTACTGGTCCGAAGCGGGAGCGAAGTACTGTTGGGACACGGGGGCAAATACCTCTTTTGATACAGGGGCAAAATACTCTTGCGACGCAGGGGCAAAATACTCTTGCGAAGCGGGCCCGAAATACTCGAGGGACTGTTGTGACGATCCCAGAACTCTGTTGAAATCTATCGAGTCGGCCGAAACAAAAACGTGCGTCGGCTCAATATTAAAAGAGCTTAGCTGAACCGCGGGTGTGGACACAACAGGCCGCGTTTTCCGCACGAGCGACGTCTTCCTCTCTCCATGGTGATTCGAATTAGTCGGCCGAATTCTTCTAAACACTGTTCGGCGGGAGTTTCGAGTCGGCGACACAGGTTCCGGCTGTGGTGGCGGTGGAGGAGGAGGAACAGGGACCTCTAGGGGCACATTGTTAAAGTTATGTGCAGGAGGTGGACCTGGAGGTTGCTCGGCTACTGGAACGAAGTTCTGCACGGGCTGGAGCTGCGTAAAGCGATCGTGTTGCTCAGGCGCGCGAGGCGAATACGGCTCTGCTTGGGCGAAGTGTTGTGGCACGGGGGGCGAGTACTGATAAGGAACGTTGGGACTGAACCCAGGGAATGACTGCTGGTTCACGCCTGTGACGAAGTGATCGTAAGGGACGCCATGCCCTAAGCCAGCCTGCTGCGTTATCTCAGCAGGAACTCTCAGCACATCTTGCGGTTGCTGCCGCTGCGGCTGTTGAACGACCGGTACTACGTTTTGGTGCGGACCAAAGTGGTTAAATCCGCCATCGTCTTGGTTGAATGGAGTGTCCACCTGCGGCCGGTAGTCCTCATATCTGGTCGGTGCACCTGCCGGGGAGAATGTCCGAGTTACCGTAACGCGGCGGACCTTCTTTGAACCGTCACCAAGGGATCCTTCACCATGAGGGGCAGGTCTAAGAACTTTGATCCTTCTCACTCTGCCTTGGGGGAGTGCAGAGGTTTCCAGTCCCGAAAGAGCAACCGCATCCGCCGTGATTTCATGATTAGGTGGAGATGCCAAAGGGTCAGTAAGAGTAGCCACAACCTCCGGTGCCGAGAAGGAGTATCCACCACCCACAAAGGAAGACGACAAGAAATTGTCCAGAGAAGGAGAAGGGAGAATGTGATCAGAGGAAAGAGCAGGCAAAGGGGTTTCGAGAAGATTACCTGGGCTGTAGGCTTGATGGTCGTCACCGAAATGAAAAGCAGAGCTTGGCTCTTGAGGCGGGTTCAGGTCCACAGGATCTTGAACAATATGAGGCGGTCTTCTACGAATGAAGCCACCATGAGGGCCCCTGAATTCATTTGGTGAAGAGTCGTCCAGGATTGCTCTGTTCCTGTGCACAGGTCTTCGAAACACTCGCCCACGGCGCACACCGGTACGCGCGCCGCCTTCAGCGGGCTCATCTTGAACTGCGCCGGCGTTGTCGAAGCCAGGCTGGTGAGCCCCACTGTTGTCTACAAGAGCTTCCGGCGTGGAGAGGTGCAGCGGCTGCACTCGCGTTGCACGAACACGACTTCTTCCCCGAATACGCGTGAAATCTGCGGCTGGTCTCACACCTTCGTCTTCGGTTTCTTCGAACTGCTGCAACTTTCGAGAGATGAACTTTCTGCCGATGCCGTACTTGTCCTCAGGGCTGACATCAGGCGCAGCAGTTGGCTTCTTTTCAGCTTTCCACTTCTTAGCAGAGCCACCTTTGGTCGGCTTTGGCAGCACCGGGATGTCGGTGGCGAGTTGCTCGTAAACCTCGGTGATCGGTCCCATGGAGATGGTCGTCACTTCGTCAGCGTCGGAAATGCTTTCAGAAGCTGCGCTGTGTGGACTTCGAGACTGTGCCAAAGACCAGGAAGATGCACGGCCTAGCGAGGGCTCGATCCCGGAGCTGAAAAGCGCTACCTCTTCAGAACGGTCGCCTCCGGGTACTTCATCCTGTCTGGACCCGTCGACGGCAACTCCTATGAACGCTGTGGAAGCCAAAGTGGCAAATTCAGAAGCCTTGTCGGGAACGCTTCTCGCTACTTTAGTGTGAAAGAAATGCTGAGGCTGCTGATAAAATGGAACAGTGACAGTAGTAACTACGGGAATGACGTCCCCCTGGTCCCCAGTGACATACAAAGTGAGCATTGTTGTTAGCTGAGGTACCGCAAAATAAGGTTGCGGTATGAAAGGGGCCGCTGTTGGAATATGGGGAACAGGGACGGACGCAGTCTTCGTCACTGTTGACTCAGAAAATTTGGTTGTAGTAACGGTGCTAAGAACCGTCCTTCCACGAAGAACAATGGGCAACACTGTCGAGGTCACAATTGTTTCCGTTGTTACATACGAAGAGGTCAGTAGGCTAAAATCTTGGTTAGGGATCTGCGGGTAAAAGGGAATTGGAAAGCCAGGAGGGTTCGTGGCTGGTGTGGTTGGAATGACCTCTGGGGTTATGGTACTGTACAGGGTTGTGAGTTGGGTTAAGACAGTCGTCTCGGTTATTGTGTCAGTACGGGTGCTGAACCCTATCTTTATTGGAAGGAGCCTAAACTGCTGCAAGTCGCTGGTGGTAATGAGCACTTCTGTGAATGTCGTGTAAGGGCCATTCGCGTCGCTCCTGGAATTCAGGATCGTCTTTGTCCGTCCTGACTCGTCGACTGCCGTCGAGTACAGTGTAGCCTGAATGACGCTGGATGCTAGAGCTGTAGTCGTCAAAGTCGCGTATGAGGTCTTGAAGCCATGGTATATAGGGAGAGTTTTTACGGTCGTTATCACAGAAGTGACTGTTATGGGGGGCTTTGTCGATGGGCGGCCAGTCGAAGTCAGCGACGTTCTACGGGCCCTAGGGTTGTAAGAAGATCGCCTCCTGTTTCCGCGAAGTCTAGCGAAGGGCAAATTTGGTGACTCTTCTTCGTCCTTTACAGTGTTGAATGAGGATTTTAAGTTTGGTGCCCTAGCTCTGTTCTGGTTACGACGGCCTTTGGCTAGCGGATTTTGTCGCCCACGGTTTCTCGCGTTTGAGTGCGTGTCTTCATTAGAATCCTCTTCGTCAGTGTGCTGTTGTGGTCTTACGAACGGCCTTACTCCTAAATTACCCCTCCCTCGTACATTTGGCGAGCCTCTTGACGGCGGTTTAAGACGACCGCGGCCACGGGGACTCCGCTCAGCTTTGTAGTCATCGTCCTCTTCATAATCGGAGTATTCTTCCTCGGATTTTGCCCTGTTCGGGCTTATTCCGTAAGTATTCTCTACTGCAGAGGGCCTCGTCCTAGTGAAAGGTGCCCTGGCAGGCGGAGCTTTGGCTCCCAACGGTCTCGCTGAACCTCTCCGCCGTCCCAGGTGCAACTGCGGCGTGGCTGCAGAGCTGTGCACGGCCTCTTCGGCTTCGATCTCTTCTTCCTCTGGCTTTTCTTCCTTTAAAGGACGTCGCCCGTTCGTTCTCTGTCTTCCATGCGGTCTCCTTATTTGAAGAGTGAAGGATGGCTTGTTGACTACCCTTGATGGCGGAGCAAAAGGAACGCGTTCTCTTCTGAAAGGTCTGATGTTTACGCCTGAAGGAGGCGAAGCCTGCTTGCTGTCTTCATTTCTGCTTGCCTGTGACTTTGACCGAGCAGACACTTGTTCGTAGTCATCATCATGATAAAGGTCGTATTCTTCGTCTTCTGCTTGGTGCTTGAGTTGGTGCGCTGTCTGTGGTTGGCGAGGACCTCTGGTGTATCCCGCTCGCGTTGGTCGATGCCGCTTAGACGAGCGCGGTTCGGGTGTCTGAAGCTGTTTCTCTTCATATTCGTTGTAATCTTCGTCTTCCTCGTCAAGGAATTCATTTTTTCCGTAATCTTCTGGCTCCTCCTCTTCATCCCTGAAGTCACCCGGCACGCGGTGGTTAGGCCTCTTAACCCCATTAGGACGCCTTCTGGTAGGGAATATTGGCCTTATTCGGGACGTCACTGTCTCTTGGACTTCAGTCGACTGTTTCTCCAGAATTTCGTTCGTGTGGCTTGATTCTGTCGACACACTGGTATCTACAAACGTATGAGTTTCTATTGACTTGCTGTCGGGTATCTGCGCGATCGCGGGTGTCGACTCAGCAACTGTTGACTTGGTTTCTTCGGTACTTATTGAAGAATAAAGAACGACTTCGTCTATAGTTGGGATGATAGTCTTATCGTCAAGAGAAGAGTCAATGCGTATCGCCGTAGTGAGACCAATTTCCTCAAGTATATTGTCGGTTGTCGTGTCTAGTTCCACAATGTTTACGCTATTCTTCGACGATGACGAAATCGGCAAGTGTAGTGTGCTTATCGCTTCGACGCTAGCTGATGGGCTCAACGTAATGGTGTAGTCCTCCGAGGACTCGGTAGCACGATGCACGTTGGGCGACTGAAGCGTAATTATAGAAGATTCTTGTGCGATAATTGTTGTAGCTTCCCAATTTGGACTGGACACTGGTGATGACGATAATAAACTCCAGCTAGAGTGTTCACTAAGCGTAAGCGTCAATGTGCTCGAAGGGATGAGGGCAGATAACGAGCTATAGAAGCTGGAGAGGAGGTTCACAGATTCAGACTTGCTTGTTGTCGATTGAGCATACTTTGTTGTTGTAGTCCTTGCTAGGTGGGCGTAAAAACCATTGATGAACGTGCCATAAATATCTGTTGTATATTCGGTCACGTATCCGTCATGTACATCAGACCTCACCGATCGGGATACAAGTCCAGTTTTTAGTGCTTCTGTTGTTGAAGATGGTGCTACAGTACGCGGTATTATGCTTGACGTACTTCGTGCAACGTGGGCATAAAATCCATTAATGTACGTCCCGTACACATTTGTCGTGTGGAGAGTAGTAGCTCCGTTCCTGATTTCTGTGCTGACTTCACTTGATATCAGCGTTTCCGTGTTTGCTATCACTGCTGGTGCCTGGGTCGCCTTGACCAAGACAGGCTGCAAGACGCTGGATGTCTTCCGTGCAATGTGAGCGTAGAAACCGTTGATGTAGGTGCCATGTATCTCTGTCGTGTGAAGAGTCGTCCTTCCGTTTTGTACCTCTGTGCTCACAATTGATGAAACCAATCCCGTTTTCTGGCTTTCTGTCTTCTCTGATTCCTTGCTAGTCTGCGTAGGCGTTATAATTCGACGTGTCGATCTTCCATATTGAGCGTAGGCGTCTCCGATATAAGTGCCATACACTTCAGACACGTGTAGTGTGGTTGATCCGCCGTGAATTTCGCTGCTAAAAACACTGGACGAAAGCAGTCCCGTCTTCTGCAGGAATGGTTGCAATGCTGCTTTCGTGCTGGTGGGCTTTATTGTCTCGGTGCGCGTCGAAGTCTTCGCGATCTGTGCGTACAAGCCGCCCACGCTAGTGCCGTGTATTTCCGTAGTGTAATATGTAACGACACTTCCGTGCGTAACGCTTTGGACTGTGGACGAAATTATGCCTGTCAGCTTGGCGGCAGTGGTCGGCGTGGCGGCGTCAGGGGCTCTAGTGCTGGGTGCAGCTCCTGTTAGCACACGAGACGTCGTGCGTGCCACTTGCGCGTACAGGTCACCGACAAACGTGCCATATATATTTGTCACTACTTCCGTTGAAGTCCCTCCGTTGACAACTGTGTTCGTTCGTGCCGACAGAAGCCCTGTCGTGTAGCTCTTTGTCTTCGTCTGCTGGGACGGAACACTTGTGCGTGTAGGTATCTGCGTGCTAGTTGCCTGTACAAATGTGTTTTTGGTCGGTTTGAGCACCTCCGACGCTGTAGACGCTACATGTGCATAAAATCCGTTTACGAACGTGCCGTAGACGTGTGTTTTCCAAACAGTCGTCGTCGCATCGTGGATTTCTGTGTTGACTAGCGAGGAGATGAGGCCCGTTTTGTACTCTTGGTTCTTCGTAATACTAGACGCTGACTTAGAAGCTTGAGGTTTGATCACAGTAGACGTCGTCTGAGCGACATGGGCATACATGCCCCGAATGTACGTTCCATAAATATTAGTCGTGTAGGCAGTGGTGGTGCTGTCGTGGATGACCGTGTTGGCTATAGAAGATATTAGACCCGTCGGGCGCGTCTGTGCAGGGGAGCCAGGAGACGTAGACTGCTCTTGCCTAAGCGGGAGGTGCGAGGCGCTCTGCTGATTTTGGTCGGAGAAGACTCGCACAGCCGTGGAGACTACTTGAGCGTAGGCGCCGTTGATGAAAGTACCGTACACTTCCGTAGCGTAGACTGTCGTCGCTCCGTTTCGCACTGCCCTTGCTTCGACTGACTGAATGAGACCCACGGGATGATCCTTGGCTTTGTCGGAAGAGCCTCCTTCGTTTCCTGCGGAACGTGCCACGAGACCAGGCTTGTGTCTGTTAGTCGACGCTGCCTCCTCGTCCGTGACAACAAACTGGTCCGGCAAAGAAAACTCGTTGTCTTTGCTGCTGAGAGAAAGCAGCTTCCTCGCCTGCGGCCTCCGGTTCTGGCTCAGCTCAACAGAATCTTCACCAGCCACAGTATTCGCTTCCGCTTTGTGTGCATCTCGGATTCGCTTGCGCGCGGGAACTTCGGTCGTCGTTCTCGTGGGCAGGACGACATCAGTGAAGACGTTAGTTATGACTTCAAGTCGTGTCGAGACACTCGGCTTGCCGTCGCTCAGGACAGTAGTGAAGTGCGAGAAGGTTGTGTAGAACGTCAGCGGTGAAGGCGTTGCCAGAAAAGACGGCTCCAGTCTGGCAGTCCTGCGCAGCCCCTCGTAATCATTCTCATTGCGCCTGGCCTCACGGTAGTAGACGGATGGCTTCAGATATACAGCTGGTTCTGAGAGAGCTTGTTCAGGACGTGTTTGCGGATGCTGGTAAAGTTGTGTGTCGGACAAGAAGACAGAAGAGGCCGATGACTTTGGCAGAAACCGCTGCGGTGGGAGCCTCGAACCCTTTAGTGAGTTTGCGTTATGGCGCAAGTGCGCGAAAGTAGTCGTTGTGCCGTCCCTTAAGGGGCTTCTTGGGAACCTACCTGAAAAATCATGACAACCCCGCGTCAAACCAGCTTCGAAGCGCGCACTTACGACTTCTTTATATAGTCAAACTCTGGCGTTTCCTCCCCGAGAAGCAGAGAAGAAAAAAAACAAGGGAAAAGAAGGCCGGGGAAGCGGAAGCGTGTAGCGGCACAAGCAACATGCGTACACGAACGCACTTCTATTAATGGGTAAAAATGATTTTCTAAGGTAATCGTCAGCATGAGTAGTTAGTCAAGGTTTCTACATGTATGGTATTTGTTACGCAATCTCCTAGAGTAGTGGCGTTAAGCTACGCAATAAACAAGGTGTCATGAGCTTCGACGTAAGTTACTCCTCCACAGTAAGCATAATAATCAGTTAACAAGGGCAACACAATTATATGAATCAGGTAAGAGCTATTAACATCTTTGTGTATCTACCAAATTTAAGTTAGAACACTTTACACTACTAAAATACGGTATTAAAGCGGCAGTGCGAATTCAAGCAGGGCGCAAGCGTATTTACATGCCGCAAGCATGCCAGCAGCTGGAATACGCAGCGCACAGAAGCCGTTCACTTTCAGTTAGAGCAAGCCAATTAGCAACGGTCACTGGCGAAGCGGCTCGGGCCAGGTGGGGTCTGCCAGCCGTGCGCGGTCCGCAAGCGCGCTACAAGCGGAACAGCCGAGGCACGAGCTATTTGGAAGAGGCCTCCCTGAGAGCAGTGTTTCTCCTACCGCATATGATTGCGTATCAACTTCTTACGTCTGTCATGTCATTTCACTTTAGTTTGAAACAGCTGAGTTGTGTGCACGCTGGCCCTGGTTCAAAGCTGACGCCCGTCAGAGGAAGAGCGGGCAAAAAAGGAGAGAACAGCGCGAGGGAGGAGGGGTGGAGGGCAAGGGGTCGGGGAATTGTTTTTGTTGGTAGGGTCGCAGCGTTAGCGACCTGTGGTCGGCTCTCTACACTGACATCTTGGGGTCTTCGCAGTCTATCTTGACAACGACGAACGAGGGGACGTCCTTCATAGCGTAGCGTCAGCGAGACGTTGCGTAGAGAGTTCCCGCGCAAGCGTCCATCCGTCGAGTTCTCTGACCCGCTCCAAAGAACTTTCCCGCAGACAGCTGCTCGTCGAGAGGCTCGCTCAAACACGTTGCTGGTTGCCGTTAGAAGGGTCCACTGTTCGAGAGGGAAGTCCGAGCTTCTTTCCGCCGGAATGAGCAGGAAGGAAATGGGCAAGTAGGGAAGGGGCACTCAACGCTCACTCCGTTTGTTCTATGCAAGTATGGTGCGATCGTGTTTCTCTCTCGCTCATCTGTCTCTCTCCCTTTTGTTTTCTTTGTGCTGTATTTTTGTTTGCTAACCTCGTTATTGTTACGGGGTCATTGGTTCTGCGACAGTGTCCCATTGTTCTTCGTCGGAGGCATACACAGCCTTCAGATTACTCTCCTATTACGGCTAAAGGACGTGACGGCGACTATGGTCACCCAAGAGGAAGTGATTACCTCTGCCGTGCTTGCCCGCTAGAGACACTAATCCAAATCTCAGCATGCACAACATTACGCGCTTAGGGTTGAAAACGCACACATGGGTTACAAGCGTAAACAGTCAAAGACACTAAGAACCAAGAAAAAATATTACAGACAGTAACACTTTGAACCGGTTAGCATTAGTAAAACACACTAAAGCGTCAAAGAGAGGCCTCCCCAAAAAGGTAACCAAACGGGCGATCACGACACGCCGCACCGCTAGGCACGATAAACACGTCACAAAACGCCATAAGTACGAGGTGCTGCGTGCGATTAGCAAGCTAAAAGAGGAAGCGGCTGAGCGGAGTTTTACAAAGGGGGGTTTAGTGTTTTAGTAGATTAAGTGAAAGGGAGCGTAAAATAACTGTGTTTACCATGACTCAGCATCTTTCTGCCGGGCCGAGCTTGGGGAGCATTTACGTCATCGGAGAGCCCTCTTTGGGCTCGGTGTCGGGGCACTTGGGACAGCGTATCTCCGCGTCCACCAACCAGTTCGTACTCGGCTTGCGCCAACCCTCTGTCAGTTATGGCGAACGGCACTCTGGTTGCCAGAGAGGATCGTCGACGTCTGGAAGGCTCTATCTTCTGGAAGACCGGGAGCTGTTCTTGGACGCGATCTTGCACGTGATCTAGCCTGGACTGAATATGGCCTTGCTGGAGATCTTGCTTGCTTGGCTCGGGCGCGACCAATGCCCTAGTAGGCAGCACAATGCCGGACACAATGTCGGTGTACGTCTCGTACCGAGTCTGGACGACTGGCCGTCCGCCTTCAAGGATTGTTGTGAAGTGGGTATAAGTGGTGTAGTAAGTCGTAGGCGTTGGCTGGATCTGCGGTCCCGGTGCCAGAGTGTGCGTTATCGCTGCGGTCTGCTGATGTGGACCACCGTCATGCGAGCGGCCCTCTACGTATCCCGCTGGGCAGGTGCGGCACAGAGCACCAAACACAGTGTTCGTCACCGTCTCCTTTCGTGTGTTTACTATGGCACTGCCATCAACATAGCGTGTCGTGAAATAAGTGTACGTAGTATGGTACGTTCTGTATGGCCCCGTCTCCGCTGGCCTTACTCGCGCCCCTATTGCAGGCGTCGCGTATTCGGTGAGAGTAACGGTTGCAACATTTGTGATCGTCTCGTACCGGGTGTCGACGACCGGCCGACCATCCAAATAGTGCGTCGTATAGAAAGTGTAGGTTGTGTAAGCTGTGTGGTGAGGCGCATAGCCAGGCACTGTCGAGTAAAGAGGCTTGTACACTTGCGTAGGTCGAATTCGTGCCTGCTCTGTCACTGTAACAGTCACGTAGTCAGTTAGTGTCTCGTAGCGCGTCTCGACGCTTGGTCGGCCATGAATTAGCCTTGTAGTGAAGTAGGTGTAGGTTGTGTACACCGTATCTCTAACCGGGGTGGGCCGTATGATTACAGGTCGATAGGCGCCCGTAGGTTGAATGGCGCGGCCGGCCACTCCGTCATCTCTTGTCCGCGTAACATAGTTCGTTAACGTCTCATATCTTGTGGACACCGTTGGCCTTCCGTGATACACACTGGTTGTAAAATACGTGTAGGTGGTGTAAAATGTATCAACTGCTGTCGCTGGCTGGTGAGGAACGAGAGGTTGAACGACTGTTGGCCTTGTTCGTTGGTGAATCGGTTCTTCAGTGACCGTAACCGTGACGTAATTCGTCACCGTATCATAGCGTGTTGATGTCACCGGTCGACCTGCGACAAGCACAGTTGAGTAGTAGGTATGAGTTGTGTATTGTGGCTGCTGTCTGCAATGGATACAGCCTGGAACGGCGATGACTTGTGAAGGCCTGTGCTCGTAGACTGTTTGCCCAGGCGTCACGGTAACGTAGTTTGTAAGCGTTACGTAGCGCGTCGATGTCACTGGCCGTCCTTGAAAGAACTCCGTGATGTAATCTGTATGAGTGACATACACAGTCTTTATATCAGATTTGCACCGGATGCATCCTGTGACTCCTTGGTAGGAAGGATAGACGCGCACTGGCTCGGTACGATGGATCTGGTCGTGGAATATTGTTCTGGTAGGTGCGATCCGCTGAGTAGGATAGTGAACTGAAGAAATGACTTGTAGATTGCTGGCAACCGATGTACGTCCATCTGGCTTTAGGTATGTAGTGAAGTAGGTAAACGTTGTGTAGTACGTGACTGGAGTAGCGTATATTTGGTCTCCTCTTGCCTCTGCGACAGCGAGGTCCTCCGTATCGGCATTCCTCTTGTTCCTAACTACAATCAAAGGTGCCCCCAAAGCACTGGTGATGTGTGCACCAGTTGGCGGTGGAAGCCTTGTCCGACTTCTTAAAGTTGGCGTTCTGAGCCTAAACTTTAGTGGTGATTTCTGGAATTTCGAGGAAGCTTTCTGAAAGCTTGAATCAAGTTTTGGTGTAAACGATGGACTTGGCACAGGAGTGGCGCTTTGCTGAGCAGCTAAATCGGCGACAATAGATTCGGCGTCGGAGCTAGCCTCACTGGCGCTGCTCTCTGCTACATTGGAGCTCGATATGTGCGTCGATTCGGTTGACTCAACTGACGACTGCGAATCGCTGTGGTCAACCTCAAGGCCTGCTGGCAGTGTGGGGGCCGTAGCAGCGGTGGGGCCCACTACGTTAGAGACAACTTCCGTCCTGCTTGATAATACTGAGCTGCCATCGGTATAAAGAGTCGTGTAGTAGGTATAAGTAGTGTAGTGCGTAACCGGCACATTACGAAGAAGCTCTCGCAGGTCGATGCCCTCAGGAAGCGAGCTAAGCAGAGGAGGCGTCTCTTCCGTCATCGCTGCCTCTGTGGGCTGGACCTCGGGAGAAACACTTGTAGGTGACACGCCTGTGATAATGTCATGTGGTGTCATAGTCACGTAGTTCGTCACGATTTCCTCCCTGCTGGATACAGTCGGGCTTCCGTCAGTTTCAAACGTAGTGAAGTATGTATAAGTAGTATAGTATGTGCGAACTATGGTGCTGCTTTCAAGATTGCGCTTCGTCTCTTCGAGGTGAGGAGTCCCTGTCGGCTCCGAAATCATGTTCGTTACCGTCTCTTCTCGGCTTGATATCACCGGTGTACCATCTTCGTAAAATGTCGTATAGTACGTGTAAGTTGTGAACATAGTGTGCATTCCTGCTGTCGGAGTAGCTTCAATGATGCTTTCTGCAGCTTCTTCAGATGTGGGTGTGGACGAGTGGGTAAGAGTTTTTGTTATGGCCGACGTTTTTGATATAAAGGAAACTCGAGGAGTTCCATCTCGGTACACCGTAACTGGGGACAGTATGGTTGTGTAGGTCGTTATAATCGATGGCACTGGCGTAGACTGGTCGGCAGCTGTTTTCGGGTATTTCGTAACTACGTTCGTCTTGACACTTTCGCGGCTTTTTACAGACTTGGTTCCTCCTCTATTAACTGTGGTGAAATACGTGTACGTGGTGTAGTAAGTGGATACAACAGGTGCTGTAATGAGTTCACTAGTACTTGGTTGAGAAATTGTCTTGACCTTGGACACTACTTGCGTGCGATTTCTGATAGTTGTGCTACCTCCACGTACGAATGTCGTGTAGTACGTGTAGGTCGTATAGACCGTCGACAAAAGGTCCGTCTTCGTTGGTTCTATCAAATCACTTGTCTGCGTCGTCATCGTTGCATCACTCCCTCGAACTGTGTTCGATACAATCTCTTCCCGGCTAGTAACGGTTGATGTTCCATCCTTGAGAAGTGTCGTGAAATAGGTATATGTGGTATAGTATGTTGTCACTGGAACCATGGACGTTGCTGAAATCTTCTTTAAGCTACCATGCGCTGGGTCTTCCGAACCGCTTGAGGAGCCGTAAAGTATATTTGAAACTGTTTCCAAGCTGCTTGTCACGCTGGAAGTGCCGTCCTTGAAGAGCGTTGTAAGGTAAGTGTAAGTTGTGAAGTAGGTCGTGGGGGCCGCTTCTAAAGGCGGTGTCGCTTTTGAAGAAGTGGTATCATCCGGTTCGGAGCTTTCACTAGATTTTTGTGCATGTGGGTCTTCTTTCCCAGTGCCAGAAGCAGCATCGTAGCCCGGGGACGTTTCGAGATAAACTTGAGTGGCTGTAGGGGAAATTTTTTCACTATCCACATTTTCTTCAGAAGGAGCCAGCAGGTCCGACATTGTTTTCTCGCTGATAGATACAAGTGTTGAGCCGTCCAATGTATAGGTGCTTTGGTACGTATAAGTTGTCATCACTGTCGCCGGCTGTGAAGGGTTCAGTGGCAGCATTGATTTCTCTGGCGCGATAGTGTCGAAGCCATGTTTCCGAGCCTCTTCATACTCCTCGCTATTCTCGAACACTTGAGACGTTGTGACTTCTCTGCTTGACACAATACTATCGTTGGGACCTGGCAGTGTCGTGTAGTAAGTGAATGTAGAATAGTGTGTGATAGGGTACGATGTCACTGTCGCTGCTTCCTGCTGCGGCGGTACCACGGTGTCTATAATTCTTCCTTGTAGCGTTGACTGCGTTTGATCATTTCCAAGTTGAGAAGGCAGATCCTGACCGGGCAGTACAAAACCATCAGTCAAGAGTCGAACTTCATCAGTGTGCACAAGATCGTCTTCGAACTCGTTTGTGGGGTCAGCTCCAGGCAAAATAAATCCCATGGTGATAATTTTTGGCTTATCTTCTTCCGGGCTCGCAGACGCCGTCGGCTGCTGGTCATAGTCATACTCCTTCGCGCTCTCTTGTGTGCTAGGGAGGATGAAACCGTCTGTCAAGACTGCAACGTCCGATGTTGACGAGGGTGAAGTGTAAGATGGCTCGATTGACGGAACTAGTGTCGAAACGTGCAGGTCATCCGATAGTTCTACGACTGATGGTTGCTCTTGTCCAGACAATGCTGTTTCGTAGCTGTCTTCAACAACACGTGACTGGTTTATAAGAGGAACAGCGAAATTAGAAGTGATACTGTATACGTCCAAAGAATCATGAGCTCCTTCACCACTTTCAGCTTGAGGCGTCTCTTCTGTAGCGGGAGCAGGGGCCTCAGTGCCCTCTTCAAGTTCTTGTTCGGTCACAGCCCGATCGGATACTCCTTCGATCTGGATGTCACTAGGGAGTACAAGACCAGGAGCTGGAGGTGGAGCTTTTGGGGTTGTAACTTCTTCCATCGTTTCTGTCTTTGACTGTGTATAAAATATGCTCGATGTGCTTTGAATGACGTGCGCGTACCTTCCGCCGATTACTGTGCCTATAATTAGGGTTGTCCACTCAGTAGTCATGTCACCGTTGATATCTGTGCCCGTTATAGAGCTCACTAAACCAGTTTTGTATGTTTTCTTTCTCTTAGGTGTGGGTGTCGAAAGGGCAGGGCGCGTCGGTGTTACCGGATACTTTTCCGTCTTCGACCCTTCAATCATAGATACCATAACTGTCTCTGAAGGCTGGACAGAACTGCTGCGTTCCAGTGTCCTGCTTACTGGTGAAGCCACGTCTTGGTCTTTTGAAGCAGGAAATAAGTATGAGGACAAGAAGTTGGGTGTCACTAGGCCCTCAGGGCTGAAGCTTGAAGAACGAACAAGGTTTTCATATACATGACTGTCATAAAGGTAATCTTCCGTGTTTTCAGAACTGCCGATGTTGGGTTCAGCAGCGAGGGAATGAACGTGTCCCTCCAATTCAGCGTCGTCATATTTTGGCAAACGAGATTTGACTAGCATTGGGATCGTTGATGTGTACATTGTACTCAGCATTTCTACGCCACCCTTAAATGTAGACGTTAACATAGATAATTTCGACACGAACTCTCTTGTTTCGGTACCATATGTAGACTCCTTTCGCTTTGCTGATGACGAAGTTGTCTGCGGTTTCCGTGTGGGAATGTTGAATGGGTTGTAGATGTCTTCATCATGTGGCCGTCTAGTCTTTCCGAAGTCGAATGAAGTACCCGTTGCCGCCGGTTGAAACACAACTTCCGTGCCAGATATAGTCGTCGTGAAGTCTACAAAGCCAAATAAGGTCACTCTGTTCTTTTTTGTAGATTTACTCTGCTCGTTACCTTGGCCGCTAAAAGCATCCGTCGCGAATATGTCACCTGCATCGTCGGTGTATTCGTCCTGATTGGAACCGACGGTTCTTGTCGGCCTTATATCCTTCACCGGCGTAGGTGTCAGTAGTTCAGGCCTAAAAGCCTCGATGTTAAAGTTGTTAAGCGGGTGTCTCATTCTAACCATAACGACGGGATCTTCTTCTTCTCGTACGGGCGGAGTGTCGTAGTCGTGATCGACTTCTTCCAGAAACTCGTCAGCTGTTCTGGACGTGTCCGAAACAGGAGACGTTGTATAGAGCCCCAGGTGTTGAGGAAGGAAGAATTTGTCCGTTATTATTGTTGCTCCGTCCATGGGGGCGATTCTCCTGCCTGTAGCCGTTGGCTCGAACTTCTTTCCATGCCTGTAGAGCGTCGGCGTGGGCTTTTTGTGAGTGGTTGAACTGGCCTTTTCTCGTCGACTCTGAGTCGGCATGGAGCTCAACGTGACGTGCATTGTGCTAGCTGTCGACATGCGAGATCGTGTCATACCTTCTATTGTGATAGGCTCAGAACCTTCGATGAGCATTCCGGTCATGGATTCACCGCCATGTGCACTGCCTGATCCGAAAATGAGGTAGTCCGAACGGGGCGCCTCTGTTGGGGAAATGGAAGACACAGTCTGAGAGGGCAGAAGTATGCCTATCTTGTGAGAAATGTCCAGGACCACGCCTTTCTGGTTGCCTGACCGAATGTCGAATTGTTCTGATCTCGTGGCCTCTTGCGGAAGCGAGGGCGTAGCGTCCACCGGCAGCTGCCTGTTGCCAAAGAAGAACATGTACGTCTTTGCATCGTGACCCTCTGTGTTGACGTAGGTACCCGTAAAAACCTTGTACGTCACATGATCAGATCCTGTTCCCTGTACGAGAAGACCTTCCGTACCCGTGACGGTTATAACTGGCACCTCACTATCTCTTTCTTCGCTAAGCTCCGATATTTGGCCGCTTTTGATGTTGAGGCCCACTACAGTGGTCGATTTCGTGCCCGGAAGTGCGCTTAGCAAGGACCCTTGTGTAGTCCTGGTTGGCTGAACCTCCGTCGTAACAGCCGAGGACAGCTCGTTGACGGCCGTCTGAAAGACCTTTCCGGAACTCAGTGATCCGAAACTCTGCACGCCATGCGTAGTCTGCGGCCGCTGTCTTCTGCCTTCTTGTTGAGCGGAGTCTTCTACTTCGTTGAGGGACGGCGCAAGCTCGAGTACCGTGGAATGGGTGGACAAGATCTGACTGTACGTGCCCTCGACGTACTCTCGTCGTATTTCGGTCGTGTGCAGTGTTGTTTGTTCAGCGTTGACTTCGGTGCGGGTGAGAGTGGCCAGGGCGCCCGTGGGCTCGATCAGAGCCACGCTCACTTCCGCAGCTTCTGCCTGGTGGTCCAGTCCCACGGTGTATGTCATTAGGCCCGAATGCCGCGCCCTTCTCCTCCGTTCAGAGTCTGGCCAGACAAACAGCACAGCACTAGTCAGTGCCTGTGACCTTTGTTGCCGCTACAGTCTAGCACACAAGTTGCACGTTGATAACAATGAGATTTTTTTTCACAATCACTCATTAACGTGCGACTAGGCAGAATATCAGTGACTTATCATCGTCGAGAAATAGTTTTGTCCGCACTAACAATCCTGCTAAAGAACTACTTGGCGGCAAGAAAGATCACATTGGAAAACCTCAAGCGCTGTGCGGTTATAAAGATTGCCTGCTGCCGTGTCGACATGCCGTCACTAGCAAAACCATTCTTCATAGCCAGAAAACAAGCGGGACAACTGCTGTTGTAGGCTTTGACATGGGACATGAGACCCATGAGGCATAACAACAACGTATTACATGAAAGATGAAGTTGCTACGCATTCGCGTCTCGGCGAGGAACGCAATGTCGCATCTGACCTATTTGGTTAAACGTGGTTTGCAAGCTCCCCAAACCGCCCACACTATTATTTCCGGTAAATGCAGCTTTCTTTCACAAAATAACTGGGTTGTTGATAACCTTATCGCTGTGGAAATCAAACAGCGCTGCTAGAAGTGTCCATAATCATTGCAGTTGTGTGTTCAACGTCGATTGTGCTGTAATGGCGCTTTACATTGATTGTCACTAATATTTTCGGGAATTCGCTAACGCAAGAAGGTAAGCGTTTTAGAAGATAGCTCTTTTGATGCAGTGTCATTGCGCCTGCAGTGCTCGCTATGCAAGAACCAATGAATTTACTCTTTTTGTTTTATAATTGTCAACGGTAAACCACATAAACACTAAATAGACGAACGGAACGCCCGGTGTGTCTGGCGCGCACATCTCGCATTCAGGGCTAATGATAGGGCTGCTTCGACACCATAGATCTACTTCGATGCTTCTCGCCTAAAGGCATATACGGACCGTCTTTGCCGAAGTTGTTGAAGGCGTGTGAAACGAGGCAGTAACTGGGTTAATTTCAGGAACGCACACACTGTGATGATGGTAGTGTTATGATGGTTAATTCGGGAACAATGGTTCAGTGGCCACGCATGTGAATAGGGGCAAAACGGCGTACGGGGTATACATGCCGGATGTGTTTGTTTGGGGCAATGGGCGGGCATCATCGTTATTTCACGCCAATCTCGGCTGGTTCTTCCCACTACCACGCACACCACAGCAACCCTCAAGCATTTTCCGCCGGTGCCGAGGCAATAGTAGAGGAGAAACGCTAAACGACAAATTCGCGCTCTTGTGTTGACAAAGCCGCAGTCAAAATCAATTTTACGCGCTCTCTTGTGAATTACCAGTGCGTACTTCCGTTCTGTGCACACACCATTGTCGAAATCACAGTGCACGGCTCCGCAGTGCATCAACAGCAAACCAAGTCGTTTATCTGTTTAAATGTCGCATCGTGAGCAGTTATCAACTTGCACTACTTAGAATGTAGTCAAACCAGAACCTAATCTACAGATTATTGCCTTGCTGTTTAGAGTGCGAATATTCTGTCGTTCACTGTTCTCCTCTGCTACGTCTCAAATAGCCTGACAATGGCTCCCTTTCTCAACCTTCTAAGCTTTGCTTGCAACCCCCTTTTCTAGTTCCGCAACGCTAAGGTGCCTACAAATCGGAAGTGGCAATAAAAAGCGGCACGTACTGAAGAAATTAAGCACGTACCTGAACGCCGACGCCGCTCGACAGCCATGAGGTCCTGCAAGGAGCTGTCGCTGGGGCACTTGTAAGCCTTGCCTTTCTCTTTGTCTGCCAACCAAAACGGCGAAGCGTCGGTCGGTCACTATACGCGCTCATCTCACATTTCGTCTCGCATACAGCAAGCGCCGACATGCAAGTCAAGATAAGTTACGCTCAACGAACCGAAACCAGGCACGCAGCAGGTGGTACGCATCTTCGGATAGCGTCATCATCATCATCAGAATATTTTGCGTCTACTGCAGGACGAAGGCCTAGCTCTCCATGTGATCGCCAATTACCCCTGTCCTGCGCCAACTAATTCCAACTTGCGCCAGCGAATTTCCTAATTTCATCAACCCATCTAGTTTTCTGCAATCCTCTACTGCGCTTCCCGAATCCTTCGCACCCGTTCTGTAACTCTAGAGGTCCACCGGTGATCTGTCCTGCGCATTACGTGGCCTGTCCAGCTCTATTTTTATTTCTATTAATGTCTATTAGAATATTGGCTTTCCCCGTTTGCTCTATGATCCACACCGCTCTCTTCCTGTCTCTTAACGTTACGCCTAACATATTTCGTTCCATCGCTCTTTGCGTGGTCTTTTAACTTCTTCTGTAGCTTCTTAATCTACCTATCGCGTACTCAGCCATATATGGCAATGCCTTGTTACGCAGAGCCAGCTGCGAGCCAGTTAAGCTACACTTCGTCTCGCTGCTGAAACTATAAATGCGTATTCGTGAAATTCATAAAGTGGGTGTAATGTCTGTGCAACTGACCTTTAATGTTCAGTAGATTTTTAAGCTTAAACAAACTAGGCTTTGAGAGTAGGATCGCATGCAAACATGCACGTTTCACTGATTAAAGCACACGGCATGATGTTCTTGTTATGGCCTTTCAAAGAATTCGATTCTGATAAGCAATCAAATTGCGCGCTCTGGCTTTAATAATCACGGACCTTCTTTCGCATATTTTGGGATATCGGCAGTGGTACAGTGCCAACTCTTCATCTTTACAAAAGACAAATGGGGGCGTATCTCGTAACGACTCTTTCATATTCCATTCTTAATGCTTTTTCGCCATATACTCACAGACGCAGCTGAGCCTCTCCGTTATCGCCAGGATCGGTCACTGGCGGAACGTATGATAAAGAATGAAAACAATCCTAGGCGAAGAATCCTTACAATGTAGGGGTTCTGAATACAGAACATGTATTCTGTATTCATTACAGCGAGTTAATTTTTCTAATTGTCCTATTTTTTTATGAGCAAGCAGTGCAACTAATGGAAAAGAGGCTGTCGGCTACGTAGCGTTCATTGACCCCTCTCGCGTGAAACGCATGTACAGGCCCTCTCACTGCTGCATCGAGCCCACGAACGTTTCAGTCGGACGAAGGCATCGACCGAGCGTCGCGCCGTTCGCGATCAGCAGCATGTGCCTTCTCGCACATCTATGTGGCCGAGCATACACGTGAATACACGGTCTCCATGCCAGCTGCGGCCGCAAGACGTCGTTGGCGTACACCAAGCTGATTGGCTGAGGGCGCTCTACACAGCTGCGAGCGGGTCTGTACGACTCTTGACCTCTCGCTAGTGAGGTATCGCCTCGAGGACAGATTTAGCCTAACGTGGAACTGAAAAACCGCGGTCAGTAATTTCAGCCTCGGTAGCAAATGTAGATTCTGGTACTAGCAGTACCAATGCAGGGTTTTCATGATATGAGGAAATATTCATACTCCGCCTTTCAATAAACACGGCCTTCGGCGACGACCGTGTTTACTGAAAGGCAGAGTTTAGAAAGAACCTGCATTCAATTGAATAGTCACATTCATAGTAACTCTGACATTGTAAACTATAGCTTGTTTCTAGGTGCACTTTTTGTTCTGTTCTGTTCTCAGTTTCTGCAGTATCGCCGATGTCATCCTCTCTTCTGAACTTACTGCGCGGACAAGCCGTAGAGACAAGCCGTAGCCCGCGCTCACCTTCATCGGAGCCGTCCAGGCAGTCCCTGACGCCATCACCGACTCGCTCAACGCTGATGCAGCGAGGGAAGCCGCAGCGACACCGGTGCTCGTTCTTTTGGCAAACTGCGGCAGAAGACGTGAGAGTGATAATTTAGCCCCTAGCCATTGACAAAGATCCAACGACGTTCGAACAACAACCAGAGTGTTTCCATCACAAATTGTTCTAGTCGATTGCAACACAAGAACCAAACGGCAAATACATCGCCGTCCCATTCGTGTAAACGGCACCCGCAAATTACTTCTGCTCAATCCTGTGGTGCCACGACAGAGAACTCTTAAAACCGAGGTCCTTCGAAAGTTATATTTGGGCATGCGGAGACAGTGCGGAATGGTGAAGTGTGGTTTTGCGGGCGGAGTTTGTACTGAACTCTCATCTTGTCACCTGGTGCAGAGGGGGACGTGGCGCTGCAATCGTTTGGCTGTCATGGGAGTAATGGGAGTAATAGGTAGTGCATGAATTTGTCTAACGTGTCCTCCGCTGCGTGTGGACACATCGCTCCCTCGGTGTCTTTATCGATCGTGACCTCTCGTGAACCCCGGAAGTGTGCACGTTACGGGGGGAGAATCTCCGACGCATCCCAAATTTTAAGTTTTCTTGCTGGACGCCGGTGGGGTATGGACTGCCGGTCGATGGTGATGCTTCATAATGCTTATGTTGATGGCCTCCTGCGCTATAGACTTCCTATCCTGCAGCGACTGTCAACAAGTAATAAGAAAAGCTTGGAAGTGGCGTGTAACAATAGGCTGCGTGTTTGCCTGTGTCTTCCGAAGGGGTCATCTCGTATAGGGACAGTAGCCGAGGCCCACTGTTTAAGTCTTGACCTGCTACGAATTCAGGAAACCACCTTGATACATATGAGGCACGTGGTCCAAAACAAGAACCATTTCTTGAGTAATATGAAAATGCAAAACGATTCCGGATTCGGGCAAGCTGTTGGCGAAATTCGACTCACTATCCCCAAACAGGCACCACAGATCATACCACTACAGTTCCCTTCGTGGATGATGTCTCCCCTATACAATCGAAAGCACATCCGAGGAATAGAGTCCAAGAAGAGCATGCCTCAAGCCCCTGTTTTACAGACAGCACTGGCCTACATGAGCAAGAAATACTCCACTACGAGGCACATATTTCCTGACAGCTCCTCTATGCAACATAGTTCCACCTGTGTTATTTTCGTTCTTTCCACAGACCAGACATTTTCATGGCGTTCAGAGCGAGCAACATAATCAACATTGTCTGAGCTGTATGCGATGAAACAGGCGCTAGAATACGTACTGCGACAACTTCAACAACAATAAACAATGTTCGCAGACTCAAAAGCGGCATTGCAAAGCCTTTGATCGAAAAGAATTAAATCAATCAATTACGTTTTGGTCCAGAACGCAGCCTACCTATACCACTTCGCATCTAACGCTGGACATGCGATAGCATGTCAGTGACTTCCAGGACATTGTGGTATAATAGGTAATGAAAAGGCGGATGAGGCAGCCCACAAAGGACATGGTCGCATAAAATTTAAAAAAATAGTTTTTCACTAAAAGTGAAGCTGCAGCTTTGGCGAAGAGATATGCACTCAGTGAATGGCGTAGAAGATGGTGTTCACCTTCAGGCAACTACAAGTTTTTATTCAACATCGACAGAGAACTCCAATCAAAGCTACCACAATGTCCACTGCGGCATCTGGAGACCCTCTATCACCGGCTTCGGCTGAACGTTGCATATACGAACAATCTTCTTTAACGCAATGGCCAGACCACAAATCGAAGTTGTGACAACTGTGGCGCGTTAGAATCACTAGAGCACATCTTGCTTGAGTCCCCAGCTTACAGAGACCAACGACATCAATATAAGATGAACATGAAAAGGCTCGACCGAGGCTCCTGGACACTGACACGAATGCTGGGTACCTGGCCTTGCCCATCAAAACTGCACAAAGGCCTGCTCTTCTCGTCCCCATATATTGAGTCAATTGGTTTGCTGCCTAAATTATAACTCACGCTCGTCGTCTCATCCTTTATTTTGAATTTACCGTCTGCATGCGTCGCATCCGACACTTACCCTACTACTTATGACATCACAGTATCTGCATTTTGCCCTTTTTTATTCTGCCTACCTTCTTCTAGGACCTTTCTTCTCCTTCATCCCATTCCCTACAGAGTAGCATGTAGGCGAAAATGCACTGGCTAAACACTCCGCATATTAAATACAAAGCTCTCTCTCTCTCTCTCTCTCTCTCTCTCTCTGTAACGTGTCGCATGGATTCGGTGAGACAACACATTGAAACTTCTTTTTGATTCTTCGTTGTGATTCAGTTATGTTGCGTGCTAGATCCATAACGCTGCTTTAGAGGTGAAGTATGCTGCGTTCTCAATTAGTCTATTTCACGCGCAACTGTAAGCGCATAAATAAATTAAGACAGTTTCAACAACGAAGAGTGTGGCGTTAAATCTAGCACCATACACGCTTCCATATATATATATATATATATATAAGAGGAGACGGAAATATAGAAATGGAAGATAGGAAGAAGTGGAAATCCCGTGAAGTACCTGGATTTGCTTACATTTCGTCCCTATGGGTTCAAGCCACCTTCGTTGATTTTATTTCATAAATTTTTTCTCACAAAATTGTCCACTCTTACCTGAAGAGTAGGCAGGCGCTGTGCCCCTTCCGGTGGCAGTTGCCAGCCTGCTCCTAGCTTTCCCCCCTTTCCTTTCAAGTGTAGATATGTTTTCAAACCAAATAATAATAATAATAATAATAATAATAGATAAAGAACTGGTGAAGAAACCAGCACAGGCATTATCTCCAGATTTTTTTCTAGGATATGTATTTAGAAACTATGTGCGTTTTGAAAGCTGAAAATATTGGGCTTCCACGGAAATAAAGGACTATAGCTTTATATTTATGTTTGACCCAAAATAGAAAAACAAAACTGCGTCCTAATCGTTTTTTCTGATTGAGCACCGAATAAACAGTGCTTATGATATGTCCTCTCTTGGTTTTTTTTTTTTCCTTTATGATTGAGTGAAACAGCGTCTGCACCATGAGCCCACATATTCGCCTCTTTACGGCATGGCAGCGACTTAAGGTCACGAGCAATATTCTTGTTTTCTTTGGAATCTCCTTTGCTTGCACCTCTGAACAGCTCGGCGCCCCGTGCGGTCCAAGAGAGGCCTCAATCGAACGAAATCACAAAAAACGCAAACAGCTTGAGCAACCCCCCCCCCCCCCCCTCCTGGCAACTGGCAACAAAACCACCAACAGGAACAAAGACCGCCCAACTGCAATCCGTTGGGGCCACAGTAACGTACACACCTATGTCAACATCGCCAAAAACTTATAATAAAACGGTACAATCCAGCCTACGGAACCGCGCGTACATTTCGGCCCAATTCCTGAGCGCCGCTGCAGAGGCGAGCGAACGGCCCGCGCGTTCGGATGACGAAAAAAAAAAAGAAAAAGAAAGAAAAAGCGTATACGACGTGCATGCAGCCAGTTTGTGACAGGTAATTGATCCATCTCCGCATGGCGCTCGCTCAACAGCGGCTGCAACCAGCAACAGCGAGTCTCTCTCTCTCTCTCTCTCTCTCTCTCTCTCTCTCTCTCTCTCTCTCTCTCTCTCTCTCTTCTTTTTTTTTTTCGTACCGCATACCGTGACCCGAAAGGACGCGAAACCGGCGACAGAAAGTGACACACGAGAGCAACAATTCACGAACGCAGAGAGACCCGTTTCATAACGCGCCCGCAGTGGTCCTTTTGTCTTCCCACGGGCACGAGCGTTGCACGCTCACATACGGGTGCGCCACGCACAGGCACGCACGCGCAGACACGCCAAAAAGACGCGCGGGAAAAGTAGAACGGGCGGCTGCGGTTGTTCTTTGTTGGAAGGCGCGTGAGATGCTGAGGATTGAGAGGGCGAAAAAGAGGGTGAGTGGATGGCGAGGAGGGGAGACAACATGATGTCGCCATATTTGCTTTCCATTGTACCGATCCGGCCCTGCTCTTTCTCCTTGCTCGTCCCTTCTTTTCTGCGCCGCTCTTTTTTTCCAGGTCATCCAATTACTGAGATTCCTTTTCGTGACTCCGCGGCATTGCAGAGCCGCGTGTGCGCGCGCGGGACTCTTTGGAAGGCCTGGGGAAAAACGGAGATAAAAGTTGCGGTTCGCATCGTCCGAAACTGCGCGAGAGAAAGAAGGGGGTGCGCTCCTAAACGATTACGGAGGGTCCGCTTTGGGAGCGAATGAATGCTGCAACCCTCGTCGTGACTCGCGAGTCTAACCCCTCCTCACCCTCTATTTCTCTGCCCCTTTCTTTCTCAGTGCAGTATTATTTATTGTTTGCGGTCTGTCTCTCTCTCTCTCTCTCTCTCTCTCTCTCTCTCTCTCTCTCTCTCTCTCTCTTTCGAGTGATGAAGTGCGTAATGTTGTGAATGGTACAATCGGAACGAGGCTTTTGTAATTTGAAAATGCGCTCCAACGAAAACGACGAGAGAAAAAAGAAATGCGCAAAAAAAAGCGATTTCCTTCGAGATACGTACGGCGTTCCGTTCTCTCGTCGAGCATAACTCTCTTGAAATGAGGAAGAGCGCCGAAAACGTTGAAGATTAAGAGACGAGAGAACAAGGAGAACGAGATGAGTGCGCGAGAAAGAAGATGTATATTATTTTTTTTTTGTCAGTAGTACGCGGCCGAACAGCGTGTACGCGGTTCCCCTAGAATATGTGCAGCGCCAGCAACAGGCAGCAGCGGCGGCGTACGAGGAATCTTCCGCGATTCCACCGCAGCGCGAACCCGGAACTAATGCGGCGACCGCGCGCGCATCAAGGCGCGCGTCGACGTCCGCCTCGATGTGCGCGTGATTTACGCCGGGAGAGCCCGGCGGAGAATCCTGGGACCCCGAAGCGTTCTGCTGGAGCAGCTCCCTATCCGCAGGCCGCGCATGCGCGCTGCACCGCGCTCTCGACCTCGTCTAAAGCAGACAACGACGTCTTCACCCAAGACGCGCGTGCGTCCGCGTTCTTCTTCTTCTTTTTTTTTATCCCCGTTCTTTTTCTTTTTCGTTCCGTGCTCGTCTGTGTCAACATGAGACGAGCGGTCGACTGGTGGTCGCGTACAAGTCCGTCGCGTGCTAGTAGTACTCCCGGAAGGCAGTTCCGGCTCGGCCAAATTATTCAATTCAGCGTTCCCGTAGGCACCGCGACCGAAGTGCGCGTACCGCGCAGCAAGCCTGTCCTGTCACGGGAAAACTTGTCTCTCTCGGCTGTACTACATCATATCGCTTCATAGATACGTCATTTCACCTTACGTATGCGAAATGACAGGTTGATCAGAATTAAGATGGGCCGGAAGCTTCGCATGAGCCTCGCTCGTTTTTTTCCCGCGCTCGACACATCAGACCACAACGTATAATGCTGTCCCTTGCAGTTGCACTGCAACTGGAGTGGAGCCTATACAGAAGACTAGAAAGAATCGTGTCGTTGTGGTGACAGAGCGATTTTCTGTGGCACTCCCTGACAGTCCGAATTGTTCAAGAACAATGCACGATGGTTCACGCGTGGTAATGTGCCCTTTATATTCGGACGAGGCTCAAAAAGAGAGAGATAGAGAGGGGAGAGAGTAAAGCAGAAGGGTAGGGAGAGGGCTCGATATCGTGTCCACTTGGGTGGAAGTGAATCGAGCGTCGAAGAACTGTGCCACATCGTTGCAGCACTTGTACGCGTCCAGGGCCATGCAGGACATCTCGAATGAGAGCACTGAACACCTCGCAAGTAAAGATAATGGGAACAGTCTCAAGTTTTTGGGTGCCACGCGAACTTGAGCTGCGGCACTTGAGAGAGAGAGAAAAAAAAAACGTTTAATGATAAGAAGAGCAGAGAGATGGGCCTGGTGCGCACTCCTCTAGCCAGTTGCATTGCGCTGGCTGAAAAAGACGAAGGCTTTAGAATACAAGTCTCAGAAATCTGAGAGAGAAAGAGAGAGAGAGAGAGAAAGAAAGGACAGGAAAGGCAGGGAGGTCAACCAGAAGAGCATCCGGTTTGCTACCCTACACTGGGGGTGGGGAAAGGGGAATAGAAAGAGAAAAGGGGAAGAGAGTGAGCACTCAGTGCTCACTCTCTCCCCTTATAGCCTAAAGTAATTGGGCTACGCTTCGGCTATACGAGAGACGACGTTGTAAGGAGCAACGAGTTCACTCTCAACATCTGGACGGTGTTTGGCGAACTGTCTTTTTCTCTCCAAGCGAACGTGCTGACTCGAATTCTCGCAAGAATGCGGCTGTGCATACCTGTAAGTCGAACCAGCAACTTCACGTGTTCACTGCCGAGATGCCGTGATCCGAGAAACCGCACCACGGGTGACTCGGGAGGCAAGACACGGAAACGAGGACGCTGATGTGGCGGAGAAACGCCTTTTACGATCCCGCCAAATGGTGCCGTAACACCTCATTTTGCGTCATTTATATGTGTCGTTCTTTTTATTCACGCACATGTCTTATAGCTCAGCAACGCAGTAAGATTTCTGTGATAATCTTTATTTAAGCAAGTTAGAACAGCGTTTCAAGAAACTCTCAATGCTCTTCAATTTACTTAATGCTCAGCAACCCGCAAACCACTAAGGAAGACGGCATTACAGTTATGTTATCAAGACTCCAAGATATGCCAACTGGATATCGTTCTTTTGTTTGTATCGCAATTAATGTCACCAATACAAGCAAATACACGTTAAAAATGCTGATATATCAATGTCTACTTGTCTGCGTAACCTATTCTGCGTTGCGAGCCGCAACTGGCGTCCACCTCGAACAATCCGCATCTTTCCTTTTTTATGTGAAACGGTTTCATAATTTCATAATTTCATAATGAACACACCTCCGACCAAGCCACGGCTTCGGCCGAAATAGATTTTGTCTAAAATATGTCGGCCATTACGTGTTTCCGGCTCCGCTATCACATCCGGCGCATGCAGCCTGCAAAAGCAGAGCCTTTGAGATATGTTTCTGCTAATCAGAGGCAACCGTCGCTGGGGCATGGATTTGGACACCATGTATTTCAGTGATGAGTAGCTGCAGCTTACAGGTGTAAGCGTGAGAGTGCGCCGGTAAACGTGGAGCTCACTTTGTTTCAACAAGTGGCGTTCCCGTGCTCTGGTTGTTAATACAGCGAGCGCCCAGTCTGGCCTCTGTAATCTCTAACCCTGTAGTAAGGGACATTTCTCAGACCTCTGACATCGAAGTCATAAACATGAGCTTCTCTTGCCAGTGGGGTTTCCTCTTCTCCGGGCTGGCGACGAGTGACCATAAACCGCCTAGCTTACGTGGCACAGAAAATGCGATTGGCACCCGCTGTACCTGTTCTCGAAATTTATTAGGCTGGGTGCCACCTGCAGCCCATAGAGAACGACCTCACGTTGGCTGCGTTCCCATCCTTGGCATGGCTTGACTTATTTTTTTTCTTGCCCTTGATTCTTTTTAGGAGTTGGGCCTCCGCCACGCCGACTGTGTACGGCAGAGAACGCACGCCGCCCTTATTCCCTTGCATTGTGTTGTCGCGCATTCGGCGTGAATTCACTACCACGAACCCAACCACCCCGACAGCATACCACACATGCTCATCCGCGTTTGCCTCTCTCTCTCTCTTTCTCATCCATGTTCTTGCTTGACAAACGCGGCATATGAAGGCAGACTTTTAATAGGGCGCCTTTGCGGACTCAGGTTTTACGGTCCGCTTTTGTCAGCCTTCGCCTGCGCTCACAAAGTGGTGTAAGAGCTCGCGACACTATACCGTCGCTGGGGGGCAATGTGTTTCTGCTCGCTATTAGCAAGAAGTTGTGGAAATTAAAAAAAAAGAAAAGATGAAAGAAAGCGCACGCGAGACTACAAATACGTGGAAAAAGAAAAAGGAAGAAGAAGGGGGAGGGAGGGAGAGGTGGCTAGATATTCGGCGGAGGCTACGGGCCCGCACGTTCAGAAAGCCGAAGTCGAGCCGAGCCGCGGTATAAGGTGTGCGCGCCTTCCTGCATTCCGGTGGCGCCCAAAGGGTCGAGCGGAGCGGAGGCCCCCCCGTTACCGGGCGGCTCTTTTTCGCATCTGGGTCACTGCGAGATCCGAGAGGCCCGTTCCGAATTTCCTGCCCGCGTATACTGCGCACACACGCGCACACACACGGCAGCCTCTTTCACTGCGAACAGCGCGTGCAGACTAGACGTTGAAGAGTCCTTAAAAGGGCCTTGGCGGCTCTCCTGCGTGGCATAATGCAGTTCCGCGTTTCAACAGCCTGGCGTATAGACATGCCCGAGGCAAGGCTCCGTCGCGTGGACGGCACGTGAATTCTATACGTCGGTCTCAGCGAGTGGCTATCAAATTGTACACGGTATCTCGAGGGAGCGGAAACGATAATGCCCCCGTGCTCGTTCCAAGCTCGCAATCGTGATTGCCCATTGGTAGGAAGGCGACTACCGGCGCAAATAATGATAATGCATTATCTGCCGACGTCTATAGACAAATGCTGAACGCGGCTTGACAGAGGAAAAAGAAAAGAAGACAGGGGCGGCGCCTTCACGTTTGTTTTTGTCTGTTTTAAACCCAAAGTTCGCTTTACGATTTCAGTTAATTTTTTTTCTATGCTTTCAATTTGTGTTTCTTATTTAATGTTCTCTTGGGCATCACCACGTTAGTGAAACGGCGTATATCGTTAACTGGCTTCAGTTTTCTACAAGGTGTTCTCGGATATACCGATTGCTATAGTAGTTAGGCGTTTTCCTGACACCACACGTGAGTGAATGGCATGACCGCAAAGTGTGTCTCTCGTCTTGTTGAGCCGGAAGGTTATAAGGTACACAGTTACGCATAACTGTAAGCTGTAGACATCCTCGACGTCATTACGTGTTTGTTATACTAAACGA
Source organism: Dermacentor variabilis (assembly GCF_050947875.1). NCBI lineage: Eukaryota > Metazoa > Arthropoda > Arachnida > Ixodida > Ixodidae > Dermacentor > Dermacentor variabilis. The sequence goes on along the minus strand of NC_134572.1, from coordinate 116,756,601 downwards.
AAAGGCCGTACGAATCCCCAAGTGCATAAAGATTGCTAAGTTACAATTCCAGGCTCACCTAAGGCAGAGATTGTCGGGAAGCATTTTCATGCACAGCGAAAAAATAATGACGCGAGTGAAATGTATGTTCTGGTGCAAACGATAGAAACATGCGTTATTAAAACCTAGATAGAATACAAGCAGACCCGTTTCTAGTCCCTATTTTTTTCTGCACCCGTCTGGCTGCTTTTCAGCTCGCAATGGTGATTTAGCACACGAGTCGAGATTTGCGGTTTCCCAAACATAAATGTAGCTGATCATATTGCAAGAAAGAAAGTCGCTTGCGAACCGTGAGTTTTCATTAATCTATAAATACCCCCTCCCCCTAGCATTACCTTAGAACGACAGAAAGCTGAGCTAGTCGGTAAGGATTCATTATGCAAAAAAGAGGTGAGGCGCGCAGGCAGGACACAAGAGTAGAGAAGGGGACAACACGAACGCCGTGAACAACGGCGTTCGTGTTGTCCACTTCTCTACTCTTGTGTCCTGTCTGCACGCCTCACCTCTTTTTTGCATTACCTTAGTACTCACGATGTGGTCTCTGAGGGTATAAAACTATTACACTAAGCGCACATTGTAGTAAACGAGATTTCATGTTCACGCGGGACAGTGGAGCCTGCCTCTGTGCAATAGCCCCCTGTACATTTACAAAGTAGCATAGCGGGAAATATTCATCCGCAATTAAGGGCCATAGATGGCGCTCAAGCATGGTGAGCACATTGGCACGTAAGTTATGGATGAAAATAAACAAAAAAAATAAAGCGCCGTGTTTGTCGTCTAGCTTCGTCCTCGGTCCCATGCGCTGCCGCTAAGTGCCGCTAAACCTTAACCGACTTGTCCAACTTGTCGCTCTTCTAAAAATTTAAAGCTTTAATTATGGGGGCAGCCCCAACGCCGTATACTGATACTCATAGATAACGAAATGCGCCAGACTTCAAGAAACAGCAAAGGAACGCTAACTAAGAAGTGTGGCAGTTTGGGCTGTATAGCTTGTATTCTTTAGTCTCATAAGAGTAAAAACGCAAGAGAAGACGGGATGTTTCTTGTCTTCGCTCCCTGCATCTTGTCATGCTGTCTTCTTTTGCGCATTCACTCTTATTAGAAACATTAACTTGGGTGGTTACCAGATTAAATGTCTAAGATATTGAATATAGACAGTTCACACTGTGTGCGCAGGCTTGCTAAGTAAGCCACGACGGTTGGAAAACAGAACAAAACAAGAAGTGCCGAGGTATGCTAAGTTTACCGCACTTTCTCCCCGTGACGTCACAGATTTTGATAGCGCCTGCTCGGAGTAGGTTCACCGTTTATGAATAAATAATAATCACACGGCACCCTACAAGGAAATCAATACCTAGCCTGATGGCAGTTTTGGAGCTTTTCGGGCAGCAAAAGGGCCTATACAGGCACTCGAAATGCAAATAAAACGGTTTCTTTGTCATGCTTACATTGTGGGCGACCACGCCTTGATCTAGAAATTCAAAAGCGATACTTTCGATATCGGCTTGTTCCCTATTTATGAGCCTCTTTGTTGCCTAAGGAATGAAAATAGAGACTGATTTATTTATTTATTTATTTATTTATTTATTTATTTATTTGTAATGTACAAAAGATGTCACCACACAATGATTTAGCGATTCAATTTGGTGTTCCTTAAACCCTTCGCGGCATCAATGCACGCATACGCGCATGTGTAAGGGCAAGCGACCGTTAACGCGCGTGCCTACATTTCGCTATGGACCTCCCCTATACAGCGGCTGTTGACACGACCTGGAACGCCGCCCAGCAGGCCTTAACGCCAGCAATAAGAAAGTTCCTGTATGCGGGCTACTTTGTTTTAAGAGTCCTTAACCGACCGCGGCCTTACCTATCGGCCACATGATCGACTGTTGCAGCGCAAGGCAGAGCTCGGGAGAAACCTAACGAGTCTTAACTTAAACAAAAGGTCGTGCAAGCGTGTGCGCCTGAATAGCACCGCCCCGCCTTTCTGAAGAGAAATAAAAAGCCCCCAAACAAAGTTATACGCGCCGATAAGCGTCGGCACACGCGAGGGAACGGCAGGGAGGGGACACGCAGATGTCATTGCGGAGAGGATAAAACTGAAGCCTACAAGGCGCACCAAATGCTCTCTGCAGTTTTATTCATTTCATTCTGGCCACTGTCTCACGACCTCAATTTTTTCGCATCACATTATTGTTATTATTTTATTTATTATTTTTTAGTGGGGAGACCACACGAATGAATGGTTGACTTTTTATGCACTGCGCATCGCATGTGATAAAGTGCAGCAATTTTCTCAGCGGAAGGAAACCTGACCACTCACTAAACTGCGTTTTGTCGTGCAAAGCTAGAGAAAAGAGGGTACAGCCGATAAACAAGTATCAAGAATGACTTCTTTTGCTCTGTTCCTCGCAGACTAGAGCACTTAATGTGATATGACTTCACTTATATCAATTTAAACTGATCCACCTCGTTCCGTGCATTTAGAGAGCACGGACGCGTTCACTAAACTTCTTAGAGAAGCTTTATGAGAAGCCTATCCTGTGAGACGTAAACGCGAGCTCTCGCCGAAACAAGAAGAAGAAAAAGAGAAGGTCGACTGGGAGATTTTTACAACTACGAGTAAGTCACGCACCGGATAATGTGAATACGCCATTAACTTGAGCCAGATCAAGCTAAGCCGAGCTTCTGCGTGCTATGATCACACCGGTTCTTGTAACTGTAAGCTCTTTTGCAATGACTTATAATGTGGAATCTCTATTTGGGAGAGCTCAGCAGGAGCGTATTTGAGAAAATTAGTGCTTACATCGAAATCTGCAGTGTAGGCTTCGTTCGCTGTACTGACGCTTTGCTTCAGTTCGGTCTTCACCAATGGCACGACCCTCATTTCTGTTGCCGCACAGAGAAAATCGCACGTAAAATCAGCTTTCATTACTTCAATCAAATCTGATCGACGTTGCGTCTAATTCTGCGCGACCCTTACAGCGCCGCGGTTTGGTGTGAAACGCGCCGCAGGCTCCTATGTGATACCGATTGCAACGATAACAATATGGGTGCTTTGGTTCATAGCTAACGGCTATGATTATCATATGCTTTGTTACCGATTTTGCCTAAGGACTTACCAACGCGCTAATATTCGGACTTACGTACTTTCTATCTACATATTGCCTGCCATCACAACGAACGCGCTCAGGCAAATCACACGCGACGCAAAGCCTATGAAGCACGTCGAAAGCATTGAAACTGTTTCAATGTTTACGTCTCGTGATTACAATTGGCTTTACCGCTCCGGAATATCTCGACATAGACTCCTCGAACTTCATTATTCCAAGCAATTCCGGCTGACCCACAGTACACGGATCTAAACGGTTAAGGCTGAGACCGTACTTCAGACATCAAGGAGCGTTTCTCAGGGCCTCCGAGCCAATTTCTTCCGGCACAAGACACTCCAATTAAAGCCGGCACATCGCACGAACGACAAAATCCACGGCCCCTCCACCTGCTCAGCCTACTTGGTCTTCAGGCCCCGTGCTGACGTGCGGGAAAATGGGAATCGCAGGAGCTTTTCGTGTCGGACAGAGGTCGGAATGAATTAGTGGTGTCCTTCGCCCTCTGCACTGTGCCTTTCTGGCGGTAATTAGAGCTTGTGCAAGCTGCAAGATCGAAAAAGCTAGTCACTCACGCATGTTTCCTTTCATTGCTCGTTTGTCGTACCAAGGAAGGTCAGCACTGCCCTTTATATATATATTTTTTTTTCGCGATAGCTTTAGGACCCCGTGTTGAGGAAAATCCGGCGTCGGTGTCGGGGTCAGCGCCGGCGGCGATGTCCATATCAGAGAGATCATCCCGAATTACCCATCCCGATCCACGGGGGCCCTCCGCGTGGCGCACAGGCCTTCGTGAAATTCGTAAAATGGGGCATACACACAACCTACAGACATGATAGCTTCGGATTATAATTTGAATATACGAGAAAACATAATTATGGTACGTGGAAAGTCAAACACAAACGCATTTTCCAGCTGCCGTTTAAGGTCTGTCTTAGTAGGAGCAGTGCGCCCCGCTCGGTTCCTTGCAATGCCATCCAGATGGCACGCGCCTCCGTACCTTCGCGGCAGCCGCGGCGCCCGCAGTGGGGGGAAAAAACATGAAGAACCAGAAAGTTCGCCTTGGTGCATACCGTTCTCCACCAGTGTTTCCAGGAAAACATTACGGTTACATAAGCCACAGTTGCCAGGAAGCGTCAGAAGCACTCAAGGATCTTTGAATGCTACCGCGTTCCACTCTTAAAGGCTTTTCTTTTTTCTTTTTTGCTGTCGACATTAAGTGCTTTGTTAGCTTCCATGTCCATGGGTTGGACGCATTGGTAGCGCTATAGTGTTCCTACTTCTTGTTACGTGTGTATATGAACTGTGAGCAAAACGCAACGCAACGCAACCTACGGTGATATGCGTATGCAAGCTTGGTTAAATACGCATTGTCCTACTGTTTATTCTACGGATACTGGTTCCGCTTTCCGGTAAAGGTGTACGTGTACGCCTTGAGTAAAACGTAAAACGTAATACACTTATGAAACCCCTCGGGCAGCTTACGGTAATATGCAAATGCAAGCTAGCTTGCATTCGCATTGCATGCGCATATTACGCTAAGCTGCACCCAAGAACCTAAAGATTCTACACGCATACCAGTCGTCTTGTTATATGTGCAATCGAACCCTGCTTCTCCTTAATAACAAAAGCGCTGCGCCTTAATTTTTTCATATAACCACAAGAAGCCGGCACTGATTATTTGGTGCCAAAATGTCTTTATACAGAGATTTGTGACGTGACAGGAAGCGTCCTTGGAATATAGGAGGTTTCGTTATATGCCAATCGCGTCTAAACTACATGACACTGTACTTATCACAACCACCTGTCGGTAAAGGTGATTTTTTTTTTACTTCAAAGGATTATCTATCAGATTTATAACTTATTTTAGTTGTTTATCGTTAAGAAGACGCTAGCTATTTCTTTGTAGAGAGAAGAAGAGGTCAATCCTAATTATCACTGCAAGCAGACGACTTGTGCTAGGTGTTCAAAACTATTCGTGCACATGCATCAGATCAGAAAAAGAAAAGCGCTTTTCGCACTGTTTCCTTAGTTCATGACGAAAGGACTTGTTGAGGAGACACTTCTGAGTCAACACCAAGCGTTTTTCACAAGCAAGTGGGCCCGGCCCAAAATACAAGTGCACCCACCAAAGTGGACAAACAATAAAAACGAATCATTGGCTAACGGCGCAACAAGACTTCGCATGGTCATGCCGCAAGCACGGATCATACGCTACAGGACAACCAGATCTATAACCCAGCACCTGCCACTGCTTCCAACGCTCGGGCAGTCCGCAGCAGGCCGCTCGACCCCTCGACATGCTTGTTCACACGGTACCCGATATATGCTGGCATCACTAAACTATTTTATTTGTAGGCGAAAACGGCATGCACACATTGTTAGGATTGTCGCATACATTTCTTAACTACTCATTTCGGCTAAACCACAGATTAGAATTACAGTGAATGCGCCGCACTGAGGGCACATTCGTGAAACGAATCTTTATAAATGCACAAGTGAACTCTGAGGCTTATTGCAGGCTCAAGCGCAAGCGCGCACATCGCGCTGGGTGCTGCGTTCGCCTCAACGCCAGCAGAAACTCCGGCCATGCCAAGTAAAAGAACTTCGGTGCGTCTCACAGAATCGTTTCCCACGTGGAAGGCGCCACGTCATGCTAAACTGATCACGCGAGCACTAAAACAACCACCAGCAACGAACACGGAACTTTCCCCCAAACCAGCATGCCGATGGCTTATCGATAGCGTCACTGCCTGTGAGATGTGGCGGCGCCTACGAAAGAAAAAAACAATAATGTCTGTAGAGTGCACAAGGCGTTGCTGGATAACTCCATGAGTTTGCAGTCGTTTCCGTCTCTTCTTTCCTCTTTCTTTTTTTGTCCGCCTACCCTTCCCCAAGGCGCTGAGGCGTGCTCCCTAAAGGGCAGCCGGAAAACGCCCCGTTCCTCTCTCTCTCTCTCTCTCTCTCTCTCTCTCTCTCTCTCTCTCTCTCTCTCTCTCTCTCTGCCGGGGCTGTGCAAATCCTTAGGTGTCCTTCAACGTGGAGATGGTAATATGAAGTAACTAAGGTAGTAATAGGTAATAGGTGAAGCAAGACGGTAATACAAGCTACTATTATGAATGAAGAGCGAATGAAAACCGCGCAATGAAGTAGTCGTGCATTCCAATGAGGCACACGCAAGGCAGCGTTTACTTTATACTCATTGAAGGTTACGTTTCAAAGCCAATTCGTAGCTTCAATACACGTTGCGTTGCATCTATGTTTGACATCGACCACGCCGTCATACGCCGGCCTTCACCGTCGCACTAAAACTGTTGCAGAATGTCCCTTAACAGCTTCGCTGTAAAACGCCGACTCCACCGAAGTGCCGCAGAGTGCAGTCAGTTTCTATCAAGCGCACTTTAAGGTCACGCCGCACCACGCGTGCCCATCAGTTGTCCTGGAATGCCAACGACGAAACCGTGAGAACAATCGGGCCACTCCACGGTATTGCCGGGGCAATTGAAGCCCGGCGTTCGCGTGCGCGCCGCGTTGTGCCGCCCCTTGTGGCTTTTTGATCATGTGTACATACTTCCTGCCACATCCCCTGCCCCCGAAATGGAAAAGCCATTAACGCGTCACGAAAGTGCGGCATTGAACTGCACCTCTTCGGCGATTGGAGGCTTTTTTCTTCCCACCAAAGCAAGCTTCAAAACGAGCGACCTTCGAGTCCATGCGTGCGTGACATTGTGGCCGTTCTTATCTGCCCACTCTATGTAGTCTGCTCGTCAGGCCGCGAAGCTTGACGTAAAAAGTGGCGTTTCCCTACGTTATCCACAGACGCACTTTCCCACAGCTTTTTTTTCTTTTCTCCTTGTTTGACTTCTTTATTTTGTACACTCTGTGGCAAGGAGCGAGTCTGCAGTGACGCCGTGGGCGAGGAATTAGACGGCATGTACAGAAACAAGGAAAACATAAACAGCGAAAAGTGTGTGGGTCCAGCGATAGCGCGCAAATGCTCACGTAGATGCAGCGAAGCACAGACACTCACTTTCGTCAGAACCGTCGGGACAGTCCTCCCAGCCATCTCGCACGCGCCGCTCCGGAATGCAGAAGTAGTTGCTCAGACACCGAAACTCTCCCCGGTGGCAAGCTGTGGGTGGAAAAGAAGAGAACATGATGAGTTTCGATATGATACGCATACGTAATAAGGCAACCACACACACACACACACAAAAAAAAAAGAATCAGCCGAACAGATGAAAGGAGGAATTCCGCGCGAACTTCTGCTTTCCTAGCAGACGAAGAGCAAGAACGCGCCTCAGGCGTCCTGATGCAACAAATGACACTTACGGATTACAACAACCATCCAATGCGCCGCCGTAACCGCCTTCTCAAAAATCTGTGCACTCCGAAAAGCCCAAAAACCGCCCGACCCAATTTTATTTGCTCGATGAAGAAAAGAAAAAGCGACGGGAGAAGATTGTTTTACGAAGCGCCGTGGGTTAAACGGCGAGTTCCTGGCCAAAGAGTTCGCTTTAGAAGTGCAAACGCCGGCTTGCAGTAAAGTGTTTTAAACGACCGAAAGCAAGCGACAAGAAGGCACCGCTAGCGTAGGCGCAGTTTCGAAAGCTTGTTCAGGCGCCTCAGCCGAATACGCCGAACACTTGGCCCCCATTCGAGCCTATCAATAACTACAGCGCATTCCACTGCACACTCCGGCCTCAGCTATAGCGGCGTTTGCTCTCGCAGGGTTTGTTGCGTTGACGAGGCTCCCTCCATCCGCCCACCCCCCTTACGTGGGTCGCCGCAAGGCACAAACATTTGCAGCCCGTGCCGCGAACAGGGTTACGTGTGCAAAGTAAATTTGATCACGTGCTAGTCTTCCCCCCCCCCCCCCTTCCTGAGAAGAGCGAAAAGAGCTATCGCTCTCTTCCCAGCGTGACGAAAGGAGCAATTAAAGAAAACCCGCTCGTGAGCACGCCCTCATGGGAGAAACGCCATTTGCTGCTGCGCTCCGCGGTGGCAAGGCTCTGTATTTTCTATTCTAGTTTTCGGAGCCGAGCCACGTTTATCCAGCTGTCAGGCACAGCGAATACTTCTTGCAGTGCTGCCCGCTGTGTACCCGCATGTTCTCGCGATTGTGCGTACACGCCGAGATCATACGTAGTGTACACCGGCGCCGTGAAAATAGCCTCGAGAAGCGGGTCGTTGCACCGCTGCCGTGCAGTCCGCCTTTTCTTGGCCTCGGGCCAGCACGATGTTCCCGAAAAGCGATCTCATTTGTGGGGGACTCCTCCGCACCACTTATCCCCTTTACGCGCTGGAACGCTTTCGTCGCGCTGTAGCCAGCCTTCTACGCGCTCGCCAAGCTGCAACCTTGCTTCGCTCAATGCTTTTACGGACGCTGCGCAGGCGATGAGAGAGTGCCGCGAAAGTTAAGCCACTCACGGGCGCATGCAAGTACGACGGCGTACCGAACGGCCGATCTGGCTGTCGGCACTTTTTTTCGCCTCGTCGTCTATATAGTTCACGTCGGCTGGTTTTGCCTCTGGCAAAGCCGGCGTAATATTCGGTTGCGTTGCTCGTGCATAATTCGACCGTGTAGTTCTCGCGAACAGCAGGCAGACGGAGGAAGAACCCGTAATAGCATTGCGTTCGACGACGCGAAACTGCAGTCTCCCTTCAAGAGGACGTGCTGATGCGAAACTACGGTCAGCATAAACTATGCCCCGAGCACTGAAACAAGAGCAAAAGCTATTTCGCGAGCATAAATGAGCTTTGCAGGTAAGCTGCAACTCTACGTGGGATGAGAGAAAGAGGCTCTGGTAATGAAACACCGTGGAAGTTGGCTTGGCGGCCGCCCGTCTACACGTGCACATAGCTTGCTACTGCAGATTAATGTGACTATAAATAAAATGCTACGCGCACTACTGTTAAGCTCAGCACGTGTTGTACGGAAGGCTTCGATTCGGCTCCCGCCTGCGGCAAGTTTCCTTTTCGTCCACTTTCATTTTCCCTGCTCCTTCTTACTTCCACGTTTCAATTAAAACGCAACAATTTATTTCTCCCTCCCTCGGGTCCCTTTCTGTTTTCTTTGGCTTAGTTTTCGCTTATTCTGCGAATACGGTTGCACCTAAAAAAAAATGACCCCTCAGATCCCTTTATCATTTTGGCTCACGCGGCACAAACGACATACGACAGCAAGTAACAAATGCGAAGCAAGCCCACACCTAACGTACAAAATTAAAATGCATCGTTAAGACCAACCAGTTCCAGGTGATAAGCAATGCACATGCTGATATGCGGATGTCGTACGTATTAATTTTACGATGTAAAAAATTACGTTTTGAAACACTCTGCTCAAGTGCTGGGGGCGGCAACAAGGAAATTAATCAAGAACTGTACATTTCCGAGAATTTTCCTTCCTTCTCGGGGACACTGGGCGCTGGATCGCACAGAAGTGGGTCAGCACCTCATATATAATAAATATACAAAGCCAGAAACACTCTACCAATCCGCAGTTTCCATTGCACATAAATTTGACCAGTGGAATCAGTTCACATCGATAATAAAGTTTCGCCGGCCAAATGATAAGAGGGGGAGGGGGGGGCAACAGTTCTGCGCGCATTTTTATCATCTTCTTGAGAAATTGCGCCGGCGAACATGTTCTCGTTTCTCGAAGCAAAAGATTTCCCAGTGGCGGCTTTCACCTACGTACAGCGGTGCAGCGGAAGGAAGATTACGAAGCGCTGAATGACACGAAGCGTTAAATTAGGGCGTTTAAGCCTGAGCTCACTTCTTTCCTTTTCGTAGCTTCAAGAACGCCCTATTTAATGGCAGCTATTCCAACTGCCAGAGCAAGGTGGATGGTGAAGTACGTATAGCGGCTGAAATCGAGTGCTGATGACGTCGTTTAGGCTTTGGCGAATACAAATTTCTGAGTGGAAAGAAAGCGAGGGTCAATACTAGTTTCGTTATTCGAATACTTCTCAGAGTAATAGGGGAGCGTGCAACAATACCGGCATGGTGGCGGTAACTAAACTGCGCGGCTTTCTCGATTTCTGCACGACACACAATATGCTTAGTGTCTCAATTGGCATGCTTCGGATGATGGCAGTAAATTGGGATATGGAGCGATAGTTGTTGAAGGCGGTTGTTGATGTGTGCATCTATACCATGACTAATAGCGATGAAGTATGGGGTACTTCTCATTTTCCGTACTCGTTTCATACTGGGTGACCTTGTTTTTAAACATCACACTGTGCGCAGACACCTCTCTTATTTGCATTTCGTGCACGCATTGCGTTCTACCCGTTTGCATGTCGGTGAATAGAGTTTTTCTTAAGCTTTTCTTTTTTTTATTCTGTTCTCAGTACGTCGGCTGGTTTCGGGAACATTTTATTATGTTGCAACCACTTTTCCTTTCGTTTCTCGCGTTTGTTATTTCAGGACGGCGGGCCCATTGAGTGGCTAAACATACCACCTTGCGCAGATAATAACTAAATATCTAATGGCTTTTGCGAAGTCAGCTTTTTTTGTGCAACTAGCTTGACGAACTAGTTAATTTACCTTAGCTTACCGCTACAAGTTGCACGTTGCTCAGACCATAGTAACATACGTGACAGTGAGTTACCAAAGTTGTAATAATAGGTACCTAGATTTTTTCAAAGAGTCTAGCACTAAACATTTGCTTCTCACGCATGCAAAAAAACTACACAAAATGCAAAATATAGTGCTTGCAGATTACTTTGTCTCGATAAAGTGATTTTCATCACGTTGCACGCATCACATTGTGTCTCCCCACAACCCCGTACGACAACTTACAAGAGCGTACACTACGTTGTATGCTAAGTAGGTTCGTTATGTTGTGATTACGCAGTTAAGCTGGCATAATGAACGTGTATTGCTTAACAGTTTAGATCCCTGCAATACGTTACGACAAATTGCCTTACTTTGCCACCTAATCGACCTGCACCCACCAGATTTTTCATCTAAATCAGGGTTGTGGCCATTTAAATCGCAAATCGCAAGCAACGCATTCCCCTACCCCACGCTTTCGTTCTTATTTTTATTTTATTTTATTTTTCGCTATACTGTCGCATAACATATTATTAGACTATGCACTAGTGAACCGGACCCTACATTTTGCTGTGCTGCTTGCGCAAACACATTGCGTGGTGATATATCTATCATTCTTAAGCAAGCATCTTAGAGCTTTTCTACAGTACCCCATAAGTTTAAATATAAAGTGAAGCTAAGGGCCTATACGCGTCCGCTGCGGTGTGCAGTTTGACAGTGGTCATTTAACCTCACCAGTCACTTCTACAGAAACTCCTGGACAAATTTACACGAACGCACATCGACGTCGATGATGCCGGTTAAGCTGGTCGATAAAGAAGCCCGCTAACAGCGCTGACGGCATTGCATACATGTTGTTACCGCCGTTACAGCAACGCGCAGACACACCCTGTCGAGTTGTTACGTGTCGCATTCCGAGCGATGCCAACGCGTGCCTTATGTAGGGCGCGCCGCGTGGCCACCCGTCGAGATTAAATAAGGTTTGATCGAGAAACGCGGCAGCGCGGAGAACAAGAAAGAAAGAGAGAGAAGAACGAGAGACACGCCCAAGCACGGAACGCTTCTTATCTCGGACTGTTTTCATCCAGTTTACCACGCGAATAAGCCAGCAGTCGCCGTCCCAGAAATACACTTAATCAGGCACTGCAAAGGAATGCCGCTTTCGAATCACCGCACGCCTCTCGTCTGCGCTCTCTGCAGCAGCTGCCAGCCTTTCTTTCTTTTTTCATATCTCCTTGCCCTTCTTTCTCTCTATCTGCCCCACGAGCAGCAAAAGCAAAAAGCAGTCCAGAAGCAGTTACGGCATTAACTCCTGCGCAGAGAAGTAATTGCGACGCTCGGCCGCACAGCCGTGCACGAGTTTTCCAGCCGCGACGCGCGCACTTCAAGAGCGTCGGAGATTTCTCCGCAAGACTCGGGAAAACAAGAGAGCGAACGGCGGGTATACGCACGTGCTCGAGCTTGGTACGGCAGCTCCCACGCCCCAGTTCCGCCCATGGCTTCCGCGCACTTCGTGCAGCGAGCACTTTTTTTTTACGTGCGCGAGCTGTAATCACGGCGGCGACAAAACGATCTCCTCCCCATACGGCGACTTGACTTACGGCTCTTGTTTCAGACTTTCCTGCTAGCCGGCCAACGCCTCGCTTGCGGCACGGTGATTCCGAACCGGCTCTCAAACCGGAGAAGCCTGGCAAAGTGGGAGCCATGTATTTCAGATGGCCGTTCACTGCCATGGTTGTCACCATTTTCATCAGCTCAATCAATTAGGCTGATAATTAAGCCGGCCGAGGAACAAAGGCATTCCCCCCATAGACTGATCTCGAGCAGTCACCAATGTACTTTAACCACTAATTTTCTAATCTCATCCCACCGTCTAATCTCCTGCCTTCCTTGACACGATTACCCTTTCTCGAATGCCTTCTTTTACTCCTGAACTCATGGTCATCTTTCGAACACGCATTGCATCGGCAAGTTTGCTTTTCGGTATTATCCGTCAAACTGCGTAATTGTTACCGCAGCATCCTTGATAAGGCGCGAAATTTGCAACGACAACGAGCGGGCAACCACCTAATAGACGTCGCCCTGGCAGTGGTTTCGACGCATTGTACCATATATAGTGGCTCGGCCGTAAGATTGATTTCCGCCCCAGCCGCTTCGGCCAATCACAGCAGACGGTCACAATTTGTGCCGTCATCCTGTCACATATTGCTCGCTTTTTTCTTTCCTTTTTGAGTATACAGGTGACTCGTCTTTAATCGGCGACAGTTTAAGCATGGTATTTGGGTTTCTATATCTGAAGATTCTGCAAGTGTGGGCTCCGTGCATTGTTTTCGAAAAGTACTTCAGACATTTAGTTTAAACACTGCTGTTGCAACTTGTATGTCCTTATGTTTCTGCGTGGAACACGCCCTTATCGGGATGCTTCCTTGATGACTACGCCTATTTTCCTCTAAAAAGGCTGAATCACCGTGCGTTGGGTTCGTGCGTTGTTCTTCAGTTCGCCAAGTTTTACCCTAAAACCAATTACTCTGTTCAAAAACCGTAAAATGGTTTCTGTGCAGGTGCATTGCTCTCTTTTCGGTTCAAGATGAATGTGCCCGAAAGCGAGTCGGTCTATACACACTGGAGCACAACTGCTGCCCGGGACGCAGGCCCACAAGTTCAGAAGTAAAACTATACGCCCTGTTCAACTCATTAAGCGCAGGCCTAAGCCAGAGGAATGTGCTGTTAAAAAGCGTTTTCGCACGCTCAGACAAGCTCAGCATTTTCCTTGACATATACTAGTCATTTTTGAAAGAATGGCTACTCTCAGGTCAGCAGGCTTGTAAATTGTATTCGTGTGTTTCGTTCGTTTGCTTGTTTCGCTTTGGTTTCTTTGTGACCCACTTCTTGTAAATACGCAGCACTCAGGCCTATGTCAGTTGTGTACATAAATACAGGCAGTTGAGCAAAAAAGATGCTTCGCTGTCACCTCAACGCTGTAACTACGCCCTTTTCATGTGCAGAAAGCACTTGGACTCATGTCGTGCCCCCGCACACAGAGATTTGCTCTTAAGGCCCTGCGGGATTTTCTCGTGAATGTTGGGCTGGTGAGTTCTCTGTGAAGAATAATGTATGCGTTCTTTACAATATAAGCAATTTTTCTCGAGCTTTTTTTTTCTGACTTTCTTATGCAACAGCAATTACATTCTGACATCGTGGACATATGGCTTGCCCGCCTCAGAGCGAACGGGTAGCCGTTTCTAACCCGCATGCCCCCTTGTCGGGAAGCGAACGGTGTTGTAGACTTTGGCTACGCTTCAGTAATATCAGCAGCAAAGTTTGGGCGTTATCTCAGAGGTCTTCTCTAGACTGATTCCCGACATCCAGGGCTGAAGACCTAAACCTATGGTCACACAAAGGGCGCTCACGAGGTCACGGTAACGAAATGGTGGCGCCATGCGCCATCGCTACGGCAAAACATGGCAAAACAAGCCACGTGGTCACAGATGGAGGTGACGCCACCGTTCCATTGCAGAGAAATCGTCACCTTTCGAACCGTGTCGCTGTCTGCGACACGCACTTGGCATCGCCTTGCATTGGCGTTGCTGCAGGTGGCAAAAACCATGCAGCATATATGTTCTACCCTCTCGTGCATCAACGCTCGGACGCGTCGAATTGGTTTCGCGCCAGAAGCGGATTTTCTGGAGGACTCCCGCAGACTTCCGTTTCACGGAAACTACATCATCTACCGACATGGCTCAACACAGGAAAAAGCCCAGACGTATACCGAGTTGGCGTACGCTGATGCGCGGGGTCACCGGCTCTGTTCTCTATTGAAACACGCAAAGAAACAATGAACGTATACCACAAGCAACAAATACACGCGGTCAAGCATTTTGATTAAGCGCGTAATTCCTTAATAAACCGGATTGTTGACTGCTTCCACTCTTTCCCCGTTTCCGTATACTCGGACCTTACCCATCACGTGAGAGAAAAAGGCGATGCTATCTCTTTTCGATGGATACCAGGCCATTAAGGTATCATTGGAAATGATGACGCAGGTAGGGCAGTTCGGACGTCAAACCAAGATGACCACTGCGTCCCCATTCATCTCTCAAGGACAGACGCTGCGAGATAGCTTCGCCTTCTAACTCGCACATTCTCGTTAGCCGATTGGAATACCGCACAGGCAAGGTGCAACGGACCGCACAGACCCTTCGCTGCAACTCGGACCTCCGGCCGGAATGCGTCGACCCGAAGCGTCGCTTCTGTGTCGGTTGCGGTTGGGCGTTGCCGACACGAAAGCGTATTCAGCGCTAATTGGAATGGCTGACAGTCCTGCGTGTGATGTCTGTGGCTGCGAGGACAACATTTCACCACCTATTGTGCCACTGTACTCAGTTTGAAGCACGAAGACAATCTATGTCCAACGCATTCAGGAAACTAGATTATTGCCTTTTGATTGAGCCGATAATATCATAACGCTGTCCCTACAGATCATCCGTTCGGAAGGCAGTTCAGAAGGCAGGCACATTTGTGCTTTCTGAGAACATCTGGCTTGTGCGAGAGCCTTTTACTCTGTAGTGCTGTCCGTGCACATCTTTCTAACCCCTTTATCTCTCTCCCTTCCTTCTATTCCTCTTCTCCCTTCCCCAGCGTAGGGTTGCCGGTCTGACCATTCCAGGCTTGCGTCATGGGGAGTTATGTCGCTAGCCTTTCGTATATAAAAGAACCAACGTGGCAATTGATTTCATTGTTGCTGTAGTTCCACTGTGGGTAGGCAGCGTATAGTTAGGACTCCCAAGGAGCAGCGTGAATACGATGAGCGGCAAAGGGAAAGAAAACGGCAACATGGCCAGCGGTGGCATGCTGCCGCTGGTCGAATTGCCATGGAATTCCAGCACAGGGGAAGCCCACCCATCCACATTCTCCTGTGACTGAATAATTTGCCGAAAGAGGAATTGCGGAATAAAGCTTTGCACATACCCCTCAGCAGTTGTAGTGGTGGTTTTCAACAGCTTCGCTGGACATACGCTTTCGCACGGCCGGGATGGTGAGTCACATTTTTGTAAATATGCGCCGATGTACATTCTTCGTGATAACTTGTGCTTGTGAATTGTTCCTATATTGTTTTCTTATTTTATTAACTTTAGTATTTTTCATGTTTGGTTTCGTGGCTATGATCTTCGGACAGTAGCCTTTGCAGTGGCGGAATCTAGCATCATAGCTAATAAAGATCATCACAACTGGCACAGGTCCACGCACGCATAGAGAGGCAGACAGGTTATCTAGACTTTGTCCAGTTTACCAGCCTACATGTGGCAAGGGGTAGGTGGAAGTGAAAGAGAAAGAAAGAAGAATTGATATTGTCAGGGAGCAGTATTGACCACGCGCACTGCACAAGGCGCAGCGCAGCGTATGTTCAGCGGGTCTAGGCAGAAAGATAGGATGCATGGAGGCAAAGCCTCCGCCCTGGACGTCTGTTAGCTATCGCTTGGAATTTCTCGGAGATGTTATTCGGACCGCAACTCCATTACTGAAATGGGCCTGGTACGTTTATAGTTAAAATAAAGATCTGCGAGGTGAGGCTAGACTCATCAACGGAAAGGTCCCCTACCTTTCAGCCATAACAGTAGAATACAACTAACCAGCCTGGCGCTTACCTGTAGAGAGAAAGAGAGATAAAGAGAAACAAGAAAAGGCAGGGGGGTCAACAAGGCGGACATCTGATTGGCTACTCTTCACAGGGAAAGGAGTATGAGGATTTGAAAGTGAGAAGGAGGAAAGCAAAGGGAGAGAGAGAGACTTCACAGGCGCAGTACAGTAGAGTCCCAGGGTGTCATGAGATAGAGTCATTCACGGGGTTGAACGTTTCAAAGCACAATTGCCGCTATCTGAGAGAAGCCGTAGTGCAGGGCTCTGGATTCATTGTGACCGTACAAGGCTCTCAACGAGAACGTATAAAATAACTACACGAGCGTTTTCTGCATTTCGCCGACACCGAATTGCAGCCGCCACGGTCGGGAATTGAGCTCGCGACCTCGAGCTCGGCAGCACGGCGGGAAGGACGTCGTAAGTGTGTGTTGTGGTCCGTTGCTATTAGGAAAGTCCTTGAAATGCACGTAACTTTCTGGGGTAGTGATTGGTGAAGACATTCCCCAGTACTGCCCCGTTGGAGCCTCTGAATTCAGGTGGACGAATGTTCACTAATAAACACGAGTTCAATATAATATAAGAGAACGGAACAAATCGAAGAACATAAAATCTAGAGGTTTACAATTCTCATTTACTCGTAGGCTTGCCTGTATGTAATTTACTGACAGTAAGTTCTCGGAACATGTCGCTTGCTCCAGTCGGTGTTCGATACAATAAACGTAAACGCGTGCAATACAGGCGCAAGCAAGCCTTTCAGTTTGTTGAATGTTGCGTGTGAGCACATATAAAGCAACGTTGCTTACAACAATAATAGTCATTTAGCTGTGTCAATTTTAATCTACAGGCATGTTTCAAACAAGCGCGTACGGGGAAACAAATCCAGATGCTATCAACGTGGCCTAATGCAAGCACAAGCTAGGCATCTCAACAATCATTCTCGTGTTTTCTTCCTCGTGTATAAGTGTTTCCTCCCTATAGATACACCTTCAATTAAAGTGTCATTACATACCTCATTTCCGGCTTCCGAGTCCTTATGTAAGACTTCGAGATGGTTCGCGAAAGCGTGTTTACGAGAATCCCTTTCTAAATTGTTTCGAGGCAAAGGCCAGCAGTTGATACCTTCGCAGCGCAAGGCTACGCGTAGCGACGAACGATTAGGATGCCCACAGGGTTCAGACCAATCGAATGAGCGGTGCATTCAAGTTACATCGTTAGTGATACCTAGAGGGACCGCCAGTTGTTTGAAGAGGTCTGGCTGTCCGGCGCTAGCCTTCTTCTGTATACTTCCGCCGGGTGGAACACATTAGGTCGCTCAGTGGTGGTGCGGGCACACTGCCTCCCGCCATGTTAGGTACGGTGCTCAACGCAAGGACGGCTATTATCAAGGTTACTATCCTTTCCGACATACCTAGTCGATATTGCTAATATATAAGTTCCTCCTTCGCACCAGGAACCTTTTCCGCTATTGTATCAAACCTGGTGACCTCAAGGAAGACGAAAGAAAATCCGATTAAACGACTCTCGCTATTCTCGTGAGACGTTCAGAAAATGACATTGCCCGAGGTCACGAGCAGTTGGCATTGATTTAATGACGCATTCCTCCATCACGAGTGTCGCCTCTGTGTGTCACAAACGTGACGTCGTCGAGAATCGGCATCGCCAGTCATACCCGGAACGCCCCGTTACAAGCTCGTCGATCAGTCGTGATGATGATGTACATGCAACGACCTATTGTAAATGGCGTAGGACACTCGCGAATGCTTAGCCCTTGTTAGGACCTTGAAGTTATTTCTGACTCCACGCCAGCTTTGCAGATGGTTATCATCGTAGAGTGCAGAAGTAGACAGCGCTGCAGCAAGAACTGCGGTGACTCTCGGAGTTGGACCGGTGTCTAACTGTCGCTGAGACGCAGCGGCAAACAGACCCTTGTTTAGTTGCGAACTGACCTGCACTTGGGGTCGCCAAGATGCGTTCGAACAGGTTAGGCTGAGATTTTGCTCTCACTATGCGTACAGTTAATTTTAATGGTTTATCCTAATACTAATATCTGGTTAACCTCCCTGCATTTCCTCTTTATCTCTCTCGCTCTCTTAATGGTTTATAATTTATGCCTTAATCTTATCGTATAATGTCAGTACCCTAAGATGATAAGACAATAAAAGAAATGTTAACTCCCGTTTCAGGATTCGGCGAAAATAATAAGTACACAAAAAAACGAACCAGAAGCAACCCTTCAGACGCAGGGACAGTAGTGCCCGACTGCCTTTGTTCAGCTCGGCTGATTACGATGAAGGCATTATTGAATATGCGATCAAATCAGTAAACAATACCTTAACTCCACGAAGAGTGCTTACACTCGACAGCGCATCGGCACGTATACAGAATATATGGATCACGAACAGAAGTGAAAAACGTAAGGAAGCAGGCAGCGTGCACATTACTGCGGCTGAGGTGGCCCGTCCATTCATCACTTTTAAGCGCATTAGCGAGAAGAATGCCATTACAGAGCTGGCGTTCGAGGGGGTCCTGCGGAGATAAGCGACCGACCCAATTCCACGGCGTTCAGCGTTTATCCTTCAACGACGCGCCGCGTGTACTCCCCACTTAGAGTCGATTTTCTATCCCCAGTCCTCCCGCCTGGAACATCCGTCATATCAGGCCCGTTTTCGTGGCTCATTCGCCAGCCAGGGCCTCGCTAGATAAAACAGAATGCGATTCGGGGTAAGGCGGGTGCACCTTGCCAGTCTGTAGGAGTCTGAATCTCGCAGGCCAAATCGCTGCTGGCCCACTGACTGGTCCACTTGTTTGTCGCAAGCCACAACGGATCGTTCTTCGCTATTCAAGATACTCGTGGGTATATAGTCCCGCTGTAGGCAAGAATCCACTGCGCACGCTGTGCCACTGCATGTTGTCAAGGCAACACATGTCCAGATTTGCTGGTGACATCTAATGAACAAAAAAAATGACCCTCCATATGCGCGCCTGCCCGATGTTTCTGGCCCGTTATCATAAGCCCAATGTCTCTCGTTGCGTTTGCTTTCTGCAATTCGTGTTGACGCGCCAATATTTAACTTTCTTTTAGAGGGAGATAGAGCAAATGATAAATGAAATGTAGGGAGGTTAACCAGGACTGAACCCGGTAGGCTACCCTACACTGAGGAAGGAGAAAATGGGACGGAAAGATTAAAAGAAGAAGAGAAAGTCCACTGGGGATATCATTCGGGCACTCAGTCCAGATCACAGACGCTGACTCAATCCGGTAGCCTTCAAATATCCCAGCAGCGCTTTTGTGGCCTTTTGTAGCTGCGATAAGCGAGGCCATGGTCCCAAGATCTTGTTCAAGGTGAACGGCTTTCTATCTAGCTGATTGAGAGCTGTGTAGGGTACAATCTTTTCTCCTTCCTCACTGATGTTAAACATGGAATGAGTGCTACCTTCTTTCTTGTGGGCGGCTGCTTGGTATAAGATCCATGAGCACCCGCTTGTATACTTACATTTCGTATGGACCTGATGGCGGCTACAACAAAAAGTGTGCTTATTCCAGTTGCGCTGCTTTACTAAGCTGAAAAGCCAACGAAAAAAAAGAACGTCCTCCGCCAAATGTGGAGAGAGAGAAAACATTTAAAGTGGAAAAGCATTCAAATAAACGCACCTTAACATCGTAAAGAATAAATGAGTGCAAAGAAAAAATAGTGAAGTTTAAGAGTGCACCCAAGCTTGACGACGATAACAGTTGGAAGGCAAGGTCAGTCCAAATGGTCGCAAACATTATAACGTTGCGCTGCTGGGCTTGAGATGGCGTTTTGATCCCGTCCGTGGCGGCCGCTTTTAGATGGGGGCGAAATGCAAAAACACTCGCGTACTTAGATTTCGGTGCGCTTTAAAGAACCTCAGGTAGTCAAAATTAATCCGGAAGCCCCATTACGGCGTGCCTCACAATCAGATCGTGGTTTTCTCACCTAAAATTTTAAAAAATTATTTTATTTAATTATTGGGCGCAATTTTTTTTATGCCGCAATATGATTTCATTAGAACTTCCTTCAGTGCAGCTACCTCAAAGGTGTGGGCCATCAAAATCTGGTTCATGTTTACCACACAGGGCGCGAATAGACCGCGCTTCTCCAACGAGTATTTTTCTTGCCATGGAATATGATGCCCACTGTCTTGCATCATCGCCTTTTACGAATAAGCAAAGAAAATTATTTTAATGGTAACTTCTACGCCGGCAGCCCTAGGTCGTTCTCTCTTTCGTAGCACATCAAGATTTTTAAAATATTATTTTATTTTTATTTATGGTTCTTTTTTGCGCTTGCGAGTTATGTTGGCTGGTGGTAGCCAGACATGCTGCTAACAATAGGGGCTTAGATTGATTTATTATAGCAGCGTTACGGAATCATGGCAGCGATGCGTCAAAGTAGTCGCCCTCAGGCTATTCTGGCACATTGCAGCCATGCTGTCATAACGACGCCGAGGTTAAAGAACACTGGATATTCGACATCCTGACCACGGACCTGGCATAGTGCTTCGTATCAAGGGCGGAAAGCTGGTGCGACACATTCGCCAAGAAAACAGCGCGCTCAAAGGGCACAGGCGTGCACACACACACATACACACACACACACACACCCTCGAAGCTAATCACAAAGTCTTAATGCAACGATGCTGCATTAAGAAAGGCCACGGGCTTGGCAGCGCACAAGGCACGGAGGGCACTTGCCCACCGGCCAAGGAGCATACCGCAGAGCGAGGCATGAGGCTTAGGTCAGGCACGTAGGTAACACTGCGATAGATGTAGCGCCTGAAAACACAAATAGCACAATGCAGGCCCCACTTTTTGCCAACACGACGAGCGCATATGTAGCGGACGGCACTTCAGTTGACGGCAGCAGCAGGAGGTACGCCGTGCTCCGTATTTCGGATCCAGCCGTGAAATACTTGCCCGCGGGGGTGATCGAGTACCGAGAGCAACGCGGAGGACACGATTCGCAGTTTCGTACAAAATGAAAAAGAAACGGCAAGGAAACGAGCGCGCGTGTGTGTTCACTGATGTGCGGGGAAAGAGAAGCGGAACGGTGTGCTAACAGGATAATGGAGGGGGATGATCGGGCGAGCGATGTTAAACTGCAGTCGAAAGTGCAGTGAACGCTAACTCATCACTACTGGAATAGTAAGCAGAGTGAGATGACGTCATAGGGGGGCTGGAGGGGAGGGCGATGTCGAAGCAGCGATACAGGGCTCCGTTTCGGTTTCGTTCGGCCCTGAATAGCTCGCGTGCGCTGTTGGCAAGGCGCCGCGTCAGTCCACATCGCCAGTTCTCACGACGCAGCCATTCGGGCGTACTGTGCGCGGACGCCATCGACGGCACGCAGGGGCATCCGTAAGCAGCGCGGCTGCAGGCCAGCACAGGACAGCGAGCCAGCAGTGAGCTATCCAGGCCAAGGACAACAGCCGGCGAGCCAGCGGGGCCAGTCTCCCGCGTATTGCGCACTGAACGGTCTCCGATGCAGACTGGTTTGCTACGCTGCCGGCGACAACGGGGCCCCCAGGAGCCTCACATCGCCGGCCATGCGATTTTTCTTCACTCTCTCAAAATTCCTGAATTTTTTTTTTTTTTTGACGAACGGAAGGAGAAACGATCCCTTTCTTTCCGTTATCTCTCCCTCTCTGTCTCGAGAATCTTTTTTTTTAATTGTTATGAACGTCACTTACAATAAAATAAGCATGGCGTCGTTCCACAGGAACGCATTTTCAAGGATCTACGGCGTTGTCAACTCCAATCTGAAGACCGCGCGACACACCCAACTTTCCTATCCGTCGGCTCAAGAATTCGCAAAATGCCGTCGAAGCTTACAGCAGGTGATGGCATCGCTCTTTGGCGCGTTTCTTGGCTCACGCTTTATCGTGCAGCGCAGTTAAGGAGTCGCATGCTGACGTCACTGGCAAGTAGAAACGCGTTCACCGTCCTTGGACGTCACTGCCTCAAGGGCGGGACTGTAGTGTCGGTTTTCAGGGATTCAGTATCTACGAATAACATTGTCGCGCGTATTTCGCACCTGTAGTGTACCATTATTTAATTAATGCATCTATTTATTTATTATCTGAATGAATATATTGTATTGTCACATGATACCTGACAGACGCTACATCAGGATACAATAACATTCAAAAGACACCCACAATGACTAGAATTTGTATCGCCTAGACGCTTGAATCAAAGTGTTAAGAGACTGGTACAATGTGCAGATAAGCACAGAGCTGAAGAGCAACGTACAAGACATTGAAAGATGTGCTTGAAATATAAGTGCCCTAGCTTACGTTCTTGGTAACAAAGATATTCACAAGGCAATTTTCAAATGAAACGTAACTTACGTTCCTTCAAGAAACGAAATTAACGCCGGAGGCGAGTTCTGGTTGAACGGGTGACAGCAGTGGCTGGCATAAGGAGAACAGCAAACTGGTCCAAGTTGGTCTCTATTCATGCTATAAAGGCAGCGCGAATACCTACAACACGGCGAAAGAAAGGAACACAATGACTGGGCTCGATGTGAGCGATAAAGTCACTGCGGAGTTTCGGAGGCGCCACCTTCTGCGGACAGCGTTTACCACTTATAATTGTTTCACTCACAGTATAGGAGGCTGAGTGCACTGCTTGCACTTCTAAAACTTGTGTGACCAGTTGATGACAATAGGCCTGCCTTGTCTCCCTGTACCTGCACTGGACTTTCAATAAAGTTGTTCTCCCTATTCTGAGGAAGGAGAGCTATCAGTACTCTGCAGGTAAGGTGGAAAATATGCCTCTGCCTGTAACCGCGCGGGCAAAAGGGTAGGCTCGGAAAGAAAAACTTACAGGGTCTCTTAAGATCTCTCTTAAGAGGTGAACGGCGAAAGCCTACTCTTCCTCCTCTTATCATTCGCCTCTTCTCTTTCTCTTCTTTCTTTTAGTCATTACTGCTCACTACTAAGTATCTTTAGTCGTTTGTAATCAGTTGTGGTCATTACAAGCTGTCGCTAGGCACGTTGGCCATATCATAGTCATTAGTAGTCATAACAAGTAATTTCCGTCATTATTAGTCGTTACTGGTCGTTACTAAGCATCTTTAGTCATTTCTAATGAATTGTAGTGGCTACAAGTTGTCGTTAGACATATTGGTCATTTCGTAGTCATTACTAGTCATTACAAGTCATTTTCAGTCACTATTGGTCATTACTGGTCACTACTAAGCATTTTTAGTCATTTGTAATCAATTGTGATCATTACAAGCCGTCGTTATACATGTTGGTAATATCGTAGTCATCAGTAGTCATTACAAGTCATTTCAGTCATTATAAGTCATTACTGGTCACTACTAAGCATTTTTAGTCATTTGTAATCAATTGTGACCATTACAAGTCGTCGTTATACATGTTGGTCATATCATAGTTATCAGTAGGCATTACAAGTCATTTCAGTCATTATTAGTCATTACTGGTCATTACTAACCATATTTAGTCATTTCTAATCAATTGCAGTCGTTACAATTCGTCGTTAGACATATTGGTCATTTCGTAGTCATTGGTAGACATTACAAGTCATTTCAGTCACTATTAGTCATTACTGGTCATTACTAACCATTTTAGCCATTCCTAATCAATTGTAGTCGTTACAAGTTGTCGTTAGACACACTGGTCATTTCATAGTCATTACTAGCCATTACAAGTCATTTCAGTCATTACTGCTCACTGGTAAGCATTTTAGTCATTTATAATCAATTGTGGTCATTACAAGCCGTCGTTAGACATATTGGTCATTTCGGAGTCATTAGTAGTCATTACAAGCCACTAGTAGTCATTATTACCCTCTACCAATCTTTATTATAACGTTATCATTCACTAACGGTCACTATCAATCATTTGCCATTCTTTAATCTGTCTTCATATGGCGTGACGCTTCGGCGGACACTCCAGCGGTCAGGTCTGCTGACACAAACTTCACCATGAGCCTAGAAAGGTTTCGCCTTAAAAAAGCGCAGCCAGGACGATGTTATCAGCGCGTGAAGTTCCACAGCTGGAGGCTTGCTGCCTTTCTTGTCAGCGCGGACCCCATGTTTTATTTTAGTTTTATTTTAGGATGCGTCACTTGGTTCACTCATTCGCTTTTTTATGTTCTTCAGAAAAAGAAGGGCGCATAAAGCGACTTGCCTTCAGTGGGTGCCGTAGCTCTTTCAGTCGTGGACAATGTTGCGGTTCACAAGCTCACCAAAGAATCGCGCTTCGTTTGCAGCTTCGCGAAATATCGCCTGTACACAGTCCACACACCCCCAGCATTCACTATAGGCCGCTGAAACTTCAAGCGCCGCGACAGCGTTGTGAGGAATTTGACCACGCTGACACTCTTGCGCTTCTTATTTTCTTCTTGTTCTTCCTGCGACAAAAGCTGCAGGTGCCTCTTCCATGCCTCCCTCTTTACTCGGTCTGTTTACCCTGTTTACCTTCCATCACAATTACCTCTAAGTGCCGACTGTTCCGAGTCTTTGTGAGCGCGCACTCCCTAAAACTCGTCGTGCCGCACGCAGTGTACAGCGTGTGAGCGAAGCCTCATTTGTGTCACGCATTATTCGAAAGCGCACCTGGACTTGATTTCGCAGCTCGCCCTTGCAGGTTGCAGACAGCGTCAGCGGGCACTTATCGAGAGTGATCATTACATTACCAAATGGTACGGAAACGCGGCCAGCTGGCTACGCGTACTACTCGCGCCACTCTGTGTGGGATGGAAATTTCATCTTTTGCTGCTTTTGAAGGTCACCCACTCAGGCATCCAGTGGTGTTTACGTAATTTCCCTAACCGCGCATTTCACTGCTCGTTTTCACTTTTTCAGTTTTCTAGATTTAAAGGGCCCCTCACCAGATCTGGCCATTCTGAGCTGACAAGCGCAGAGCATACATTGTGCGATAACGATCGTGTCCGCAAAGTATTACATTGCTACGCGCCGCTGAAAGATCCGAAATTTCAAAGCGAACGCTTTTTTCCCTTCTCCTCGCGGCCGCCGCGCTCCAAGCCGGAGGATGACGTACTCGGGTACCTACGCTTACGTACTAGTGTCCGCAGTGTGACGTCGCTCGTGGTGACACGTCACTTCGGGAATTGTTCAAGACAACATATGTTATCAGTGTGATCTGTTGCTTGAATTCACGAATTGAAGTTTAGAGAAAGAATAAAACACACAAACGGAATGTCTGCGTGTTTTTTTTGTTTTATTTCGCACCGAAGCAAGAGATGTACTTCCGCTTCGTCTGCTTGTTCCCACGGTCATGCGGTCACATGCGCAGGTACCGAAACTATGCCATTTTACACCGCATTCCAGCGCGTGATCATGCTCTGTGATCCGCTTGTTCTGCCTCAGTATTCGTGTAGCACTGAATTATACCGCTAGTCATGTGTCCTTGTGCACCGCGCGCAACATCGTGCGCTGTGCGAGCGAGACGGCTTGCGCGCGACGCCGTCAGCAAAAGTGCGCAGCGCCGAAAAAAAAAACGCGAGGAGAAAAAAGAAATGAAGGCGGGGCCTGAGACGTACGCGGCACGAGATCCTCCAGGTCCGGTATAGGAGAACTCAGGGAAGGAATTTCGCTTTCGGAGGCTAGATGGGGCTAGTGGAGAGAGCGTCTTGCTTGGCAGCGGAGCCCGTCTACTGAAATCATGTGTTCGCAGCACTGAAATATTTCTGTCTCGGCTATTAATGAGCCGATTTGAAACACTTTTGCGGCACAGCGCTCCCTAGATGACATGTAACAACTTCCAGCGTATAACCAAAATTTACTATGGGGCCTGGTGAGGGGCCCTTTACAAATCTCGGCACTTTAATGTTGAGATGCACGCATACGTTGCGTGTGAAAATATTGGCAACGAACCTAATTTCGCGTGCCTACGCACAGTATAATTCCACAATGAACTCAGGTCTGCCACCTATACAAATTTTCATGTTAATGCTATTTTGTTTCAAGTGTCGGCATATCAAATTCCTACCCATAATGTCATTTTCTGTCCACCTCTTATGTCATCCACCTCGAATTGGCCATGCGCATGACTCATGCGTTCAGTAACTACAGTTTCTTTATCCAGCTTCTGCTTCTAAATCTTCCGAAATCTCTTCGCGCATCTATTAAGGTAAAATGCTTTGTCTTAGGCCTCGTACAATCAAAGCCACCCTCGGGTTTGATTCCTTGCACGGAAGAAAAGGAAAAAGAAATGCTGCCTAATGCAAATGCGAAAATCTAATGCAAAACGAGCTCAAGCATATTTACGCATAACTTCAGGACCTATTTTCGAACCGCTCCTTAATGCAAGCATTGCGAAGAGGTCATTCCGTGCGGCTCAAGGCTCTATTTTTACCTCTGACACAGCTTGAAAGTATTAACAGTGTAAAACGATGCGTTGAAGTGGCACACTGCTGTTCTTTTTTCTTCATATGTGACGTGGATTCTATTTCCCCTTCGTTTTCTTCGTCTATTTTCCGTTATCTCATGGGACCGGAGTTTCGAAGCAGTTGCTCTTGTGAAGCAGTTATGCACGTGTTTCAGTTGCTGCCCTGAAAAAGACAAGCATCGTCGAAACGTTGGCCCAGCGACGATGTTCCATGTTCGAGCTCTATCGATCGCTTCACTTCAAGCCTCCATCTTCCTGCGAACTTGTATTTACTCTAGTCATTCAGGGCATACCATGGAGTGCTTACTACATCGCACCGCTGTAACACGTGATGCATGTAGTGAGGCGTTGGACAACAGCGCCCATTTGTAAGAGAAACTAAATAGCCGGAGGCATTCTAACTTTCTGCCTGACGCCGAAGTAATCCCCTTCCTAGTCTATAACGAGCCACGAGACCATGCATGTCATGCGCTGCAAGAACAGGGTTCGCCTACCTTTTCATCGCCAAGCATACACACACAAGACCTATAATTGGCGGTAGGAAAGGCAAACCGCCACGGAGAGGCGATCGCACCTTTGACCAAAAGTTGCCAAGTGTTTGCTTCACGCACGCGTATCCGGGAGATTTTGAGAATGACATTTGCTCACGCGCACATAGCAAAAAACTTCGAGCTATCTCTTTAAAGACGCTTTCCTTTTCTTTCACGCGTATTAAATTTGCTGTGCTCCTTCCCAGCACCGCCCACGACCGGCGCTAACGCCGACCTCCCTTTCGCGTCTTTTGCATACGAGCGCCGTTCACACGCCACAATTGCCTCTGCGTGCCTCGGCCAGCAGGTTAATCCAGGCAACATCGGGCAACGCCCACGGCGCTACTGTTGCTCAAGCTGCATGCTACACCTATAGGGCCTACATAGATTGGACCCACGTCGTGCGTTTCGCTGGTAAACAAGCTCGTATTTGCAAAATATAAGAGTATTTCTTTTCCTTCTCTATTTCTCTCTCTGGCTCCCTCTCCATCTCTCGCTTTCGTTGCCCGAGCCCTGCGGAGGCGTCACATCGGTATGGGTAGGCGGGGTTGGAGCGCCGCGTCGTTCGCAAATCCGCCGCGTCTCTCGTGGCACTGATGAATAAGCCGAGTGCGTCATTGCGGAACACTCGATTTCCTTCCGTCCCAGATGAAAGTTCGTTTCGCACGCAAAGAAAGGTCGTGAACCCACGTAATAAAGACTACGTCTACGTATCTCGCGCGCGACAGTGGTGGTCTGCTACGTCGTCAGCCAGGGTCGATGTCGATGGCAATGTCTACTGGTACCGAAAACGTCAACAAGCACGGTTTGTGTGTGTGCATGTTTAACCGCGTGCTTTCTCCTTGAGTGGGTAAGGGGAGTAGGGGGAGAGGGGAGGGGGTGTCGACGATCTTACACGAACAGCTCTCCCAACTGTCTACAGCCGGAAATTAACACCGCACCCCCCCCCCCCCACCCCCCCGCTCCCCAAGTGCGCCCGCCGTTCGACGGTAATCAAATCGCCGGAATCAGGTGGGATGAACGAGCGTTGTGGTGACGTCTTCTCTGCCGTTAACGTTACCCTGACGTTACCTGACGTGCGCGGGTGGACTAAGCAAATGAATCTCTGTGCCCTGCAGCCTTGGGGTCAAATGCATGCGAAGCAAGAAGGAAACAGTATGCGTACATGTTTATGAACTCCCCTGATTATAGCGGATTGTTTGTATTCGCCATCTAATTGAATCGCGCGAAGGTCTCGCTCGGAGCACGTCAATTTAATTTCCCTGTGTCCTGAGGAACAGTTTACTGGTCCAGTTTTCGTAGGCACACCTGGATAACGTAAACACATGTTGACTGTGCATGCCCGCGACGGAATGATTTTCGTCGGTTCTAAAGGGCGACGGGCACGCATTGTGAATAAGCGAGTTTCTATCATCAATCGGGTCATTACATGGCATTCCAAGAGTTGTACGTTTTAGGCGTAAGTACTTCATATATTGCGAGCTTTGTCTTTTTTGTCAATGGGAATCAAAAAAACAAAACAAAAGAAGAACTAAACGGTGAAAAGTATAATTACGACAAATAACAATAAGAAGAAGAAGAAGAAAGAACGAAAATAAAGTAGGCGCTGCAACTCTTTTAGAGCACGCATTCTGGAGCATGCGTGTTTTAATGCGATAGCGTTAATGGCCCCGTGTAGCACAAAATCCTGTGTCGGCGTCTTGCGTCGGTCGTCATTTGGGCAAAACATCTTTCCGAACCACAACCACGCAGGCCTACCGCGTGGCGCAGAGGCATTACTGAACTAATTGAATTCCTCAAATGTAGATGTATCAGAAAAATCGTAAAGTACAACCTAAACACAACCTACGTACATGATGGCGTAGGACTGCAATTTGAATACAACAGAAAACATAATTCTGCTACGCAGAAACTCAAACATAAACCAACTATCCAGTGTTTCTACCATTCACAGAGCGGCGCGCTGCAATCGGTTCCTTGCAACAACACTTTCCAGGTGGCGCTCGCATCCGCGCATCCGCTGCCCACGCAACAGGCCGCATATCTACCAGAAAGCTCGCCCGTTCGCCTTCGTGCATAGCGATCGCCGCCAGCACTTCCCGGCAAACATTACGGTTACATAAGCTGCAGTTGCCGGGAAGCATGAGAAGCAGACAGGGACCTTTGAATACTATCGCGGTGCGCTCTTTAAAAGCAAAGCTTAAGCGTCCTCCAATTTGTTTTTCTTTTTTTGCGGGCGGTGTAGTAGCGATTCAATGCAGTTTTGTTTTTCTCTCATTTCTCATTCTGCAGCGAGCAGATTCATATTGTCCATAACCTGAAGTACATTGGCTACGGTAGTGCTAAGAAAGGTATGCGTTGTTTAATCCTGACACAGCCACTATACTGGAAAATAGCTTCCTTTGGAGATCGGTGCCTTACGCACACCTTGCGCGTTATCTAAGATTAATGTGGCTAGAAACATCGGAGTGCAGTGTTAAAGATATTTGCGATAAGTGCTTCTCGTATAGCGCACGTGACTTACGACGCATGCGTAGTGTAACCGCGATGCTCTAACAAAGGCCGGAAGACCACCGACATGAACTATTCATCCACGTTGCCCAATCTGTTTAATATTACCGCATTCATTTCAGTATCCTCACGGCTAAGTTGTTTTGATTAGCTGCCCTTTGACCTGGTTTCCCAGCTGTCCGCTCACTCCGTACGACTCTGTAAACATTAACGCGTACTTGTTTGTATTTTTTCATATTTTCACGTGAACTGGCGCAAACACATAAGCAAAGGAACCACCATTTAGGGTGCTAGCTCTGATGCAGGCTATTTCGCTACCCCTATAAAGTGGGATACTCCAATCGGTCTCTCGAGCAATTGTACCTGCAGTGTCAGCCAGACCGAAATAAATCACTCTACAACCGGATGTAACCGATGCAGTGCGAATTTTACTGCCCTGGAGCACGGGTTTCCCGTGTGGGATTTCTTTTAGCTGCATTTGAAGTTGACCTGATTTCGTGGAAGTTTTCTAAACGCCTCCAAAGAACTCATCCTGCCAATGTCGCATTGCAAAAAAAAAGGAAAAAAAAGAAAAGGTGCCGCTCTCTTATCTCATTTCTGCGTTTTTCTTCTCTTCTACATATTACAGTTACAGGCGAGGATCCAGAATACTTTTCGCGGCAATTTCTAGATTCTCTACCGTCTCCACGACCCTGAATGCGGCCCCAGAGAAGAGCGCACCGCCGACTCCGTTTCCCACGGAAGCATTTAGAGCGGAGCCTCGCTGCCCAGCCCGCAGAGCCCCCGCAATGTTTCCTGTTCGCAAGCCGCAACGCCGGGATGGTCAGCGGCCGTGAAACACGAGGAAGCACATCCGCGGAGCTACTGTGCGCCGAATGACACACTTCTCAGTCTTACGCACTGCGAAAAAAAAAATAATAATAGAGAAATAGCAGGGGCTAAAGAAATGCCACGTGTGTATGTGCAAATTGCACGCGGACAGGTACGTAGCACAACAGTCGTTTCATTGTCAAGTGTGCTTGCAGATGTGCTTCGGGCGCGTTTTGCAATACGCTGTTGTAACTGTGTGCCGAAGTACCAGGAGCCGAGTATCTACGCGGTCCCTGTCAATCGAAGCCTATGCTTACGCCCTTTTAGTCATATACGAGCGTCCAATCTGCTTATCTTCCTCTACACGTCAGTAAACGGAGTAAACGTCATTGCGACTGGCCCATTAGATACGGTAAACACGGGTTCCCCCTTATCGTGGTTAGAAGCGGCCGACTACGCTCTGGAACCGACTTTTCTAGCGAGAATAATGTACTCCATAGCGATGGGCGCGCCAGCTGAGTACTTCATATTGTTCTTGCTGACACAGAGATAAAGGCAGAGCGAGAACGAAGATTACGTGATCTATATTATATCCCACTCTTCATCTGTTTCATCATGTACACCGCGCAGAAGCATCGTTCAAATCTCGATCTTTTAATCGGATGACGAAAAGCCAGGTGAGCGTGCGGCAATACGCACGCACCCTTCAGCCAGCGAGTCTAAATTTAGCGGCTTCATCCAGAGATGTCATTTCTCTGGAAATAGGTACGTCCATTCGGGGGGTGGGCACGAGCACGTATATGTGTATATATATATATATATATATATATACACGTGTTCGTGCCCATCCCTCGAATAGAGGCGGCGAACGGATTTGCATTCGGCTGCGAGATTGGCAAGGCAAACACACAGCGCTGTTTGCCTGCGTGCGCGCGCTTTACGAGCATCCCGTTCGTTCTTGCAGATAGACACACACACGCACGTGGCGAGTCCCAGAGCGCTCCCGCGACAAGCCCAGATTGACAGAGCGAAGAGGAGCGACCCAGAAACAAGGAGCCCCCCATAGGCGTGAGTTTATGCTGGAGGCACACTAGCGCCAGACGATCCATTCTGGAATCGTCTTTATTGCAGCTCCTGGCTTTTGCCTATTTTTCTTTCTTTTTTTCTTTTTTTTTGATTCGCTCATCTCGACTGACTCGCGATGTCTTCGACATCGTCTGCGTAATGGTGCCGAGCGGTCAAGCGACGCTTTCTGTTCTTGAAGGCCCCGGTAAGAAATGAATCCAAGTAGACGCGCCCATCAGAGGAGCCGCCCATTTCGCGTGATGGTCTTGTAGCTATTGGCGTTTCAAGGTCGATAGCCTACTTATGCACCTCCTCCTGGAGGCGTTCGAAGCACCAACGTCAGCCGGCAGCCCGTTACTTGTTGACCGTGCAAACTGATATAAACGCAGACTTTTACTACTGCATGTATTGAAACTTCGTTTCTGTTGACATGGATCCGTTTACAGTATCATAGATTTTATCATGACCAACTTATCCTGAGCACAGAGGCCACGCAGCGCAAATAGTGTTACGTGCAAGCGTAGATTCAATGCGAAAGTAATGATTTAGGTCGTTTTCTTTTTGTGGCTGTATTATTTATTTTTTGCTCCTAAGGTATCATTTCTCGCGTACACTGCAGTCCTCGTACAATATCAACATTTCCTGCGGCCTTGCAGCAGGCAATGCATCCACAAAGAAGCCCTATGAATCCCCGCTTAGTAGTGACCTGCCACGAGTGTTTATACTGAATGGAATGGAAAAACTTTATTTCTCTATATCTCAGAGAGAATGGCGGTGGGCCGGTGTCTTCATGTCTTGAGTCCTGGCCGTTCATACTGAAAAACATTACAAGTTGAAAAGTTGTGCGGTGTTCTAATAGCGTTACTTCGACGGCTCTTCTGAGTTACAACGAGTTGTTGCTGCACAATCATGTATACCGAACTCCACGAGTTCAATTTATCACGTTCCACGCGTTAGCAACTACACGCGAGGGGGAACAGCCTCGTCGAGGTTCGTCACAATATCAACGGTTCTACTCGAAACGAGGCCGGTGGCTGAAAGGTAAATTAAGTCAAACTATCAGGTACCGCATAAATGTCAGTGTAGCTACACAAACGCAAACTGCAGACCTTCGACACACCCTCAGTAATCTTTCCGTCGCTCTCTGGCACGAGCCAATGCTAGCGGCAACCACAGCTCCTCCAGTTTCTGGAACATCCGGACGTGGTCGCAAGCAGATTAGTCACAGTGTGCAACCTTTCTT
This sequence comes from Dermacentor variabilis, assembly GCF_050947875.1. Classification (NCBI taxonomy): domain Eukaryota; kingdom Metazoa; phylum Arthropoda; class Arachnida; order Ixodida; family Ixodidae; genus Dermacentor; species Dermacentor variabilis. The sequence continues at coordinate 116,723,698 of NC_134572.1, read as the reverse complement.
TTCTTCAATTCTTCAGCTTGCTGTCCTTTTTTCCTGTTAACAACTGCATGCGGGCATAATATCGTTAGCCGCAAGTGTCGAACCGGATAGCCTCACAAGCCAATAGAGAGGCCGTGTCCCTTTTCCGACGCTGTGTCCCTCCAGCACGTCCTCCTTCGCTTGTTCTTTTTCGGTCTTCTCATCTACTGACTCATTTTATACGCCCATTTTCGTAGCCTCGGTCTTTTCCCCGGAGGACAGAAGAGATCTCCCTCCTGTTTTCTTTCTCATTTTCGTCGTTCAATGTGTATATAGGATAAGGCGATGCTAAGCGAACATTCCTCGCTCAGTCCGTCGCCTGCCGTGTTTGAGAAAGAGACTTCGCCCACATTCCCTACCCCCCCCCCCTCGTATGCTTGGTCGGCGGCCGAGAAGTTCGCTTGCTCTCTTCGGCGGCCAGCGTTCGCTGTTAGCTGGGGTGAAAGGCTCGCGGCAGAGCAGCGAAGCGAGGGGGGGGGGAGAACATCGCCGCGAGCTTGGCTAGTCTGTTGGCCTGGCCGGCAGGCAGCGGATGATGAGCGGCACTCTTCGAGAAATGTGGCGCACCGGCGCGCAAAAGTAGGTCGGTCGGCCGCCGCACGGTGCATCCACCCTTCTTCGTCTTCATCGCAGTTGCGTTGCCTTGCGGGGTCCTCCTGCTAGGTCGGCGCGCGCAGCGGTGGCACATGCAGCGTTCCTTGTCGAGGCTCTGTACTGTTGTCTCACTTCAAGCGGCGAACGAGCCACTGCCTGCTGACGTGTACCGCGGCGCCGAATACGTTTCTTTCGTTCTTGACCGACAGCGGTAAGGAAAGAAAGAAGGAAAAAAAAGGGTTTCAGTTAAGAGAGACTGGACAGAGGCCATTTCCAGACGCGCGGTCATCCATCCATCGCCGCTGGCTTGTGACGAGCGGATTAAACCCGACCTTACCTTCTCTCTCCCGACTTCGCCCATATAGAATGGATCCACCCGTCGTCCTCTAGCTCTTTTTTTCTCCTCCCACGACTCGTACACCTTGCCGTCTCGCGAAGCAATGGCGCCCCTCGCATACCTTGATGTAGCACTGCCAGCTCTGGGTTCATCATCCGTGCGTCCGAATTTTACGGCGCTGGTGTCTATATTGCAGAAGGTTGGCGCTTGCGTCTCGACCTATAGAAACGCCTATACCCCCTTCCCTAAAGCACCCAAATCCCCACCCGCTCTTTCCTTTCCCACGCTCTTTCCTTTCCCCGATTATTCGCTAAGGACTAAACTGTAGAGATTCCAATAAACGGGGGGGACTGACTTTTTGTTTGAGTGGCAGGAACTCCAGTAACTCATTGAAACAGTTATGCTAGGAGAATGCCAGCAAACTTGAAACAAAGTAAAAAAAACGAGAGCCACCTTCCTGTCGCTTTGTCTTTCTTTTTCGCTTTCTAAAGTTTGCTGGCATTCTAGTATAACCATGTACCAATTAGCCGAACAAGCCACTATTATTAAGAAAACGTAGGCGACGAAAACTTCACCGACGATTACGATACTCCCTAATGCGAAATTTAAGCACAGCTCTATACGTATTTTCATTTCAGGAAGACTGCCTCGCTAACCGGGAGACTGCGAGAGGTAACGCGTAGGTGACGCGTGGGCGAGATTCACAACAGCCGCCGCAGACAGAACCCCGCTCATGCAGCGCTTTGTTTCCATATATGGTACCAGTGTACGCGCTCGCCGCATGCCATATAAATGGCGTCATGGGTGAACAGACGATGGCGTGCTACTCCGGCGCCATCTCATAGTTGTCGTTGCCGCGGAGCCCGTCTTGCGCGGCACTACACTGTTCTTCTCACGCTTTCGCCATACCCTCCTCCTCCGCTTTCCGCCTCATGGTTCCGCTGCGTCCTCCTCCTCCACCTTCCTACTGGCACTCTCTTCGCTTTCGCAGTCTTTCATCCGCCGCTGCACTCCTCGCTCTTTCTTTCATACTTCGCTGTGCTCGTTCGCTCGACTACGCCGGGGGCGCCGACGCTTAACGCAGGAACGGGCGCCTAAGAACTGCGCTCTAAAATAAATACAGCGAAATGCTATTGTCGTTTCTTTTACTTCGTAGGCGACTGTACATCAACTGAGTTTCTACCAAATCAGGGCGTGATGATCATTGCGAGAATGCCTTTCTGTTGAAGGTTATCTCATTCAGCGTGCGGTAAACAAAAAATTTCGGAGGATGTCGTGCTGTCTGCGCACGCACCCAGTATTACACTGAAGTTAAGCGGCCATTGGAACGCAGTGTAATACATGAATTCTGCTTAACACCGCGGGCTTCCAATATTCTTCCGGCTCATCATGTATTAAATTTCTTCGTACGGTTACCGTGGCCAAATCCGCCGCTGGCGCGAAAAGCCATTCGATCCCTTCGGTGCAGTTTTTGTGAAGCGCATCGGCCTGAGTGACCGTTTGTAGTCCCGATGTACGTCCACTTGTGCAGACCCTGTGTTCACCCTCACTCTCTTTGTCTCTCTCTTTTCTATTTCCTTTAATGCGATAGCGTTACAGGCGGACCTTACACACACACCTTACCCGTTTGAAGACACCGAGACGCCACGATAATCAAAATCCATGTACACTACCGCAAACTTACTAAGAAGTTCTTGCTTAGATTTGTTTCCCTTATCGCCCATGTCCCGTGTGAGGTCTCCAAAATCTGTGAATAAAAATGTTTGTTCTATCTCTGGATGCTAGTATGGCTCACCTCACTGCCTTCCATCTACTTGCCTTCTCTCTCTCTCTCTCGAAACTAATTTGTTATAGCGAAATGGTCATATCGTGCTGAATATAATAGTATATATAGCATATAATTTCTGGTAGTGTACCGCTTTCAGCAAAAATTGTAATAAAAAGTTAATAACCATGGCCTGTGTCGCTGTTCCAATCTCAACCACATTTGCATTCGCACAAACTCAAAATCTCCGAGATTTATCTCTGCTCTGAAAATCACTTCAGAAAGGGGAATCCGTCATGAATGCAAAAAAACTTAACAGCACTAAAATGAAATGTTGTCTGGCGAGAGCACAATAGTCGAACAACAAAGAAAAAGGCTGGGCGCGCTTTCTCGACGAAGCCTCGCAGATTGGAGACATAAAAAACAAAACAAAAAAAGGTTCGCCTTATTCTCCCCTCTATGTTGAACCTGGTTGAACGATCGCATCCTCTTATTGCCTTAGAGCGAAACCATGCGCTGGCGCATTTTAATGTTTAATCTAAATTTTTTCTAGGATCTCGCTGCGCTTGTATTCCAGTTCCCAATTACACAGCCTACACGTAGTCCAGAGAATGGGATTCCGCGCTACAGGAGCAATTTATAGTGCAGATAACGCCACGAACTGATACTGATTGCCTCTTTATTAATTTTATCACTATTTTTGCTTATCTGTCTAATCTCTCCCCCCCCCCCCCCACATACACACACATGCAAGTGTACGGTATTGAACCCGGCACATCCTAAGATAACCGCTCTGCCTTTCCCTCTTCTTTTCGCTCTCGCTCGCTGTGCCGAGCGAACACGGGCGTTAGTGGCTGCGTTGATGCGTACTGTCATTCATTCATTCATTCATTCATTCATTCATTCATTCATTCATTCATTCATTCATTCATTCATTCATTCATTCAATCTCTCTTTCCAAAGACTGCACAGAAGAAAGGCGTAGTCGCTCCAGAGCAGACTTGTACATCTTGCAGAAAGAAAGTAACCGATTGCAATTACTGCTACCTTACTGAACAATGTTTACAGCTACCAATTATTGCCCCACTAAAGCAAGCGAGGAATTACTCACAAGTAATCGATTACGCTCAAGAGATTGCTTATCACTTCACATCACTGCATCACTGCACATCACTTCATTCTTGTACTACCACATCCTTCCTACTTTATTTCATTGGTGTTGTAACAAATTGCAATCCTGTGCCTGGTCGTGCTTCGCTTTATTTTTCGGTATTATTTCTGGCGTTTGCGAATTGCGCATGATTGATACGACGTTGATTCTCCTTGCTTGGCCAGCTGGTTTTAATCCTTCCTCGGTGGTAGTGCTTCATTTTGCGAGCGCTACATGCGTGTTTTCGAAACGCTAGTCTTAATTTGTGCTTGATATTTACTTTAAGTGCTCTGTCTGGAAACTTACTTTCTTGTCCCTCGATTAATTTTTGTCGTTGTTGTTTTGTTGTTTTATTTTGTGTATGCACAATGCGCTTGATTGTACACAGTTAAACTTTGTCACAGTTTTGGTGTTCTCTATGTGAAAAACTGCTTAGACCACATTTAATGCTTTAATCGTACCCTGGCGGATGTGCTTCGTTTCTTATTTCTCTATTTATTTTATTTTTATTTACGTGTGAGTGTATAGCACATATGCTTTAAGAAATGCCCGTTCTTTGTTTTCTTTAAAAGAAGATTATCACCTACTATGCTTCAACAGAGAGTGGCAGTATTGAAATTAAATAATTAAATAAATAAATACTTTCATTTTAATAACATTGCACAGATAACGTAAACAGAACCAGCTGGCCTGGCACATTCCGTGCGTCCTCTGCAGCCATTCACACATTGCTTATCTTTACTAACACTGGCCTTCCAACACTTTCGGCGGTCATGTTCTCTGGTTTTTGTCGCGAAGGCACCAACAGTGACACTGAAAAGTCGCTCTATGTGCGCTCACAGGAGTAGGGCGATGTTGTCACGTACGGGCACCTCGCGTTCAATATTGCCGTTACTCAGCATCTGGGTCCTCCACGAAGCGCAGTGCTTCATCGTTTGCAAGTACTTCGAGACGCTTCCGGTCGGGCCAACGAAAACCTGTAGAAAATCGTCCGCATGTGACATTCCGGCGTTAACGCCACGAGTAGCCGTCGCTGCCGAGAGATACTAGAACCTCGGTTTAATTCGTCGGTCAACATCTGGTGGAGCGTTAACGGGAGGAAACAAATATTGAGCTCCATGGTCTGCCTGTCTCAAATGGCTGCTGCGTGGCACCAATCTCGGGCCGTCTACTGTAGTTCTCCGACAAATTCAGGTCCCTGAAACTGCGTCACCTGTTATAGCTTGCCTAGCCAATTAGGTAACAAATTACATGTGATTCTTTACTGCAAAACGTAATGAGCTACAGTGAGCGTTATCGAGTAAGAAGTGTAATTGTTAAATTACGAGATAACCGACAAATGCAATAGAATACAAGTAATTAAGTACGTGTAATTCGTTACACATATACCCGCCGTGGTAGATCATGCAGTGGCTATGGCGTTAGGCCGCTGAGCACAAGGTCACGGGATCGAATCCCGGCGAAATGCGAAAACATCCGTGTGCTTAGATTTAGGTGCACGTTAAAGAATTGTGCGACCGCCTTTGAACGTTGTAGCGCGTAGTTTCGCGTTACTGTGTGAATTTTCTTTTTTTTCCCTCTTCTTCTTTCTCCTTTTATTCCCTTACCCCTTTCCCCAGCGCAGGGTAGCCAGCCGGTACTTACACTGGCTAACCTCCCTGTCTTTCCTCTCCTTTGTGTACTCCTCCTTAAAGAACCCCAGGTGGTCGAAATTTTCGGAGTCCTCCACTACGGCGTGCCTCATAATCAGGAAGTGGTTTTGGCACGAAAAACCCGATAATTTTGTTTCTCTTTACACATAAGTCTGCCCCAAAACAAATTCGGCCGCGATATATGCAAGGTAATATCGGCAGGCGTCGGTCGTCCGCATAGAACCTTCGCGTTGTACTTTTCACTAGCAATCAGAATTCGATATATATATATATATATATCCGCTCCGCTCTGTGGCAGAAATATACATGTTTCACCAAGTGCGAAGCCCCGAGACACTATTTTTTTCTAGACTCCAATCTGGCGCATCAGTTCCCTTCTTCGCCAATTAATGTAATCTCTCACGCCCCGTTACGTCGGCCTACTGCAACCTGGCACGAAAAAAAACACGCTGCAAACCACAGTTGTAAGCTCAGCTTACCTGAAATCCACCACTCGGCTTATCAAGTGTTCACACCCTGTAGCCCAAGCAGCGTACCTACAGCCACACGCATATAGTGACAAAAAAAAACAAAGAAGAAGCTCTCTAAGCAGACCGCACCTGTTGCCTGTGGCGACCACGGTATTGCGCAACGCGCGCACTGACTATCCCAAAGTTTAGCTTCACGCGCCGAATCACTAATCGAGAGACAGGGAGGGTAAAAAAAAAACGATTCATCTCAGCCGCAGTAACAACGCTATCGTAAGGCTCTGACCCCGCGCGCGCACGCTTAAAGACAGCGCGCGTACTGGTGTACGCGCAGCCCAGTGGTGGGTAAATATGCCACCCGGACAGGACGCGATCGTTTATAGCTCGGTGCTAAGGAGCCTGCCTGCATAGTCGATGACTCTGGTCGGGCGAAGGCGCCGCACCGCCGTCCGCGCCGCTGCATATCTGCCGAGCGCGTCGTTCTCGTCGGCCTGCGAGAATGCCGATGAGCATCAGGCCGGTAGCCGCCCATTTCTCTTCCCGGACGGACGCCGACAGGCGAGGCACGGCGGGCGGGCAGCGCAGCGCGGCTGCAATCAGGGAGACGCTCCAGTGCCGGCACGCGCGCGCCCGGCCTCGCGAGGAAAGAATGATTGCCGGACCCCACGCGGGGTTCGTCCCGGATCGTCTCTTACTTCTCCACGCTCCAGAAAGCAGCGCCGGACGGGATTGCGCAAGCGAAAGGCCACCCTTACGTACATACGCAGACACACAGACACACGCACATACACACACGCACGCACGCGCACGCGCACGCACAAGCACACACACACACATGCAGGTAAACGAGGGCGCACGAGCACCGCACGAGCACCGCACGCACACCGATGGCCGGTACATATAAAATGCGTTGTGAACACCAGCGCGCCCACGCATTGTGTGTGTTTGTGTGTCTATGGCTAGCGCGCATTCTTTTCTCGGTCGCCTAGGCGAATGAGCGCCCTGGCTGGCTACTCCAATTACGTTGGTCCAAGGTGAATGGCGTGAAGCCACCACCGGCCGCCACTTTGGGGAACGGGCGATCGCGTGCTCATCTGCCCCGCTGGAAGTTACCGTTCGTCTCCTATAAGCCCGTGTATGAACTACAGATAAGGTAGTGAAGAACAGAGGAGGAAACGTAAGCAGGAGGGAGGAGGAGGGAATGGAGATAGCGGGTGGACCTTGAGGTCGTTCGTCATTTCTAAAGACGGTGCTCCGCTGCAAAGTTGGCGCGAGCACTACAGCCTCGAGTCAGTTGGCATAGATGTTCGAACTCTAAACGGTACCGATGGCACCAAAGCCGAGTTACATTCCTCTCGCGTGCAAAGAACACGTGTGCTCCTACCGATTCGGCGGGGCCCTTAGATTGGGACGGAAAAAATGTCAACATACACTTGACATTTTCGAGCTTAGCCTATAGCCGCACGAACGCCGAGTTTCTAGCAGGAAACGTAGACAAGGGGACGACAGTTCAATTAACGTCAACGTGCAGCGAGGAAAAGCAATTAGTTTTTATACGCGATGGAAAGTGACCCTCCCGTTGTAGCCGCAGTTTCGCCGAATAAAGTGTCGTTCGATTTCGCAATGTGAGCATCGTGAGTTGTAAGGCAACCCCGTGAAGACAGTTTGCGTTGGCGCAGCTTAATTATGATCCTACTGGTTCTTTCTCGACTTCGCGGCGTGATGTTAAGGAGAATTGATGAACGAATTGCACCACATTTTAAATTCAGCAGGGCCGAATTGACGTCAGAGTCTTCGTTCTCGGCAAGCCCCCCCCCCCCCCCCCCCCATACTTGCCAAACTTCCAAAACCCACTTGTACGCCTCGACGCTGTAACGCGATGGCGACTGTCTGTATTTAACTAGCCAGCGTTCGGAAAACTGACGGACCGCACGCGTTGCGCTTGCTATACGTCGTGTTCTTGTGCTATACAGCCGATATACTGTTTCTGCAGAATAAGAATAATTCTCGCAGAGAGATAACTCCGATTGTATAGGTCCTCGAGATCATACTTCGCTATTGAGCATAAGTCATAACGACCAGCGTACCTACAGTGGCTTCTGCGCAGGTGGGGAAAGACGCGGCGAGCGCGTGAAACCAGAAACAATTTAAGCCAACGCAAATGGAACTCGCGTACAAACATTCCATCGTCCACTGCCGATCTCCCATCGCGTGTTTATGCGGTAAAGACAGCTACACCGCCCGGCACCTTCAACGCAACGCCGAGGCCGCACTGCTGCCGAGACAAATAGCCGCGCCCCTGCGAGTCCGCGCGGTGCGTTCGTTATCGGCGACGTCCCGCAGGGCAGCGTGCGCGGGATAAAAATAATGTAAAGAAACGCAACTTCGCGACGGCAGCTATAGGATGACCTCGTCGCGTGCTCCACGCACGGAACAACGTACAAAACGCAAGCGCCGGAAATCTCGCGCGAAAGTTTCGCTATATAACCGGCCGTTCTCAGCGGCACGAAGTCCCCTGGAAAGCTGACCAAAACAAGAACAAACAAACAAAAATAATAACAAACACCCAACTCGTAGAAAGGGAACGGGAAACAAGGGGGACAGTCGGGGTATCAATTAACGACTCGGCCGCGGGACCGGCGATCACCGCCCCTTTATCCGCGACGCCTACGGAGCTGGACGCTATACCCCCAAGCTGGCTCGCTATAGCCGAGCGGCTACGCCGCACTGCTCGCTTGCTTTCCGGCAAAGCAGCAACAGCGGCTGGGGGGGGAGGGGCCCGTTAATTGGCTCCAGCTCGGCGGGCAACGCGGGAACGCTCCAGGGCGAGCGGCGGCAACCCTTCAGTTTCCACACCAACGACGTTGCCGCGGCAGGCGGTGGAGACAAGGGTGTCGTTGCGTGCGCCCTTGCGAATGCAACGCGCGCCGCTGCTGCTGCTGCTGCTGCTGCTGTGTCTCGGCGGCACGGACAACAGCGCGGGCCCTTCGAAACAGTGCACGCACGCACGCGTTCGCCTTATCGCGATGACCTCCTTAAGTAGATCGGCATGCGCGTTCGCCGCGGGTAGCGGGCGTTTTGTCGCGCGCGTTCGCCGCCCCCCGGGTCAAAACGCGAGAGATTTCTCGTCGACGAAACAACCACGGTGCCGCTGCGTGCCGTCGGTGCAGTTCTTACAAACTGCGACGCACTGCAGTACCCTGCATCGTTGCGAAAGATGTTGGCTCGCGTCTGTTAAACCTGAGCCGACTCTCCGTAACGCTGCTCGCAAAGTGATCCGTGAATGAGCGCCACTCAACCTCAGAAGTATTCATTTCGCCAAACTATTAGGTCTAAAAAAATTTGATTTCAGGACTCTCAGTGGGCGGCGCGTAATATTTAATTGTATTTGCTGTACGTACACACTGCTTATCATTTAATTTCGTCACATCCATCTCGCTACAGGCAAGCCTCTCCAGAATTCCTTGAAGAAAAAACACACTCTTAACTGCGTGGAAGTTTCCTCACTCTCTATAAAGCGTTTAAGAACCTTAAGCTTTTAATCAATCGTTCTCGATAGGATGTCCGCATAATGTTTTGTGTGCACAATTAAGAATTGCAAGGGGGTATAGCCTAGAAGTATGGAGTTCGTGTACTTTCTAAACTTGCCCTTGCTAGGACGGGCGCTTAGCACTAAGCATAGGCAGCAATACTCCATATTCAAAGCGTTGACCATCACAGATTTGCTCTCTACTACGGTTGAGGCCGAACGGGCGCCACGGCGGCGGAAGTACGGGGTTAAACTCACACTTCCGGTGGCCCCCACTGTTAAAAACGAACGCACGCGTTTACGCCAGACACTGCATTCTTCCAACTGCCGGGTGTCGACGAAATTCTCATTCAATTCATCACTCAGCACGCACGTTAAGAATGGAAAACATCCATCGTCGGTCGTGCGTCATTATTCGTGTTGAGACAGTTATTGTTTTGAGTCAGTTATTGCGCTTGAAGTATATAGCCTACACATTTCATTAAATCATCATAAAATGTAAATCTTAACTAGCTAACTTACACACGCTCGATCATCAGAGAGCAGTTGATTAAGCGCTAGGGCGTAAGTTAAATACCCAGAGTGCAAAATCTTTGAACTGGTGTGCTTATAAATGAATGCCCATAAACCATCCACAGCAGACCAGCATATATATATATATATTTTTTTTTTCTAAGAGTGCGTAAAGCCAGCTTTCGCCCAAGATTGAGTAGTGACGCCAGGTACTTTTCGGGCGGGATGAGCCGTAGCTTCCATGCTACTGCACGGTATTAGCGTCACGCTTCGCAGACATTTTCTCGAGAGAGGAGACAAAACGGTGCCGTGAGAGATAGCGGTGATCCAGGCAGTGCTAACAGTTGCGCGGTTGACGGTGCGTGGTTCCGACTGCAAAAGTAGCTGGTTTCGGATGTCTGGACGTGGTGGGGTGACCCGTAGTCTCTTGGGAAACCAATATGCATATATGCCCGCGTGTGTGCGCAGTGAACTGGAAGGCGGCTAGAAACCCGGAGAAGAATAGACTAAGTAAGGTCCTTGCTTGCGAGCCTTTTGTAAGCAGCAGAGGCTTCGGCGTTTTCTTTTTTAATTATTTTTTCTCTTGCTCCGTACCCTGCATTCGCTTTTGTTTTTCGACTCTCTCGGCGTCCTCGACGGTTCTAGAGTTCTCTGACCTCTTTGGTAGCTTTCGATTTTTCTTTGCTGACACGTGACTGCCTGGAAGGCTTTGCCGACCGCATGACTGACTGCGTTGTTTACACGGCAGTGGACTTCTCGGGTTGACCTGAAACTCTGTTCTGTAAACAAAAGGATAGCCTTAAGGACGTCGAGTTTGAAAAAAGCAGCGATAACGTCAAATTGCAAGAAACCCCCCTTTTGTGAAGGCTGGGCGAAATTTCACCTGAAATTTTTTGCAGAATCTGTTCCGAGAGAGGTCATCCGAGCGCTGATACTATCTCCCGTACTGTATCTGTTTTAGTGAGAAACATTTTGTTGGAGATCAGCAGCTCGAATCATGTCTACGTGATATACGGCTCCCGGGCCGACAACTTGTGAATCTAGATCTCCAGTTGAAATGCTAGGCGGGTTGTTCATTTCATTGCTAAGCGCTTATCGCTTCTTTGGTACGCATACCGGAAAGATAAACAGGCCAACCAGTGCCTTGCACGAGCGTCACGATACGGGGCGGCGCCCTGGAGTAACGTTTCCGCCAAATCCGCTCGGTTGCTCCAGTCCCATCGAGCCGACAGGTGCCAGCAGTTCCGACCCGTTCCTGCTTCTCACCGGCTTCCGCCAAACGCATTAAACATGCGCGTCAGCTGTCCCGTCAGTCGCCTATCATGAACTGGAGCGCCTCATTTAAATTACGTCAATCAGCGGCCAGTAGCAGCCACGCGACCCATCCAAAGCCTTTCCAGAAGCCAAACGAACGTCTCAACCAAATAGTAGGCTACAACCCCCGCACGATCACGACAAGCCCCGCTCGCGATACGCCATCCAGCTTTCGAGACACCGGAAGCGAGCTGAGCGAGCCGCCTGCTTCGGCGGCAGCGTTGAATGCAACATTACGTCTGCTCGCCGGGCGCGCGCGCACTCTCGAGCCGCGGCATACCTGCGTCCGAGCAGGCAGGGTGTTTTGTCTCGTGCTCGCGCAGGGGGCCGCAACGCACTCGTGTCCGCTGTATAGTACATTCGGTGCGCGCTACGATTACATGCGTCGTTGTAACTGCGTGCCAGGCCGGGCAGGGCCGAGCGCCAAGGCGGAGAGCGACGACATGTGCGCTATGCGCACCAACACAATGGACCGCGCGTAAAGACAAAAGGAAAAAAGAATACAAAATGGAAACGGAGAAAGAGAAGTTCGAGAGTGTGGGCTCTCGCCCCGACGAGGTCGATTCGAGATTCTCACGCTCGCCGCGAGCCGGGCAGCGGAGAAGTGGGACGCTGAGCTCCCTCTCGGATCGTCCGCGGAAGCGGCGACGCGCGCTGGCTAGCCGGCCGGTGCTCATCGGGGTTTGGAACGAGAGAGAGCGGCGCGAGAGAGAGAGAGAGGGAGCAGTCGCGCACTCCGCATTGAGACGAGACGTGTCGAGAGCTGGCGGACGTCTTCTGTTTGGCCGCGCTTGACTCTCTCGCCCATTCTCGCACATTAACCGTGAGTCTGCGAACGCGCTAATTGAGCGAAAAGAACAAGAACAGCGGAGAAGAAGAAGAAAGCGCGAGGCCGCGCAGTGCGGCGCCCCTTCCTGCATCGCCACCGACGACTGCTCCGCAGGCAAGGCGCGCACGCTACCGGTCGAGAGGCGGACGCCTCTGTTAAGCGCTCAAACAATGTCTCCGCTGCAGAGCGCTGCGCTAAGGCTTGAAATTGAGAGGTCGTTACCACTTGAAAGGAGCAGTGCATTTAGGGCCCCCCGCTGTCTTCTGTCGTTCCTTTTTTTTTTCTTTTATTCTTCTTTTGTTCCTCGCTTTGTACTTTCAAAACAGAGACGGAAGGAAATGCGCAGGGAACTCGCTGGCGTGAGCACCGCGCACGGACCGACTCGGACGAGCAGGACGCTAAGACAGCGAGATTAGGCGTGCGCGGAGAGCGCGTGCGCGGTTGGTGCACAGACGTCTGCGAGCGGCATAATGCGATATTCGCCGCCGTCTATTGTTTCCGGGCGCGAGCCCCGCTTGAATGCGAAATGCAGTGGCTGCGGCCCTTTCAATGGCGCACACAGATCCCCTGTCCCGCTCTTACTGCACGCCGCACCCTCCTCCGTTACAACCTCGCCTCGTTCAGTTTCGCGGAATTGAGTCATTCCAACTTTCGCAATTTTTGAGCGCTGCTCTGTTTGCGTGCAAATGTACGCTTTTCGGCCCCCAGGTTCCGTCCACGGTGGAAGATGCGAATGCAAGTCCGTTAACCATAAGCGTTCCCGGAAAGGGAATGACACAGAACAAAGGCGTCATACGATCACGTAGCACACACGGCAGTATACATGACACTAATGTAGCCTCGATATTATTATGAGAGTGGGCACGAGAGGAGGGCCTGGTCGGGAGTAGCCTCCCCAAAGCCAGCTATATCCGTTACATACATACATACATACATACATACATACATACATACATACATACATACATACATACATACATACATACATACATACATACATACATACATACATACATACATACATACATACATACATACATACATACATACATACATACATACATACATACATACATACATACATACATACATACATACATACATACAAAATTAAATTGTGTTTTACGTGCCAAAACCACTTTCTGAGTATGTGGCACGTCGTAGTGGGGGACTCCGGTAATTTCGACCACCTGGGTTTCTTTAACGTGAACCTAAATCTAAGTACGTACACGGTTGTTTCCGACCCCATCGATATGCGACCGCCATGGCTGGGATTCGATACCGCGACTTCGTGCTTAGCAGCCCAATATACATACATAAATACGTACGTACGTACATACATACATATCGTGGGTGATGAGAAGTCGGGTGGTCCGCACGCGTTACCTATAAGTGCGTTTCGTTTACCTAAAACCACAAGTGGCCGGACAGCAGACTTTTTCCTACGACATGTGGCTATGGCTTATTGCTACGACTCGTTGCTACGTGATCTGTTGCTATGAATATATCATGTTGCTGTGGTATTCTGAAGCGTAATTGAAAGTCAGGCGGAGAAACAACTAGAGCCATTCTTGGTTTACTCCGTGATCTAGGAAGCATGGAGCAATTATGTCCGCAGCGCCATCTGCATGCAACCGGAAGCGAATGACCTAGCTTCTGCTCTGGGCTAAACAGCTGGCTTTAAGCAAACGCAGCAACGGAACGCATAAGTCTTATATGTCCAATAGATTACACCCGCAAGGACAGGTGCCAGCCCCATGGTGTCCCGCATGTGAATAGAGGACTGAAACTCTTCGGCATTTGTTTGGTTCTGTAAGGTCCAGCAGCTCGTCTCTTTGATTGAATTCGCTCACTGACGTGACGTTCTAAATGCTATCATCAGACCAGAGCATTGACGTGGGCTATACCTGGTACATATCGAAGAACATATCACATTTCTGCACGATGGTGGCCTGGATTTGAGCCTTTGATTATACTTCGCCATTTATGTCCATTCGAAGTGCCGCTTTCCTCCTGACTATCTCTAATTTCCTTTCCCCGCTGCTGAGTCAGCGCTTCCATCGAGGCTGACCTGCCAGTTTGCCCATCATAATAAATGTCTCTCTCAATGTCGCCAACTGACTTCAACACGCAAACGGTCGAGCTTCGAGTCCATACGAGGCCTTTACAACGCTAGTATTCTTTTTAGCTACAACACTCGGCTACTCATATATTGTGCGTGGTGCACTGTGCTGTGCCTTTCTCTTTCGTCCTCCTTTCTTTCTTTCCTACTATCCATGTGGGTGGACATCGTGTCTTTTTCGGGAAACAATCGCTAACGTGCTTTTCTTTCTCTGAGTGTGACCTTTATAAATGTCTGTGAATGACAATAAGAACAAGTATTGGCAAAAGAACTCTCCCCCCCTCCCCCTTCATTCCAGCCACCTAACTCTGTACCCAGTACCGCTTTAATGCTTTCCTTCAAGTTGCCCTTAGTTATATGTTTTCTTTGTTTTTTTTTCTTATTTTTATTATTTTTAGCGTCGCCTCAAGACTGCCATAACAATAGTGAAGTGTTCGGGCCCCAAATACGGGATGTTCTCTTAGAGAAATAGTGCACGCGCATCGCTGGAAAGGTCTACTTGTCAATGCGCTGTGCTAGATTTATGCCTTTGTGGCGTGTCAGTTGAGAGCTCTTCAAACTTTCCTCCAGTCGTTCCTTCGAGTTCTCTTCCCTTTCTTTTTTTTTTCTCATTCTAAGGTTTTCATTCTTGAAGAAATTTAGCACTAAAAATAATAACAATAAGTATAAAAGTTGACAAGCAAGAATGCCTGCCAACGGAACATTCGTCGTAAATAGAAATAGAAAAGTCGTAACTGAGAGAAAAAATAAAGAGAACAGTATAGATGCAACATCACTTTCCTGCAGCCCCGTGTCAATAAGGTTGAATTTTACATCGCCAACATTGGCCCCAATGCTTTTTCGAGAAGTGCTGTTTCGAAAGAGAGAAAAAACAACCTGCATACGCAAAGAATAGCGCAGAAAAATAAAGCCACTTTAAGTTAGCAGACGGGCGCCCAGTAATGTACGAAGAGGAAAGACCACCTGTAGCCTGAACGCCAACGATGATATATAAAAGAAGGAGCTCAAAGCAACGCTACATTGAAAACAGACAACGCACTATATTGGCTGTCTGACTGACTCGCAAAACCAATTTGCAATCCCCTATCTGCCTCTGAAATTGGCGCCTAGTATGGAAGTAGGAATGCTTCTAAAATGACGGAAACGGGTTTTCTAGATGGCTCCGGCTGATCAATCTCTCTTTCTTTTGAATTTTCGCAACCGGTCTTGTACGGTCCTGTCTTGTTTTAAGACGCACTTTTTCGTTTACGTTGTCCCCTCGCTCCCACGTAGACGTACCACTTCGAGATTGTATGCAACGCGCTCTGTAAAAAGGGAGTCATTCAAACTGGCCCGAAATATCCCATATCGCCCGCAAACCCTGATGCAGGCGAGTCACAGGAGGAAGTGAAAGTAGAGGAAGGAAAGTGAAATCTCTGAAAGACAGAGTTTCCTACGATAATTACTAGAGGGAACTATGACGCTGCAATCGTTCACCCATCTTTGGGAATGGTGGGTATACATGGATTTCTCCGATCTTCGTGCTTGTTGATTCCGACGTTCGGGTTTTCTTTATTACGTCTTATGTGTCTTTACTGTGCTAAGTCTAAGAACAATCTATACTTTACCAAGTGCAGAAGTCTCCGCGAGCACGCACAATCGCTGCTAATTGCAGCGCTTCAGCCGGTCGAGGTAGCCAAATCGAAACGCGCCAAGCGTCTCAACGTGCTGGCTTGCCCGCGAGAAATTCATAAGCGCGTTCTATGGCCTCGTTTTCGATAGGTGAGTCCATGGAGGAAGGAAAAAGTTAAAAGAGAGCATTACGTCACGCAGTCAGTGAACGCTCCGTGAAGCCAGCCCTTTGCTCAGCGGTGGCCCAACACGTGATCTCTTGCGTCGATATCATGGGGCAAGGATCGAGATTTGCTGAGGCGTTTGGTACCCAGTAGCTATGCCAGCAGTTTTTATTCGGTGCGCGTTTGTTCGGCTGCCCTGGCGTGACTCTTCCTTCAAAGCGGGAACAGTTCCAAACCAACCGCACGTGCGATGACGTGTTGGGCCGACAGGTGTGGCTTCAATCGCGTTGCACGATGCTCCCTCCTTTTTCCTTCCTCCATGCATGCATCCATGTCTTAATGGTTTCTATATCAGGCTTCTGTGCTAGCGGTACTGTGTTCTAATCCTACCGTCGGACAATTTTAATAATGTGTGTTTAAGTATTTATTACGCAGTGCTGTATTAAAAATGGCTTGCAATATCATGGAGCTGTTTGAAGCTAGAAGGACGAAGTTTAGGCACGTCTATGTATTACCCATGATTCCCATGTTGACCGAACCACCCCTCTTGCAGCTGCCGCAGACACTACCACCAGAGTTCCCTCTAGTAACTACTACTATATGAAACTATATGGCTTAGACATTGCTTCTTCGAAGCTGGCCAACGAACTATACAGCGGAATCGCCTCAGTAAAGAAAATTAACTCGCCATCCCGGCCCTGCGAAAGTTGGTGCTCGGATGGTGCTCGGATGTCCAGTGAAGCTGTTGAAAACCAATACAATGGCTGAGGAGGGTACGCAAGCTTTTTGTGCTTTAGAGCAATGGTAGCAATGGGAGTAATTGTAACTTTGACAGCACGCCGCCGCCCATAGCGGTACTGCAGCAACATTGAAATCATTTGCTAGGCTGGTTATATTATATACGAAAGGCTAGGGGCATCGCTCCCCACTTCACAAGCTGCCGTCGCCGCGGCAGCTTGCGCAACAGTAATCTATACCGGCATGCGGGAGCGCTACGTGCTTCGCATTGCATGTAGGAGCACTTCATATTAGCTGGGAAGTTCTCGCGGTTTTCATTACGTCGCGTGACGGAGTGGGGGGGGCGGGGGGGGGGTTGGTGCTCGTTAAAATTTAGACAATCGTGGATGGCTAGTCACTGAATCGGAATAGAAGCAGAGTGGAATAACTTCACGTTATAGCGCCCCTAGCCCGTAAGTGCATACCACTCTCGATTGCTGCATCTGACATGCAGTCAAGGGCATCAGTTGGATTCATAAGAGGCATAGGATTTACACGTAATAATTTCTGCGAGGTGTTTTAGACACAATTCAAATAACAATACTGTGATGTTGAGCATAAAAGCGCTTGCCACATGCCATGAAATAACACCTCAAAAACGGCATTGCGCATGGTTGCATTCTGATTGTCACGATATACATCATTACATTCACCTAGCATCGCTATCGAGTAGTCGAGAATGTTAATGCCCCATTCAGTGGTATCTGCTGCTCACTAGCGTAACTTTGTAAGCATACACTTGAAGTGGCAATGGGAGAGCACGAGCACGAATGTCAGCGGCACTGTGCACTCTTTCGCTTGAGCCTACAAAAAAGCTGCGGCCACGCTTGCCTCCAATCGGAAGGAACCTCTCGAACCCATGGCCTAACAACAATTCGGAGACTGAAAACCACATTTAGGTTTAATGACATAATGCAGCGCAAGGGCTTTTGTGTCATGTTTTGTGTCTCTTTTTATGTGGTTGTGCCCTTGTTCTCATTCTGTCATTATGCAGGTACTATCTACACGAGCATGATGTGCTTCCACATTTAGACTATCAGGGGCGCTGCAACATAAAGCTATTCCAAACTTTTATATTCTAATTCTGCAATCAGCCCTCCACGATTGGTCAAAAACATTTTTAGAGCCCCCCCCCACCCTTCGCCTGTCAGTCACGCTACGTCACGCAAACCGCAATAGCTCTCCATCTGATATGACGTGTACACACTGATTATGTATGATTGGATCGAACAAAAGAAAAATAGTCACTTCTCATTCGACGCCTTTTCGCCATTAGCCCTCGACTATTGATCAAAAGTTTTCGGGCTGCACCCACTTCACCTGCCTGTCACGCTACGTCACAAAACCGCGAAAACTCACCGCGTCAAAGTGACGTGTGCGCGTTAAAGATGCATTGATATGCCGAACAGAACTGAATTTTCTTCTGAATAGCCGCAGGCTGCTTCGTTCCGAAAGGAATAAAAGAGGGCTGCCGCCGATCGCTCAGGCAGTGGCTACTCGAACCTGCGGAGGGCATGGGTTTACTTGTGCAGAATAAAACTATTTCCACGGCCGTGTAACGTTTTCGAGCACTTTCGGCACGTTTACAGCAGCGCTCTGCCGACTCTTCTTTGCTGAGGATCCGTTTTAGCGGCTGTTAAGAACGTCCAGCTGAGGTGCAAGTTTTGCCAGCCAGTTGCGACAGCGGGCGTCAACTTTTCCTGGAACGCCACCGCAAACCTCTCGCCACGGCGTGACTAAGTCGACTGTGTGTGGAGAACAATACGCGCGTCCTCGACTCTCCGTCGCTGGAGCCAAGATGAGTGCGACGAAGCAGTCTTTATGCCTGAACCCGCCACTGCCAACCTGGTCTGCTGTGAACGAGGGAGTCCCCGAGGGAACGTAGTTCAAGGCCCCTTCCTACGCGCCGTTCGAGACGCAAGACAATGGGCAACCGGCCGCGCTGCGGGGGGCTGCTCGGGGAATAAAGGCACCTTTCCTGACGTAAGCCCCGAGTTCGGCGAAGACCTCCTGACCTCGGTTGAGGACCGTGAACCTGTGCGGAAGTGTGTGTGTGTAATCTCTCGTGCAGAGAGGTGACTCGTTTACGATGACTGGTCGAACGTTTGCCTCACCTTGGGATCGAGGGAGGACCGAGTGTTTATAAACCGCTGTTGTGCGGCTGCTCGAGTGTACTTTCTCTCGCAGTCATACTAGACTGACGAACTGCAACGTCCTTATGTAGATGCTGAAAATAAACCCATATTCCTCGTTCTCGATGAGAAGCAATCCTTCCCTTCATCAACATCCTCAGCGTGGATAAGTTGGACGACGGCATGGGCCAGCTGCCATCTAATTCATGACCGACTCCAATCTTGACAACAGGTTACGAACCTGCTCGAGCGCTGCAGTACATTGACAAAGCTCAGACGCTGCGCGACGTAGTCGAGGTCCTGCAAGCAAGCCTTCGGTTGCACGGACGCACAGGACGTGGAATTAACATGTGTCGGCACAATTTCGGCGTAATACGTACACGTGAAAGTCACAAGCAAACGCGTTCTCGAAGCGGCAGTGATTGAGCCCCCAATCCTAACACGGCATTCTTAACTTTCCGTTGCATACCACCACAATTTCCGACCAGCCACCGCAAGCTAAGTAAGGGAAAGCGGACCAATCACATCACCACTCTCTCCATCCGGTTATCGATTTTTAGTGCACTGGCTCGGCTCCATCGAATCCCTCTCCACTTCAGCGTGCCCCTCGCCTCTTGTAAGCCAATTAGATAAGACAAGTCGCTCAGTGTAGGCAATGTAATTCGTTTTTAAAGCGAACAACAGTAACCTCCTATAAACGAGGAGAGCATTTTATTAGTGTGTTTAGAGAACCCTGCGGGTCACCGCCCGATGCTTGTGCCGGCGGTTAAGCAAATTTGACATCAGGAGATTGGAATAAAAACATATGGGAATAATCTGAAGTTATAGGGCCCCAGGACATCTATGGTCACATTCGCCTATAGCATCGCTGTTAGATGACCACGAATGTTTATGGCCACGTTGAGTGATTTGCACGTACGCGTTGTTGCATGAGCTCCACGTGAAACTCTCGCCGAAAACTTAACTAGGAGAGTGTAAACATGACCCGAACACTCCTGGATCCATTGCTTTGCCCAGTTAACGCTGGTGTCGCCACGCGAAACTACGCAATGTAGTTTTCGAAAGCATTGATTATCAAAGAGTTTATCTAACATTAGTGACGACACATTTGTTAGAGTGCCTGCTAAATGTTAGATTTCAGCTTTTAGGCTACGGCCATAATTAACGTCTGTAAAGCTCGAGCGCTGCAGTACATTGACAAAGCTCAGACGCTGCGCGACGTAGTCGAGGTCCTGCAAGCAAGCCTCCGGTTGCACGGACGCACAGGACGTGGAATTAACATGTGTCGGCACAATTTCGGCGTAATACGTACACGTGAAAGTCACAAGCAAACGCGTTCTCGAAGCGGCAGTGGTTTCTACGTTTTACGAATAAATGTTTACAATGCATATCGTAAAATAAGGATAATAACGTGTCTCAGTGACACTTGATTGAAGTTAAAAAATGTACTACCAATCGAAATTAAGATTGAAAGTTGATTTCCTCGCCTTTCAAAGCCTGGACTCGAGGCGGAGAGACCTGACGAGAGCTCAGCTACCTTAGATATCAGCTGATACGCTGGCATTATTAAAGAAACAAGAAGTAAATCGAACATTTCTCCATGCACTACAACCAGTTCGAAAAGTCAGAAACACACTGCTTTGGATTTCAGCATGAACTGCAAACAGTAGACAAGAAGTGCACGATCAACTGAGGCCCCCGTAAATTCTTCAGCCGGGACGCTGTAATCGCGGCTAAAGAGCAGCACAGACGGAATGACGCTGGCCCTTTTATGGCATATACGGCTCTCAGCAGCCGCGGACAGGCAAAACAAGTCTACGCCCCTCTTTCTTCGCATCTGATGCACGGGAACAAGCCATGAAATTCTCTCGTCATCAAGTGAGCTGGCGTGGCTTCTCGCTGGCGTGCATCTGCGTGCGCGGGAAAATCCTCAATCAACTCTTACAGCCTAGCAACGGACCACTATTTGCATCGGTATTCGCCCACCAGCTTGCGAAATTACGCGGAAAATAGCCTGGTGTAAGACTCGTAGGCGATGAAGTATTGAAAGCTGCTCCATTCACAGGAACTGTCAGCTGTTGCAAAAAAAGAAAGGAGAAAATAAGAACCATAAGAAGGAAAGGAAAATTTCGCGCTGCGTTTTTTTTTCCTCATTTTCCTCTCCTTTCTGTATTTATTCCTTTAGCAGTTCGCGGTTGCGATGATCGCCTATCCAACTGGCCATAATTCAGCCGCGCCTGCGAAACTCACACTCAGCTTTTATCGCCGTGCGCACAAGGTAGGCTTGGCTATTTTAATACGCCGTAATAGGCGCGCCACTATCGACATATCGTCTTTACATGTTTGTATGTTTTTCAGCCCCCATTGCGTAAAAAAAAAAAGAAAACATTCCTCCGGCTTTACACATGTATAGATGACGTAACACGCCGTTTAAATCCGCATCGTGTGCATAGCCAGAACTCAAGAAGGCGCGCGCATGTGCGCGCTTTCCGTTGTGTGACGGACGCACCGTCGCATCGTGGTTCAGCCGCTCGCCAAGGCCTCGATCATCGTCTCGAAATATCCAAGGCCGCCGCCGATGGGTTTCCGCGTGCAAAGCTCGTTACGTGATACGGACAAGTCTCGAAAACTCTGGTATCGCGGCGTGCAACTCGACAGAGAGAGAGAGAGAGAGAGATGAAAGACGTGAACTAGCGTCGCCCCTGCTACCGCCACACCACTACCACCGCCACCAGCACCAAGATCCGTAATTGCGCACCTCGATTAACGACGCTATCTCTTCTTTCATTCTCTTAATGGAAGTGGGCTCGAGGAAGCAGGTGGGCGAACGAGAAGACCCCAACGGCCGTCGCCCATTTAAGCTCTTTCGCTCATCGATGTGCCAGGGGAGGGGAGGCTACTTATACACGTGGCGTCGCACCTGCCAGATGGCTGCAGCCTCTGCCGCCGGTCATCGCTGAAACGAGGGACGCGCTGGTGCACGCTTGGGGAATGCAACAGAACTCGACGACGACGACGTCGACGGAGCCCGACCTTCAAGTGCAGCAAACGAGCCGCGCAGTACTGCGTGCCGTGGAGACTATAGCAGCCGGTTATAGGCTGGAAGGAAAACACGTACAGTAGGGCCGCACGGCGACCGTCAAGGCTCTCCAGCCGTCCAAAGAGTCATCCGGAGTCGCGAGCGGCCAGTCAACAGCTTCAAGTTTTACGACCTTCGAAGAGAGACATCGACCGAAAGTGTTTCCTCGCTTGCTGTTCTTGGCATTGCAGCCTGCCTTCGCGGTTGAGCTTTATTGAAGAAAAGCCAGGCGGCGTTATTCTTTAAATCAGTTGGCCTGTCGGTCTTAAGGTGAACGCTGTAATGCAATTTATTATTCTGATTTAGGACGCGGATAGCACTGACGCGTCAGCTAAGTGCAAGGCAAACGCGGATGAAGGAACAACGGGGCAAACCAACAGCTGTGAAAAATGTTCGCGCGGTACCTTTCTTACGGCTACATTATACATTATAGACCGATTTCTTTCTTTTCTTTTACAGCCTTTTTTTTTTTTCCTGCTCTACTAAAGGACCTCACCTAAGTGTGAGAAATATCCTGCGTATAACTTGCGTAATGTAATTCATAGTCATTTAATCGTCAGGAATTAGGCGCCTGTGCCCCCATTTTTGTATTATTCTTTTTTTGCTATACCTAAATCAAGAAGCTTAGTGAGGAAAACATAATCATATGGTCAGGACGGGACAAAATGAGTCAACCGGTCCTCTGTACTATTAGGGTCCTTAAAACCAAGCAGGTATGACCATGAGCCTGATCTATATACTGTATTTTCTGCAAATCAGAAGCGACGGTTATGGGACGTGCTTTGTTCGGTACTAGTGAAAAAAAAGAAACAAGAGTGATGGTTAGAAACCTGGCAACCAGAAGCGGTGATTCACAAGAAGTAGTAGGCACTCAAATACTTTCAGGTGCCAGCTGTGAAACTTTGAATATTTCTTGCTGCGAGCGTTGTAGTATTAGAGCCAACGCGATGCAAGGCCTGATTTGTCAGCCGCTATGGCCAAATCCTCGCCCTCGTCGAATACAGCGAAAAGAACAAAACATGAAAACGAAGAACGTAAATAAACTAAAGCTGCTATACTGCTTTACTAAAGCACATTGAAAGATCATAACACACGCGCTCACCAAGAAGCATTTAATGTTTGATTCATACCGTCTTGTCAGTAATTAGTAGCAACCTTTTCATCACTACAGCTGCCTCGTAATTCCAGCTCCAAAGTCCACGAAGCTGGCTCAGCCGTAAGTGATAAGACAGATAGAGAGTGAGAGAGAGACATAGAGAAAGCAAGGAGAGGCAAGATAGGGAGATCAACAAGACGAGCATCCAGTTTGCTACCCTACGCTGGGGATAAGGGAAAGTAGAATAGAAAGAGCGAGAGAGGGAGAGAGAGGGAGCACTGAGTTCACGTGGGAGGGTGCACTTCTCTCTGCACAGGAACACTATAAGCGGTCTCTCAAACCAATGAACTTCAAGTTGTCTATTAGTGCACGAATCGCTTTTTGTGCCAGTGACGGCTGTAGTCACGGTCCGAGCGTCTTTGGCTCGGAGAACGGCCTCGAGTCCAGTCGGTTTAAGGTTGCCCGGACAGAGAGGCGTTCTACCACCATGCTCTGGAAACAAAGCACAAGATCAAATGTTCAGTGGATTCCTGCTCAGTGTCGCATCATCGTCAACGACTCTGCTGACAGGGCTGCCCGGTCTGCCCACGAAAACACCCAGACGATAAGCGAGCACGGACGCTGTACGCAAAAAGTCACATGCTTTCTGGAATTATTCAAGTGCCTTCAATTGCCGGTCGAATAAGTTGGACCCCATGCTACGGCTACAACTGCCGTCTAGCCTTTTCCGCGGCGAAACAACCTTGATGTGCCGCTTGTGGCTGGCAGTGGCGTTCAGAAGCGCTTGCTCCTGTCGTACGGGGATGGCCGAGAGCCCGGTGGGCGACTCCTGTAGGTGCGAGGAAACCATCGAGCACCTATTGTGTATCTGTCCTCGCTACGACGTAAGTGATAAGATTACAAGTTATCATATATTGCTCTATGGTCGCGTACAAGATGGTCTCGTCACCGGTGACATTGTTACGTCGTCACTTTTTGTTACACTACTTATAAGCTATGCCACAACAACCAACGCCTAGGATACGTGAATGGCAACACCAGTGCGCTAACGCATTACTCTGCGCTTGTTGAGATTTGCTGTCAAACAGCTTCATTTCGGCGACGCGCACTGGAAATTAGCATTCCATTGCGCGCGCCCACCTATCCCTGAAACTGTTATTTCATTTTGTACTTTTCTCTTTGTCTTGCGGCGTTATCAAATTACGCTGGTTCTCGCCCGAGTCCCCAGCCGCTCGGCGTGGAACTCCTCTTTAGTTCCGCCGTGGTGGGAGCAAGAACAGATTAGAAGTCACGAAAAACAAAAGTGCGAAAAAAAAGAAAGAAAATACGAGGACAGGTCGGAGCCGCTGAGAGCTTTTATCGAGGCGACCATCTAGCGGGCCGCGACTAAAAGCACTGAAGGAGCTAGGAGAGCGTGTGCAACCTAACGAAACTAAACCGGCCGCGCAGCTTTAAAAAAAAAAATAGTAATAAGCAGGGAACGAATACTGTCCCGACGTCGCGAAGGAACGCTGCACGGCTAACGAAACTACGACGAGAGAACAAAACATAAATAGAAAAATGAACTTAGCCTTCAGGGAGGCCATAGCAGAAAGGGGGGGGGGAGGAGTGATCATATTTCTAAGCACACAGTAAGCACATGCGCTCGCGCACATGCGCCAACAGGGACACGCAAAAATTGACACACACGTATAAAAACATACACACACGCATAAAGAATGCATGCGCACGTATGAAAAACGTATGCACACGTATAAAAAACATACACACACGTATAAAGACGTTCACCCTCCCTCACTCGCGCACGCACGCCGGCACATACGCGCGCATGCACAGACACACATTACGCGTCGGCGCTTGCACGCAAAGGTTTCACGGCGCTGCGTCGGCTACAGAAATGTAGGGCGCCATAGGCCTCCGTGATCGCAACACGTATAGAGCTGAGGCGAGAGAGAGAGAGAGAGAGAGAAATGCGGAGAGCGAAACGGCGCCGCCAGAGTAATGAAACTGCTCGGCCCTGTAATTGCCAACTCGCGTTTGAGGCTTTCACGTGTAACCCATCCTGATTGCCTCTCTTTTCCTTCTCGATCTACGCAGCTCTAGGCGTCTGGGCGGCGTTTCTTTCGACGCCGGCGACAACGACGCCCCGAGGGTTCGGCACCGCGAGAACGCGAACGAAAAGGGATGACCCGATGCCGAGCGAACGCGCATTCAGACGCGGAAGACTCTCTCTCTCTTTCTCTCTCTCTCTCTCTGCCTCCGACATGAAATATGGCCGCGGCATGCACGCACTGCGACCGCTCGGCGGCGCGGAGGCGGCAGCAGAAGTGTCGACGGGGAAAGAAAAGTTGAGTCTCCCTAGATTGGTGGGAGCCCGAACTACATTGCGCCTGCGGCCCAACAGCATATGCGAGCGAGCGCCCGGCGCTAACAGGACGCCGTGCCATTATACCGAAACGATCCTTCTCTTTCCCAGGTAGCGCCACGCCGCTAGAAGCAGCAACGACGCGACCACGGCGTGTTTATTGCGTTCTCTCCCGTTCGAGACGATGTGCAGGCGCTGAGTGATGACGGGGAAGGTACTCGTAGATTGCGTAACGAACCGAGGAACCCAGAACAGGCAAAAGAAGGAGCGCCGAAGTGCACCTTCTTCTCTCCCTCCCTCCCCCCTTTTTTTTATAGACATATTTTTCGAATTTGCAATATAACATCCCCGCAGGGTCGTGTCACCTAATTTTCCGCTAGATCGTGAATCAACTTTGGTTCTTGCCGCGAGCGAACTTTTCCTAGCTTTCGCCTTTCCAAGTAAATTTTCTTGTCAGCTGGCAAACCAAATACCTCCTCCCGGTTGACTGCGCCCCCGTCAAGTGCCCAATGGCGCACGCACTAGGCCGCACCTTTAATCAGGCAGAAACGTGGAACCACCGTGGCCTCGGAGGAGCGTGCTCGTCACGCATCCCAGAGGCCCAGGTTCGATTCCCACCCAGACCAAAATTTGCTCAATTTTCTTTTCGGAGCCATTACGATACTCTGTTCACAGACAGCTGCCTGAGAAATTTGCCGTCAATCCGGCGTTTGTTTTTGGACGTGATTTTCTCTGCGCCGTCGGCCATTTTTGGCACCATCTTTAGGTCACGCCGACTACGACGGATTTTCGCGCAATGGGGCATATGATGATTTGACATTAAAAACAGGAGACCGAAGAAGATGTTTCTTAAACTCTGCTGTTCTCTCATTATTTTCATCAAGTTCACTCTTCTTGTGCACGAAGTACGTTCTTAACTTGATAAATCTAAAGGCGCGATAAGCACAGATATAAAGGTGAGTTGAAATCCAAAGCACTTGGTGGTGTTCAACGCCGTCTCTATGTATTTTACGCGCTCTTGGATATAGCGATGTGGTAAGCCAACAAGACACGCATCCGTTTTTACACGTGCATGCATACAAAAAGCTTCGTGCTCATATCTAATCATGCCCATCCAGGATCCATAGCTGGTACTTATAGGAGACGTAGTACTACCACGAGACACTGATAGGCCGACGCATCTACGACGGTACTTATATTTCAATAAAGTAATGAGCAAGAATCTGCGCATTGAAGTCCTCTACAAGCCATGTTCTGAGCGCATACCTTCTTAAGCAAGTAGAGTTTGGCACTCATAACGTCATTTAGCGTCCTCGACGGTAAGTGTGCTTTGTCGCACATTATGCTTGACCCGCACAAGATAGTGGAAGTCAACCTAGAAGCAGAAATAAAGTGCGAGCGCAGAAGCTGGTGCTGATAATTTTGTCACCATCTCTCGTTTGTTACATCACTGCTGCTTGCAACCCAGCCTCGGCTAAGTGATGCCGGGAGTGGGAGCTCAGCCATTTTGTGTGAGCCAAGGGAACAGGGTAGGAAAGCTTACTTCCCGTAGTTCGCATATCACCTTTCCACTGCCTGCGTTTCGCCTCTTTCGACAACCGACATAGCAGTTTTTTTCTCGAGTCACATTTCTTTAATTTTGTTTCTCTCTCTCATGTTTCTTTGCGGTTTGCTTTCTTTTCGTATTGATTTCCGTGTCCGTAAACCGCGACTATGGTCCATCGCCGACCTATTCTGGTTGCCGACCTGCATTCTTTATGTGAGACCATCCCCATCAACTGTCAGAGAATGCCGGCAGGGATTCCTGCTCTTGATGCTGTAATACCTATCCGACAGCGTTACCTGTGGCTCGGTTAACTTTTCACACGCACACGTGTCAGAGTCAACCGTATTCGTTCCGTGTGCCCCGATACTAACACCTCTCCCCTGTTATCTGTCAGAATTGGCCTGTGAAAGCATACTTTGGCTTTGGAGGCATCTTTAAGTAGGTATTGTAGCATGTGAACTCCCACAGCTCCTTTTATCTTAATCGCCGAACGTAATTAGGCTACCTAAATATTGTTTCACATGCAGTTCCAATTCCCATGAAACTAATATCATGAAATGGCAGCACGAAAATGTCACTCTCCCTTCTATTTATTTATTTATTTATTTATTTATTTATTTATTATTCTCGTACGATTACAAGCTCTCCAAAAGCCGCAGGCATGCTCTGAACGACCCGCTGCGGTCACCTAATGGCTATGGCGTCGCACTGTTTTATTTTTATTTATGCTTAACATGTTCTTACAGGCCTCGTATGCGGCATTGGGTAAAGGGGGCGTCACAGAAGGACTAAAAGAGTATATATAGTGGGCATATAACAAAACATAATATACATATATTATTAATAGATAGCCTAAAAAAATGTATGCAAGACATGTTGTACAAATAATAATAATGCATTACACAAAAATAATAGGACCGGTTGCGTACGTATTAGAGAAAAGACAAAAGATACAGTTCTTTCGGCAAACAATATAAAGTTATATAGCCACCGGTGATGAGCTCGAGGTCGTGAGTTTGTCCCCAGCCGCGGCGGCGACATCCTGATTTGGGTGGAATGCAAAAACGATTACGTACCGTGCACTGGGTGCACTTTAGAGAACCCCAGATTGTCGAAGTAAACCGGAGTCCATCCGACCCCCCTACGGCACGCGCCATAATCACATCGTCGTTTTGGCATGTAAAATCACAGCATTTTATTGTGCTCTGAATTGTAAGACTTGTTTTACAAACGCCAGCGTTATATTTTCAGTGTTGCAGAAAGTGTAAAAATCCGTAGTTCTTTCTTTTTTTTGTCACGCCTGTCTGGTCTGAAAGAGCTCAGTGACACGCTCATTTGATGAGTACGCCGTAGTATTTACTACGTAGTATTTAATTCCGTACCTCTGAATTCCGCACTGTTACTAAGCACGCGATCTTCTTGTTCAAGCTCCGGCAACGTCCTAACGACCTAGTCAAATCTCCGATCTCACATAGTCAGGTCGAACACCTTTCGACGCCGTTCATCAGTAAAGCACGGAAGGCAAGATTCCATATGCGTAAGCTTGAGTAGCCAGAAGTGCAGCTCGTGAATTGCAGAGTCTAATTCTGGGGCGATATTCACAATAAAAAATGTGTTACGTTAAATTATTTCGCAAGAGCAAAAATTCCAGACAGTCCCGATGCTGGACAAATTATTAGCGCAGTGTGTTGACCAGTGTAAAGAAGCACTTACCAATGAAAAGCTTGGTAAATTCGGCCCCTGCTCTTTTGCCCTCTAAGCCATGTTATTATCAATGCGAGCTCAAATCGGGGAAGCCCCTATTTTCTGCCAGAGTGCATGGCACAGGGCTAGACAGCAAGTATCTCTGCTACGAATATGCGTTTTGATGTGATCATTTTAATGACAAAGACGGTTACAATGATCGCCAAAAAGGCAAGGAAGACTGCCCAGTGAATTGAGACGCATACTTAGGAAGAGTAGAAACGGCGCATTTATTTATATCAATGCTTCCTGTTAGTCAATATTCTACCCCACATTTCATATAATGTAGGTGGAATGGCGGTGAAAAAAAAATAATATCCATCTGAGTCACTGCTGACACACAGACAAAATTTGTTAACTTATAAGCCATAAAACAAGCGTGTTCATAGTGTGGTTATTATTCTTCCGCCCCCATCATTACTAGAATGAAATAGGTCGTCGTCCATTCTCTTTTTTGTCTGCCTTCGAGAATGCTTCCTGCGAAATCTGGTTACTTGACAAAAAAGTTCCGCAACATGTCGAAATAATTTCGCTACGGTGGAGGACGAACTGTTGTCGGCAAAGCAAAACAGACGAAGGCATTGAGGAAATTGCGATTCTCGACGCGACGTCGTATATTAATTTAGCGATACAGAAGCTGAGCTCTTCACGCTTTGCCAACAGTGTCAGAGCCGCACAGCTAGAACCAAGTTGATCGTCATCCCGAGTGGAGTGCGCGGTGTAAAAGGCAAGAAGCAGTTCTCTAGTATCCCTGCACAGAAACGCCGAGAAGATGAAACATGTATAGAGAGCGTCGAGAAAGCAATTGTCCCTTTCAACCCAAAGAGCGCACGAGCGCATCTGCGCAGTTCTTCGGGGTAGCAAGTCACTCAATCGATCTGGCTCCAATTTCGACGAAAAAAAAGCAGAGCACCTAGGGAGCGCTACGTTCACCTCCCCGCTAAAAGGGGGGAGAAATAGAATTCTTGTCGCGAAAGTCCTTCGGAAAACTGGCCGTCCTGGATCTGGTAACACTTCGCGGCTAAATGGCACCTTGCTCTACAAAGCACTGCCCTCTTCCTTTTCAATGCTAGGAGGAAAATAGGTTGCCCCTACACCTCGCCGTAGAGTCCCTTAAAAACCGGCCATTCGATATCAAGTGCAGTTGGCCTTCCTCCTCTAGAACGGTCTTCTCGCAGCAACTTCGGGTCTGGGAAACTGCTGACACCCGAAACTAAATAATCGCGCGCCGTCATTCTGGCGCGAGGACGTCCGGTGGAAGCTCCCTGAAGTTTCGAGCAGAGGTTAGAAGGGCAGAGAACAACTCTTTTTTTTTTTTTCAGACACAAACTAGATTGTACCGCTGCCACTTGCGACGTGAGGCAGAATTCGAAGACCCTCTGCGTGAGACACACGGTGGCAAGTATTTCAGTACAAATCACAGGGCAAACTCTCTATATGAGGACTGCGAAGGCAACTATATCGATGAAAGGTATTTCCTATTCTTCTTTTATTTATTTTTTTCGGTCCAGGTTGCCTGAATCAGCGGAAAGTGGTGACAAGTCGCCTCTGTGATGTTTTCTGCATCCGCTCGACTGAGATTCTTGTGTCCGGAGTTATATAGAAATTGACCCTGGAGCGCGGCTCAGCGGTCAGAAATGTCCAGGGCTTACCATTGTGCTGTCCAAGAACTAAAGGAAGGCAACATGCAGGCCTGCGACCGTTCAGACGCCACGGCTGTCGTGGCAACCAGGGAGATTTGCGTTTCCCACCGGCATATTTGCACCTATCAGTTCTAGCCCATTCCGTATTGTTTTCATACATTTACATCACAGGGACGCTAAATAGATACAGTTGAACCGTTTTATTAATCGTAGACTACTCTTCCGAAATTAAATTTTCTTTACTTATATGGACGAAGATTGATTACCACGAAACAAAATAAAATGAGGCCCTTCCACTATTTTTATTTTATTTTGCGACAGATGTGACGAAATCGCAACTGTGATCATTATTTTCTTACTATTTGGCGCGTAAGAAAGCTTTTGCAAAAATATTCACGAGTTTGCAAGATGATTATTCCATTTCCAATGTAATGCAAGGCATCTTAGTTTTTGTTGTCACTAAACTAATGATTACCCCCTCGGATAGGCCATATAAGCCTATGGCCTCAACACCTGCCTTTCGCTTTTGAGTCCTCTCTGGCATACCACACCTTTGCT
Source organism: Dermacentor variabilis (assembly GCF_050947875.1). NCBI lineage: Eukaryota > Metazoa > Arthropoda > Arachnida > Ixodida > Ixodidae > Dermacentor > Dermacentor variabilis. Next base: position 116,692,694 of record NC_134572.1, on the reverse strand, counting down.
CGCGGTAAGCCAGACATAATTATATATTTAAATGACGGTTCTATGTTAGTGTTATGAGCTAGTTGGCGAGACATCGCGGCTAGACGCGCTGCCTAAGGCGTGACAAAAAACTGGTTAGAAACAACACAATGTTCCCCTTGTCAGTCTTATTCCTAACCAGTCGTTTGTTACGTTATAAGCAGCGCGTCTAGCAATGATGGCTCTAATCCTATTTGGGGAAATGGGCAAGGGGAAGGGAATACTAACCTATTTGCAATCATCATCATCATCATCATCATCATCATCAGCCTGGTTACGCCCACTGCAGGGCAAAGGCCTCTCCCATACTCTATTTGCAATACCAGGAGCGTTATGTACCTATCAAGGTTGTTATTTTGCCTCTTTATTGAGTCCTTTGCCAGGCCTTTACTTGCAGCACGAAAAGAAGACGTAGACAGAGACAAGTCTTTTTTTTTTCTTTTTTGCACGCTGCACCTAAACATCATACTTTACGGACCCCCCAGCCCCCCACCCAGCTATTATACCTACTTTCACCAGTCCACATGTACAGTTGTGCGCCGATACGGAGCTTGTAATCAAGAATGGTTTGCTTGTTTTGTTTTGATTCATGTTTGTTTGTTCTTTCGCGCCTTGGCACGTGATTTTGCAGGTGTCCATGGCGCGAAGTATTTGACGCCAGTCCGAACAGAAAACGCGGCTACGAGCGAGGGCAGCAGCTCACCTTCGTCCGAGGCGTCGGGGCAGTCAGCCGAGCCGTCGCGCACCCTGGATAGCGCTATGCAGATCTTTGGTTCACTCCGGCAGACGAAGTGCGTGTCCGGGTCGCACGAGGTGCTGTTCTTCCAGGGCCGCTTCGCTACGCTCCCGGCTGCGAGAGAGAGAGAGAGAGAGAGAAGGAGGGAAGTGGTCAGCGAGCCGCTCTGCGAGGATTACCTCCACACAGACTCCTCGCAGCGGGACTGGTTCCGCTATTGCGAGCACTGTAACGTCCTACTTATCACTGCGGCATCAAGAAATAACAAGAGGATGATGAGAGGAGAGAAACGTATTCCCAAAGGAACAATCTATCTTCACAGTGAAAACTTAGCAGTTATGTGAATCAGCATATAGCAGAAGGATGGTAACCACGTGAGTGACTTTGTGCGGTGCCCGAATGCGTAACCGGTGCAATAATGAAGGTGCATAAAGGTGGTTACTGTACTGCAACTGAAATATATCAATGCGTTCAAGTACGCCCTGTTTCCTTTCTTTCTCGGGCGACGTAGCACGGCCTGAATTAGCTCGAACGTACTTAAGTATGTTCTAAATGAGCCAGGATGAGCCAAAGCTAGCCAAATTTGTAGAGCACATCGCGCATAAATGATTTGAAGGAGAGAGAGGCCGACAGCCTCTTCAATAAAAACTGTATATGTATGACAGTTAGCATACTTTTCAAACCTATACGACATACCTGTAAACCTATACCTGTTCGAGATGCTACTTCAAGTGAATACGATGATAAATGAAATAATACGTATAGTGAGCAGACACACACTAAACGCGCAACACACAACATACAAAGTCATAGTTTCTCGTTGAGACTGTCTCGCATAAGGCGACCTGCAATATGATACATACGCAGTGATCAGCGGAAGCTGCTTATGATCTCAGCGTAAATCGAACTGATGTTTTCGGATGCTAAACAAACGCGTTATAGTTTACGTTCAACACGTGTGATTTTTTTTAGGAACACATATCTGACAAAATCAGCGTTGGCAACCAATAACACAAGCTCACAGTGAAACCAACGCCAGCGTGATATAAAACTGTCTCAAGGGGAAACGTCCTTGTTGCTGTAAACACTCTGTAAGCATGTTGAATAACTACCCTAACCTGATAACGCTGCATATATTGCCTAATTTGATAACGATCAGTCGATTTCAACCGTACAACGTAATGCGTTTTACATTCGAAGTGCCATATTTGGCGTTTAGCAGGATCTGAAGGCAAGTATTCTGGAAACTAATATCGTTTAAACAAAGAATATGGTGCGCATGCTTTACCAACTTGATTTGGTATTATCCTTTGGTGAGTACGACGGAGCGTCAAAACTGCGCTACAACTAAAATTTATTTCTGCTTTATTGTCGCAAAACACACGCCAAACCAAAGGAAACAAGCGCCAAATTAAGGAACCATTTAAATATTTGCATAGAGTGTTTTGCAGAAGCTATCAATCTGACTAAACAGGCGATCAAGAAAAACAAGTTACGCAAAATAAATCTCCCTTTGCCCAGGTTTTCAATTCTGCAGCTCATAAAATCGTGTTGTCTTCCCGTAGAGCTCGTATACTATCGTGTATTGCGAGACCTACCGAGACGAAAGAACGACTGATTTGTCTATTCACTTGGCTGCAACCCTCTCGGAAACGTCCGCCGGTTTCGGAATAATTTAGTAGGTTATTAGGGTACCTTACGACATAGGTTTCAACGGAAGATGAGCCTCTTCTCTCTGGTTGGGCCAGAGCCTGACGATCTGCTTCCGCATTATTCAGCAGAGAAAAAAAAAATTCGGGTGCTCCTGAGTCCTGTATCATTTAAGGCTTGCGAAGGGAGATTGCAGAACATTAATATAAGAAGAGCTCAAACTTCGCGTTCTACAATTTACTGATCATCATCACGTGTCATACTTAAGCAAAATGTCTATTTCTTTACTCGGGGGAACGGGACTTACACGCCTCAAATATGTGCATCTGAGTGCTGCCTCATAAAATTATAATTGTGTGCGAAGAGAAAGTTTTGAGTTAAAATCAAGTAACTGGACGTACTAGCTAACCCAGCAGGATGCTTTAGTGATGTCGAATTTAGTCATGAGTAGCTTGCATCATGAATAGATAACAACAAACGTCAGCTGAATAAGCTTTGTTTTAAAACATTTGCTCAGTGCTGCAAAAGCCACGGCGTTGAAACATATTCGACTAAATAACTGCTTTGGAGGGCAAATGCTTTTCACAGAAGTTCATACTTCGAGAAATTATTGTGGCTCTTCAGCTATGCATGAAACATGTGCGTAACACGGGTTCCCGGTTTCCACCAAAGTGTCACGAAAATTATATTCGGTTACCAAGGGGGGGGGGGGGGAGACTGATAACCGGGCTTCTGGAAATGAATGACTGATAGTTACGGAGCTTGCATGTCCCTAGTTCACCGTAACAACTCTAATAGTTTCGTTGTTAATTTTTTTTCTTTTTCCGTTTGTTTGTTTGTTTTCTGCAAGACAGTCTGCTATTCAAGCACTAGTTCTGCAATGACAGACCCGGCACAATTGTAGCGATCTCTCACAGAATTATTTATACACATAGGCCCTTTTTCCAAACAGCCCCCACGAAGAAGCCCCTGGAAAAGTAACAGACGTACTATGCGGTTATGCCAACGACACCGGAATGTTATGATATGTAGGAGACATAAATATGCTAAGTGCAGATAAGGCATTCTGTTTGAAGAACTATTGCCTATTAGTAGTGACTTTCAGAAGGCAGAAATAAAGAAAAAGAACGCGACGCTAACAAAGTTTCAGACCTATTATTTCATATATCGAAAGGGCCTACCTTTACTTTGCTACTCTTCGCACATATCAAACGTAATGGTCTTCCGCAAAATTCATGCATGAAACACTGACTTGTGGCTAAACAATGGAGCCTTTGAAGGCGTGCGACAGCATATTTAGTATTCTTTTTTTCACTAGAAACAGAAGAGGGCCCCCAATTAAAGATAATTCCCAGGAATAGAAACGAAGAAAGCTGGCTACCCGGCTTTTCACGGCACACCTATCGAGAGCGACTGAAAACCGATAAGGAAAGAAAGGCGTGCATGGCAAAACAACAGTACCGCCGTGATAGACAAAGTGGGACGTAACGTGAGTACACATGGGCGACTCCGGAAACTCGGAAACTCACGTTTGTCCCGGAAAGACAGGGAGACGAAGCGCGCCTTTTGGAAAACCGGCCTGAGCCGAAGGACCGAGCGATAACCGCACAATTTATAGCAAGGAACGGAAGCGATTTGCTCGGCAGAACACAGAAATTGGGATTAGTTTTTCTGCCCGGCTGCCGTTCTTTCGCAACTTTTCATTTTTTTTTCTTTTCCGAGCATCTATATCCGTAAACAATTGCACGGTGACTTCATCTGAATGACGAACAAGAGCGGCTCGTTCCTCAACTCTCTTCCTGGACTAAACAGTGTTTATGTAGTCTTTGTAGCTCCGCTAACGTAATTTTCTGGCCCTTCTTTTTTTTGTTTTTCGTATTTATTCTTTTTGCTGCGCATTGACGGGTGCTTGTGCCGTTAAGCGAGTGCTTCGGGGGACGTTAATAAAGGAGGGAGACACAACGAATGCAACGAGGAAAGGGCAAGTCGGTCATATAGAAACAGGTTTACTAAGCTTATCGGAATATGCGTACAACCTATATAAGGAAAGTCATTAAATGTATTTCAGGAAGGTTACTGCCGGGAGTTATCTGCTGCCTCACGGTGAAACATCTTGCTTTAAAATCTGCAAACTCGCGCGATTTCTTTAATCCACGAACCGTATACGATGCAATTATAGTGTCTGGTTCCTCGGTACCAACTTGGTGCGACGCAATCTTGTCGAGACGCTCGCTGGCTGGAAGTAAACAACGGCTTCGGCTGGACTAAACACCCTACTAAGCGCCACATGACGCCTTGGTGGGAATACCAGCGTCAGCAACCTTTAGAGCTGCATAGCAAACACTGCCGCTCTCAGGTATTCGAGAAGGCAAGTAACTCGTTGCGCTGATAACTGCGGCAGAAACGATGACGATAGTTCTTGCGCATAAGACGGCATCTTGGCCTTGTGGACTGAGGAGCGACTTGTTGAATTTGGCATAGCCAAATACAGCTGTTCGTTGCTGTCTTTTAAATCGATATGGCAAACAAATGCTATATAGCGCGTGCTGGAGACCAAGCACTTAGTGGATGCAAGTCTAGCCGGTCCTCTGCAGTCATTTCCGTAAAGCACCGGCGCGTACGGTGGCACGTGGCCTATACGGACTGTGCTTCTGGGTCGAGCTTATACTGTGCTCCGTGCCTGTATGCTGCGTTTGCACTAAATTGTGTTGATGATGACATGTTGCTGCTACACTAGGCGCTCGCTCATTGCTACCAAAACTACCGGTGTTGCAACACCCCACCCCCCTTATAAACACACACACACACACACACACACACACACACACACACACACACACACACACACACACACACACACACACACACACACACACACGCACACACACACACACACACACGCACAGAGAGAGAGAGAGAGATAAACTTTCGCTCCTCGTTCGGTATCCCTCGCTTTGAATGCTTATAGCCTTCAGTACTAAACTTCCGATAAATTTCTACACCATGAACATATTTTATTTGCTTGTTATAGATATCGCAAGAAAGTGTATGAAGAATATGTGGTCCCAATCGAATGTGTTTCATCCCACAGCTTCCCTTGCAGTCGCCTCTTTGTTTGCTTGCATTCTGAGTGTGTAGCTCTTGATTTGTTTCAGCTTTCAGAATAAGTGCGGAGCGCTTGATACCTTAATAAGCATAAGCACTCGAACTTGACACCATTATAATTTTACACACACCAGAATTAGCAGTTCACAAATTAAGGAAGCGCTGAAAGAAAAAAATACCGCACCATATTCTAGACTCCTAGACTCCTAGACTATCGCAGACGTTTGGATTTGCAGCCAAAAACAATAACCCAAATTGTGCCCTTTAAAGCGGCACCCGTTAGGCGCAGATAATGTGGTACCGCGTGAAACGATCCTTTCGCAACGCAATTTGCTTTACCTTTCCCAAAGAAGAACGCCGGTTTCCAGTTCGCTCCGCTTGTACACCCATCGCCACCTAAATGCTAGTTGCTCGTTTGGATAAGAGTCGTTTGGACTGCACCGCGACTTTAGCGGCCCAGACGAGTTCGAGTAAAGCAAATGAGAAATAATTGCGAAGTTGGCACCCGTAGTTTCACTGAAAGAAAGCACCACAATACATATTGAGATGGAAAGATTGTAAAACCGCTAATGTGTGCCCGTTCCACTTTTCCGCGCGCGACCGAAAAGACCAACGCGCCACGCAATACGGCCTCATTAGCGGTGATGTTTTGTGAAAACCACGATGCGGGCATCACTCCGGAACAAACGCACTATTCGTGCTTTCGCGTTGGCTTCGTTATTCATTTATTTGTTTGTCTCCTCGCATTTCCTCGAAAAATACCCGCTGGTTATAGGAGGCGATGGTGAAACCAACTAGGTTGTGTGCCTACTTGCTCGTGCACTGTCCTCCAGACACTGGCTGCTCACGCGTGACGCGTTAGGCTGAGGAATAAGAGGAAGCGAGGCGAAAAAGAGAAAACGTCCCTAGCAAAACTCTTACAAACACCGTCCTGTTTCTTCATGGTAGGACGTGGAGAAATGCATTAGTGATCCGTGCCCTCGGGGAGAGATCACGATCAGCTTTCGTAGAGGCTGACGCGGCTTGCTGAATAGCACAGAGCACAGTGCTCGGCCATCATCGGATAAGCCTATAACGACTCGCACTGAAGCCTTTGAACGCACTCATTCTCTCTCTCTCTTTCACTCCTTTTTTCTCTCATACTGGCAGGCTTTCCACCAGTGCGTCTTGAGCATGCCACCTTTAAGACAAGGGACTTTAAGGTGACTTTAAGGCAACTTTAAGACGAGCGACGCCACATTTATTCTAGCCACCGGCAAAACGTCTCCACGTTTAACCAACTTGATTCTGAGCAGCGTTTCTTTAAGCAACTCAAGGCACCACGCATGCTTTTACTCTGGGAGTGACATTTTCTTCAGTGTAGCCGGAGGGCCGGCGCAAATTTTGACCCTGTGCTTTCTAGCTTCGGGACACATTTACTATTTGTCGCTGCAAATAGCTTCCTTTAAGTGCCGGTCTGAAAGGTAGTGGTTATTTAGCTTATGTTCTGCGGCTATGAAAGCATCGGCAGTCTGAAGCGTACAAATACAAAGATGCAAGAACGGCAGGGTAGGCGCCGTGTTCTCCGAGTGGCAAGAATGAGTGCGCGTGCGTGCGTGCGTGCGTGCGTGCGTGCGTGCGTGCGTGCGTGCGTGCGTGCGTGCGTGCGTGCGTGCGTGCGTGCGTGCGTGCGTGCGTATACGTGTGCGCCTTCGGCACGCCCGCGTAGTATTACTAAACGACCCTTCACTAAGTTTTACTTTCATACCCAATACGTTATTCTCAATCGGCGGGTGTTTCCCCGCTAAACATACTGTGCTACAAAAAAGCCTGCTTAAAGGCAGCCATCTAGAGAAAAGAGAACTTCTAGCAGTTAAACGGTGCTAAGTCGGCCAATACTCTATGATACAGGAGACTAGTCAACTTTGGTAGAACTCGAACTTCTCATAAACTGAGGTTATCTACTTTTCGCAGCTCTCGAAAGCCGCAACCTGGTGATCTCAGGCCCAGAGCATATGTACGAGTATCCTAACTAAAATGTGTCAACGAAGTAGCCTCATAAGCTTTCTGTCTGAAATTATATCAAGTGGTATAACCAGTAACAACTCCATGAAATCTTATGTGCTTTTATATGCAGTGCCGTCATCAAGACTTCTTTCTCTTAGTTTTTTGTACATTTATTCTTACTTATTTAATAAATTTTTGTCCAGCGTGGTAGCACGAAAGATTGCCACAAGTCCTTTTAAACGATATGACACGTTTGTTCCGGCACCTTCATTAGCCCAATTCGTATTAAAACTTCCGCACAGGCCAGTTATTCCCAAATGAGTTTACTATACGCATATCATTGTCACAAACCATAGGCTCCTAGTGGCTTTCCAGAGAAGCATTCCTGGGAACGAGCCTATCATTTTCTCGCTCCTCTACGAAATAGGAAGCAACTATAACGTGCCACTCGATTTATTCAGGAGCTTTCCAAAATGGCACGAAAACAATCACTCAATGTGAATTTTAAGCAAACAGCTATATTTTGTTTTGATTTGCAATGCATTTTTTTTTCTTTTTTTGCACGCTAACTTGATGTTACGAAGCTGCACAAGATTTTGTAGAAATTCTTGTGGCATGTACTATAAACAACTGGGTGCATCTTATTATGAGACAAAGTGGCACTGGTAATTTAAATGCTCATTAGCCGTGAATGTGGCCAAATATTGTATGTGTAGGGGACGGGGGCGCTCGTGCGTGCGCGCATGTTTGTTTGTGCGTTTTTGCAGGACCACACGTCACCAAACCGTACAAAAATACTTTTCTGTTTCATTGAAGGCGGTTAAAACTGCGCCATTCTTTCCATTTTCTTTATTGTGTTTTTACTCGCTCAGCGTTACCTGCCAACAGTAAAGCAAGAAACGTTGCAATGCGGTTCCAAACTCGTCCTTTCCTGTCGGCCCACGATAAGCGCCACTAGAAGTTATGCTGGCTTCCCAGAATGGAACGCGTCAATGAAGCTAACTGATTACATTAGGACTACATTATTTCTTTCTTAAAAAGAGAGAGAGAGAGATGCAAATGAGAGGGAGGCAGGGAGGTTAACCAGACTTAAAACGTCCGGTTTGCTACCCTGCACTAGGGGAAGGGAAAGGGGAAGTAAAGACGGAAAGAAGAGCGTGACAAAAATAAAAGCGAAAAGAAATATGAAAAGGGACGAAATGGGGTCATTACAGTCTTTCTAATAGGCCACTGTCACGTAGAAAAGTCAACAGAGCCTTGACCGACTTTTGCTGCGATGACAGTTCACGTCGGCATTCCAAAACTGACTGTTCTGAAAGTGGCCTGTCGTCAAGGCGTGCCAACGCGGTCGCTAGTGACAGCCGGTTGAGCTGAATAGTAAATTGGGTGAGGTGGTAGCCGCTCGTGGTTGCAGGGGTAGCGCCAAACTGATAAGGGACGAGAGAAAGAAAAGAAAATACGACGGACAGAGCGCTTTTTTATATGTTTATTTCATATGTATACCATGCCATGCCATTCCAACGACGCCTACGAACGAAGAGCTTTTGTGGATTTGGTCCCTATTACTTGTCACCTATTACTGTGTGTGCTATGTCCTCTGTCCGCATCGAGGACGTTTTCTATACTTTTGAATAATTCGTTTACGCTTCTCTGAGTTATTCTTTATTACACGCTGCAGAAAGGTCGCCGGCGTCATTAATTGATGGGCGCAAACATCTTGGGTCGATTTATCAAAAACAAAGACCGTCTATATTATTCAAGTTATATATACGAATACACGTGTAACTATGAGGACACGTTCCGTCGGGTTCCAGGTAATGCCCAATCTAAAAACAATGCAGTGAAAGTGTATGACGTAATTTTTCTCAGCCAACCGATAACATTGACCGCTTCAGCATCTCGCGTCACATTTGCTGCTCTATTATTATTATTATTATTATTATTATTATTATTATTATTATTATTATTATTATTATTATTATTATTATCAGATGATCACTAACAGGCGTACAGTAGTGCCGCCGGTTGGTAATCATCGATCGTTACTACCACCTGCTTGAAAGGTAACAGGAGGGGGGCGTGGCATTGTAGCACCAAACTTGTGACGTGGGCGGGCGTCACACTTTCCGAGTACAGCCTAAAGAATGAAGCCATCCAAACGGCGCCTAACGAATTCACTGCCATTCCCTGTCCATACCCCGCATCTGCTTACAGACGCATCAAACTTACGTTACTGCTTCACACTTCGACACCCCGTCCGATTGTCGCGCGCTCGTAACGCCGAGACAAAGGACTCGGGGGCGGTACTTGAACCAATACGATTAGCATGCGCTTAATTATAAGTCGGCAGGAGCTATAAGGTGATCGTTCGCACCGATCCCCGCGGTCACCCGACCGACGAAGGGGAACCGGTCACCCAAAGCGAGCTCCCCGATTACCGAATCCCGGAGGATTACAAAAGTTCGGAACACAAAAGAAAGAAGAAAGAAAGAAAGGCCCAACTACGAGCGCGCGCTCGGCCCAGAAATCGCCAGAGTTGCGCGCCCCAACGAGGTCATTGGGGAAAAGGGGCGACCGGCGGACGAGCAAGAAAAACCCCCTTACCGTATATACGCGTACGGGCCACACGAGACCACGTGAACCGGCGCTGCTGAGCCTCGATACGCGCGTGGCCGAGACGAGGTCCAACAAAGCGCCCCTTCGCCCGAGAAAGGTCGAAAGGCGAAGCACGACCTCGGCTGCCGCCGCCGGCGTCGCAAGAAGGGCGCGGGATGCCCGACGAAGAGGAGGCGCGCGCGAGAATCCACGAGCGAGCGCGCGCGGATAGTGCGATCGCGTAAACGAACCCAACGAAAGACCGCGACGAAGCCGCACAGCCGAGGCGAGGCAGGTGCCCTCCCGCTGCGATCCGATCGTGACGGGACGTTTCGGCTTCAACGCAGCGCCGGCGGCGCTTCTTTCTTTCGCGCACCCCGAGTAGGGGGGGTTCTCTTTTCCTCGTGACCTACTGCTCACGCTGACTTGTTGCTCTTCGCGGCGGGAAACCCGCGTCGGCAGCGTGCGGTGCGCCCGAGCGACTTCTCCGTGGGTATACCGGCGCCGCCACGCGTTTCCAAGCGCGAGATGATCGCGTGCAATGCGGCGAGAATAGGAGAAAAAAAAAGGGATCACTCTTCTCAGCTTTTTTCGTGCCAGCGTCTGAACAGTTGCCGATCGTCGAAGGTATGCGATTAAGCCGGTCGCCTCAATGCGCGGCACGACGATGGTAATGGGGAGGCGAAGCACTTGAAAGGGGCCACGTGCGCGCTCGGTATTTGCCGGTGGCAAGACTGATCATAAGACAGGATTTGTGCTCTCGGTTATATCCAATTTGATCGAATCTCCCCTTAAGATTGAGCTTTTTTCAAGACAATGCTTTTCTTAGCGAATTACGCGCCCTCTTCCGTATCGGATATGTGTTAATAACCTATATATATATTTCCCGGGCCGATGCCGGCGCCTAACAGAACTGGGCCGATCCCAAAAGTAGTGCGATCTATAAACGTGCCCCGTGGGTAGGTTCAGTCTGGAAATGTGAATCGATCCCGAAGAGATCGCAGTCAAAGAGTTTAGGCAGTCCGACGCACCTCGTACCCCCGTCACGCGAGGGGTGAAGCGATAGAGTGCATTGCGCCTGTGACATTGCCCCATTCAAGCTCCCCCCAACTAGTCGCTCACGATGACGTTTCCTTTCGTCAACGTTAGTTCGAAGTTGAAGAGCCTTCTAATTCTTTTTCTCATTGCTTACTTAAGCGTTCTTTTTCAAACACGCACCGTCTAGATTTCCTTTCTTTCTTTCTGGTCCAGTGATGTACATTTCTCAAGAAACATGGCCAGGAATTAAATCCGACAAAAATGTTTCACGGAAGAGAAAATGTTATGCCCACGACGCACCACAAGAAACAAATTTGGCAGTTTCGCACGACGGGGGACCATGGACAAAGTTTAGCGCTGCACTCGAACTCTTCGGACGGCGTTCTAGCTGTGCCCTGTTCTCGAATAGGCACGACGAAGCGCGCATGGTGTCCCTGCCGGACAAAGAGGAACAGCGCCCTCGCAGCTACCAGGCGTCTCACAACGCTGGTACGATGAGCAGCGCCGCCAGTGGCGTCGCAGGCGCGCCGATCCTCGACAGTGCACGAAGTGGTACCGACGGGACGCCGTGGGTATTAAGCCAGCGCCGACTGCAATATTAGACAACGCTAGCTTGACGCTTACAGCTCGTCCCGCTCGTAGCGGCGCATACACGCAGCAGCAAGGCAGGAACGCTGTTGTGCTGATAATTGCTCGTGCGCACAACGCGCTCATGCCAGTAGCGGAAAGCAGAGCGCTGGCCTGGTTCCCACCAACGAACCCGATTGAGCGGAGACTCGATGGTGTGGCCATTATGCGCCGTCCTTTTATTATTATTATTATTATTATTATTATTATTATTATTATTATTATTATTATTATTATTATTATTATTATTATTATTATTATTTCCAGCCAAACGCACTCCGCGTTTCCGAAGACCTCCTAAACCTCCGAACGCGGGCCACGCATGCACCGTGGATGGCGGGACAGCACGACAACGACGGCGACGACGGCAGCGTCAACGGCGCGAATGCGCCTCTGGTGCCCTTATACATTGAGAGCTCGTAAGTGGCTTGGTTTAAAGGTAAGTTGCACTCGGCGGCGAATGACAACGCTTTCTGAGGACTCTACAGCGCAAACAAACTTTGTAGCAATACCTTTCTCTCATCTTCCGCGAAATAAATCATGCGTTCAGCATATCCCTACTCATGACAGCTTATTAAGGAAGTTCGTCCACCTTAAGAAATTCGCCGCACAACGAGACGGCAACGACCTTCGCGGAACGTCACGCTCTGACGAGGCGTCGTGCATCGCTTTCAACACTAGATGATGGAGATTAGCTGAGCGGGGAACTCATCTGAAAGTAAATTATCGAAGTACAAACAGCAAAGAGGGGAACTCAGAACATCGAAAACACAGTGACACTGATACAGTGCAGTCTCCAGAATAAACTTTTGTTATAATGGACCGCAGAATTTTGGTAAGAGCCTAATTTCGGTAAGAATGATGGGCAAAAAGTAGAGTCACCAAACGTTTTCCTTCGACTGAAGTATAACTCACATTGAATAACCATTTGAAGTTATTTTCTTATTTTTTTTATTTTGACAGCATGTGACTACCATAAACAGAATGCATTGTGCGTACATAATAATGTAATACTGTACATTAGTTCTAAACACAATAGCTGTATTCAAATAAAACAGATTTAATGCATATTTCTTGTTTTTCCGGACTTTCCAGACTGTCGCTTGTATGAAGTGCAGCTGTGCCTCTTCGCATGTTATCAGCACTTCGGTGCTGTTTTCTTCAGAATCGATTTGTTTCAAACGGTTCCTACATTTCGCCTTTTCAATTTTAGTGTATGTATATTTCCGAAGTTCATGCAAGTCGAATGACAGTTAATTTTTCACTCTGCCATCTCTTTTTCTATCCTATCTTCTAAGCAGCCCACCTAGGGGCTGTTCACGCATTTCAGCTACCCCATCAAGTGTAACTGAACGGGTCGGCACTTCAGTAATCAGCGAGGAAATCTTGCAAGGCTGAGCTTCGAGCGCACAACACACAATAGCGCGCTAAGGTAGCGAATAACTGTTCTGCAGTCATGCACAACGGTGTTCGTGTATATTCCAGCCTACACAGTAACTCTAATGCACGATGCAGTGCTGCGTCATCGCATGCATAGCTTCGTCAGTTGAGCGGAAGAGACGCGTTTCCTGCAGCTGGATAGTTGTTGTGCGGAAGCATACGCCACCCGTTTCCCTCTCACCCCCCCCCCTCCGCTGCCTCTGCATATCGGTTTCAACCCATCGCTATTCGTGCGTGCCTAAGCTCAGCGAAATTAGGAACTGAGGGCTCGACTGGCATTGTAGTTCTTAGTCTGTTTCGATTGGCCAGTGCGGCATGCGGAATGGTCCCGTGCGCTTCCACATGCATTACGTTCGCGCGAACGCGGTTTCATTGCCGGCTACCTGCCTGGCTGGCCGTGCAGGGAATCGCGATGAGCTGCGGCCACCAGCTCGATCACCTGTGACGTTACGCTTGGCCTCGTCATTTCCGGTTGAGCGTTCGGCGAGCGCCCCTGCGGGCGGCACACACACACACCGACAGACGCACACCGGAGATTACCATCGCGCGCACTTTTGTTTTCTGCTTTCACGATGGCAGATCAAGCGAGACACAACAAGCGGGCAAGCAACGTAGCAAGGAGGAGGGTACTGCGGAGGAGGAGAGACCTAGCAGGGTCAATCGTTACGCTGGAACTATTTTTGCAGCCCCCCCTCCCTTCCCCCACCTCTTCCGGACCCTCTTTAATGTCTGTCCAGGCATACACACATGCTATCGCGCGTGTTCCTCTTAGCTTCGCCTAGAGTGCATCACACGTCTTCATCCCTGTAAGCCGTAGCAGACAAATCGCGGCTCAGCGGCATTCGAAAAAGGAGTTGTCAAAAAACATTTTGGAATAATCATTGCTTTTTTTTGTATGCTTGTGAGTCCATCGACAACAAGTCAGTAACGACTGGTTCTGATGGGAATAGGAAAGAACCCTGCCAAATACTTATTTAGATTGTCTATCGAGAGCTTATATAGATGTCATAGATTTTGTGTGAACAGACTGTTAAGTAATTACCTTATAAACTATTTGTCATTAAGAGTGCGCTTACTTTCTGAGGAAGACTGGTTCGGAAGAACCGTGGACCAAAGGAAAGAGACTTCATACCGATATTTGGTAATAGGCAACACGTAGACTTTACATATTAGAAAGGACAAGTCCCAAGGAAAATAAACACGATAGACAAGCTATATGTCTCTAACAATAAGTCGTACAACCTCATTTCTACAGAAGAAGGTCACATTAAGAAGTGGTAGGCTAGATAGCAAGAATATAACTTCAGGGCTATCGAGGAAGTATGATTAGGCACCTTTAGTAGAGGGCGTAGACAATAAGTTTCTGAAGTAGAGGAGCCAACGACTGATAGATAAAAGACCGAAGAAACACAACCGAAACAGGGACCTCATATGAAATGCGGGCAACTCGCTGTAATATGAAAGTAAGACATGAAACGTCGCTCAGGTGGTAGTAATTACAAGCAGATCACCATGCAAAACTCAGAACGAAACCCGCTTGAAGGGGTGAGCAGACGAAAGGAGGTATTCTGTAGGAGTCCACCTATAGTGGACATGTCCATTTCGTCTGCTATTGAAATTCTGATCGGCTGGGCTGGGCTGCGCGTCCGCAGCAGCGAGGCGCTACAGCCAATCGGCGTTTCAGCAACAGACGAAATGGACATGTCCACTAGGTGGACTCTTACAGGATACCTCCCCAAGACTGCCGACGCGACAGTCCACGACCTTTGTCCACGCATAGCGCGATCCCGCAGTGCGGCGAAAACTGCGATACGCGTCGAGTCAATTGGCCCGCTCCCGCAGGTTCCGTGGCCTCGAAGGCGGTGGACTCGTTTTCACTTCCTCGCCAGCGAGCGAGTGTGCAAGCAAGCGCGCGAGCTGGCAATAATAAATATCCGCGAACGGAAGTGGCCGATGAGGCCGCGCCGAGGTCCGCGTCACGTTGGCCCCGCGGGGATATGTAGGAAGAACTCGCGTGCCAGGTGGCCTGGAGGAGGCGCGGTGCGTATACAAATAACCTTGCTTAACTAATATCCCTAGGCGGTGTGACTAAGGACAGCGCCATTTCCCCTACCTCGGCCTTCCCAAGGCATCTCGTTCTTGTTATTGGCCAGAGTCGCCAAGAAGGGTTCGAACCGGGTTATAAGTCGATGCTCCCTCGGCAGGACGTAATTGTGAGAATGAGTTAGTAGATAGTGAGTTGTGAAGTAGGGACGTCGTCGGCGTTGTGAAATTACGCAGCCCCAGATTTGGCTAGGGGAAGCGCCAGCAGCCCTCCCCTGCTTCTGCTTCTGCTCGAATCGCCTGAAGCACGATGACCGGAACGAAACCAAAGTTACGCGGCAACTCTTTCATTGCTTCTATTTGTATTCAGACTTGATTACGAGGCCTTAAAAGAGTGCTCGATTCCCGGAAAATTATTTCCCTGTGTGTCCCCGCAAAATTGCGAACTATTGTAGTGGTTGTCGGAATAGTTCTAGGCGAGAACCGCCCAAATGCGCTGCCTAAACATAACACATAAGGAGGCGTGTTCCAGGTCTCATATACGCTGACCGCGGGAGCGTATCGGTTTAGTATTCCAACTGCATTGGCCGACACATCGTATGGAGTGTTAGGACGAAAATGTTTGCCTAAGTAAGCGCCACTCGGCAAAACTCAGCAGTCCTAGCTGAGAGGCGCATATTCCTTCTCAGCTGGATGTACGGATGAATATTTAACTATCTTATGTGCGCTCGACTGTGGTGGCAAAACAGCATTTCTCCTTGCCCGATACGAACCGCTCGACATTTACCTCGCCCTACACCTGCAGGCTCTCTGATGTGGAAGGTGACGCCGCTCATTTAATCATGAAGACGCTTAAATTACGCTCCGTGGAGATTCGAATAAACGCTTCCTAGACAGACACTCTCACTTTCAACACGAAGGCACCGGATTGGCAAAGTTCGCCATTAATCACAAAAGGACACGTAACACAGCCTTCCTCAGGAATTCACCAACATTCTTTTAGGAAGCACCGTCCTTGCTTCAACCGTGACATGACACTGACCTAAACTCTAGTATAGGAAGCCTTCATACGCATGCCTACGAACAGCTCTTGAGCGCCCTACTCTTAAGGTTCTAGTCGAGTCGCGTTTCTGAATACGGAGCTCTTTCGAAATCGGAGGATAGTTCCTCTCTCTTGCGTACTGCCCACCATAAGATCCTCTTCCCAGAGTGCTATCTCGAGAGCAACTCCTTGAAACCAAGAAAAGATCAAGGTAGGCCCCGACAGACGACTTCGTCGCCTTATAGCTGTGGCAACGGCAAAGCAATGACCCCGACCACTCGATGTCACCTCCAGGAGTAAAATGGTATGCATGCTTAGGTTAAGTAACTCCAACTGTTTACCACTTCGTGTGGGTATGCGGAGGGCTCAAGACGTTCCTGGAAATGTACCGGCGTAAGGAATTGACATCGTTGGAGGACTGGTTCCGAGCACGCGCTAACGCCAAAGAAACGTTTAACCCACTATATGGTCAGGAGTGGTCGAACAAGGAACGTCGCTTTAAGCCAACGTTTCGACAAGGAGACTTGACACATTGGCTTAAAGCGACATTCCTTTTTCGACTGCTCCTCGTCGTTTGAAGTTTCCATCTTTCTTTGAATTTCTGTCTTGTTTGTATTTTTAAGCCACTATAGAGCTTCGCGCGTGAAGCTTCCCTATTGAGTCACACTTAGCTACGTTCCCCTTACCTAACTCCCCAAATAGTCTTTAAAGATATCATTGACATATAATATTATTACAGCGAAAGCAGATTATGACTAATCTTCCGTAGTTTCCTTCGGCGTCCGGCCCCAGAAAAAATCATCATGCGGGCCGATCCTGGTGATAATGCAGAAAGGGTCCAAGCTCGATGGCACATACCCATGTGGGCTCGGGAACCTACATGTAACGCGCCCTTGAACTATTCTTGTTACACGTGGGACCCAAAGAGGTCGCAGGCACACGTGTAAATATTTTTGATAGAAATGTTTCGCACTGCAGGAGCCGCATACGATTGCGGCATTGAACATTCGTTCACTGAATCTGCATGCGGAAGATCTCAATCACGTTGCAATCCTGAACGATATACCCGTACTATGTCTTTTGGAAACGTTGTCAGACTCGTTCTGCCAGCTCATTGGCTACACCAGATTCGTGTGGGATCGCCGGGAGGAGTAGCGCTCTGCAGGTTCTGCTATATACGTAAAGAACGGCATTCAAGTGCAACCGTTCGACCTTGGGATGAACAGAATCGTCACCGACTGTGCGGATGTTTGTGCTATACAAATGGAAGAAGGAATCGCGATCTCGACGGTGCACATCTCGCCCGCGCTACTTCCGAGTCGGAAATCAAGGAGTTTATGACCAGATATTTCCAGTGGGTCAGAAAGGACGATACCACACCTGTGATCATCAACGGGGACTTCAACGTGGACATTTCTAAGCCAGAGACGAAATGGTTGGAAAGCACGTAGGGAGAGTTTAGTCTGCAATGCTACTCTAACCGCATGGTAACTACCACGCATCACCGGACGCGCATTGATAAGATTCTAGCCAAGAACCTCTCTAGACTGGCATTCGAACCACTGAGTGTATATCACTGTGTTCATAAAGCAATAACGACTG
The DNA here is from genome assembly GCF_050947875.1 of Dermacentor variabilis. Classification (NCBI taxonomy): domain Eukaryota; kingdom Metazoa; phylum Arthropoda; class Arachnida; order Ixodida; family Ixodidae; genus Dermacentor; species Dermacentor variabilis. Next base: position 116,674,812 of record NC_134572.1, on the reverse strand, counting down.
CCCTGACAAAATAAAGTCTCAATCGAACATCAACCACAGTCTTTACTAAATCGTCCATTTAAACACATCAACTGCCTTTATCAGACACTTCTGACAAATGACGACCATTCCATCTTCACAGAGTGCAATGGTTGTCAATCTCTCTCTCTCTCTCTCTCAGCCAAAAAAGAGTGATACGCAGAACGCATCGTAGTTGGCCAGTGGCATCCCCTGGCGTCCCAAAATCAGCCAGCACGGTCGCACTCCAGAGAACCGAACGAAGGCCGGAGAGGCTCTATAGAGAGGAGAAAGGGATTCAAGCGTGGAGGCGGCTCGTCGTCACTGCTACCTCTGAGCGTACATGTAGGCCGAAGTTTCGGGGCGAGCCCGATTCCAGGGCTTCGTTGTGACCTCCATCATTGCAGGCACAAACTTCGTGTTCTCACTCCGCGCGGTGGACATCTTTCGCCGCTCCGGGCATTAGAAGGGCACGCGCATGCGAGACGCCTAATTTCGACCGCGCTCTCCTTTACTCTCACCCATGCCCTGCGGCTCCCTTCTCGATCACGTAATCCTTGGGCAGGAAGCAGGAAACTTTTCGTCGCCACGCGCTTATATAGAGAAACAACGAGCGACCTCAAACAAAGCGATTAGAGGGGTAAAAAAAAAAAAAGAAGGAAGGAAAACGCACTGCGAGTACATATTGCGACCGGTTTGAGAACAGTGGAGGCGGATAAAAGCTAACCCGTATTACGACTACCAGATCGGCTTACACTCTCTAGTTCGGGAATTTCTGCCGCATGCAAGGGCGCACTTCCGCCGTGTTCTTGCGCAGAACTCCCAAACCACAAGCCGCCCATTGCCAATACTTCTTACATCGCGTTTCTTTCTATTTCTTTTATTTTAGGTTCTCGACGCAAGAGCTTTGTTTTTTGCTCGACTTTGGCAATGGCGATGCGGTTCACTTGCGCGGAACAAAGCCCCCACCGCCGCCGACGCAACACAGCCACGTCCGCCCGCTTTCGTTGTGTTGTGCCCCGGTGGGATTTCTCTCGGGCACTGAAGAGGGTAGGGGCGAGGGAAAGGGGGAAGGGGGTGGCAGCAGTAGGGCCGTCCAAGGCGACGCCAGTATAGTATGCGTGCGTATTCGTATCCGCGCGCCCTCGACGCGTTGCTTCCCTCTTGTTCGCTGCTTGTAATGCGGAAAACAATGACGGCCTTGGCGATCGGTGGCCATGCGGGCCGCGGCTGCAGCGGAACAATGGCCTAAACAGAGCGCTTACGCGAGAGCGAGAGGCCCACGCATTCCGCTCCAAGCTTGCCGGGTACGCACGCATTAACAATCAACACGACGACATCGCGCGCATTTCTGCATTATTTAATAGGGGTGATAGGAGAGGGGGGGGGGGGGGGGGAGATGCGCTGCGGTGCTCTGCGGAGAGAACGGGTGCCCCTCTTGGTGAGCGCGTCTTCGCTTTGTTCCCATCACCTTGTAATCATGGGACGAAATGACGGCCGCCCCTTTGAACAAAAATATATATAGTGCAGGCGGAGCCTCGACGGAGTAATGCGTGGTATCGCGCAGACACCTTTATGGTTGCTCTTGTTGACACTGACACAAAGGCTGCCGCCCTCCTTATAATTTATTTTTCTTTTTGTACCGCCTACTTTGTTCCGTTGGTAGCGTCCCTGAGTGGAACGCATGACGCATCGGTTGCGGCCTTTGGGATGCTTTCGTCGCCTCGGTGATGCGGGAAAATGAGGCGTGCGTTCTCAGCCGCGAGGCACTCACATATCGGCGCTGATTCACCCGTCCAGCGCTTTCTTTTTTTTTCTTTCTTCCTTCGCTTTTCTTCTAATTTCAGTTTTTACCTTCAAATTCCGTGTCTGTGAAAAACTACCTGGCAATGCAACGTTTTAGCATCCCTTCTTCCTTCCTCCAATGCGGAATTAACATGCAGTATATACGTGTTTGCGAAATTATGTACTATAACTCAAGAAAACAAAATATATCATAAAACCAACGCATCCTTCGTTATTTATTGTCTGTGCTGATATACACATGATTTTGTGCTGTCAGTAACAGTTTCAAATTCGTGCTAATCTAACAACCAGCGTGCGCAATCACCATGACTAAGTTCACAACACGGTTCATGCGTGTATAAGTGCTTGTTGATATTTTCTTCCTGCTTTTAACGCTGTCCGTGAGCGAAAATTTCCGTACATATTTGAGTATATGCATATGCCTCGCCTTGCTGTACGACATGCGGTATATGCGGGCTATATTGCCAAACCATTCCATCGCTAAAGTTGCTCATAACTTGTCTTACATTCCTGACAATGTTATTCCTCGGAGTTGTAAGAATCGAAGCCAACAAAGAAATGCCATGAAACAAAGCACCGACAGCGCATGCCTTTTATGTTAAATCTTCTCAGACTTAAAGATTAACAGTGCGAAACAACAATCGAAACCTGAAAATGATGTACTTTTTTTTGTTTTTTGGCGCGGCTGTGCACTACGGGCGCTATAACGTAAAACTATTCCAAACTTTTCTATTCCAATTCTGCTATCAGCCCTTCACGATTGGTCAAAAGCTGTTTTCGACCACCCCCACTTCACCTGTCCGTCACGCGACGTCACAAAAACCGCGATACCTCCCCATCTGATATGATGTGCACACACTGATTATTCATGATTTGACAGAAAAAAGAAAAACAGTTATTTCTGATTCGACTCCTTTTCGCGATTAGCCCTCGGTTATTGGTAAAAAGTTTTCGGGCTGCACCCACTTCACCTGCCTGTCACGCGACGTCACAAACCCGCAGGAACTCACCGCGTCAAAGTGACGTGTACGCGATAAAGGTGCATTAATATGCCGAACAAAACTGAATTTCTTTCGGAATAGCCGCAGGCTGCCCTGTTCCGAAAGGAATAAGAGATGGCTGCCGCCGATCGCTGAGACGCTGGCTACTCGCACCTGCCGGAGAGCATGGGTGCATTTGCGTATAATAAAACTTCTTGCGTGACCGTGTAACGTTTTCAAGCACTTTCGGCACGTTTACTACCTCATTCTGCCAACTCTTCTTTGCTGAGGGTCAGTTTTAGCGTCATTCTTAAGCTTCCGTTGCATGCCGCCGCGATTTTCGACCAGCCACCACAAGCTAAGTAAGGGAAAGCCGACCAATCACAGACGCCGGCACCACGCTCTTCATCCGGTTATCGATTTTCAGTGCACTGGCTCTGCCCCCGTGAATCCCTCTCCACTTGAGCGTTCTCCTCGCCTCTTGTCAGCCAATTAGATACGACAAGCCGCTCAGTGTAGGCAATGTTATTCGTTTTTCAAGTAAAAAAAAGTGACCTCCTATGAACGAGGAGAGCGTTTGATTGGTCTGTTCAGACAACCCTATGGGTGGCCGCCCGGTGCTTGCGTCGGTGGTTACGCAAATTTGACGTCAGGAAATTGGAATAGGAACATATTGGAATAGTTTTACGTTATAGGGCCCTACCTCTGGGATCGGCCGACACATGAGGCCACTTTCCTACGAGAAAGCTCGCCTTCATTCATACCGTTCGCCGCCAGCGTTTCCCGGTAAACATTACGGTTACATAAGCTGCACTTGCAAACTTCGTGTTGTTGCGACAGCGCTGTCGTTTATGTTGGTCGTATCAAGTTTCATAATATTGATATTTAGACCGGGCTGCGTGGAGATGAGCAAGTGATACAATGCTTACGCATACTTGGACAATTCCCAGAGGAGTTTCTACGTGAATGTATTTTTTTTTTCCTGTCTGAGTAACGAATATGAACTTTTACGATGGCGGGCTCTAACGAAGCTTAGACATACATTTGCAATGTAGGGCAACTTTTCAAACACTGACTCTGTGATGTGCGCCCGTTACGCACATTGCTATTCAAAGTCATCTATGACGCATACTCCCGTTTCAATGCAGTTTACGAAATATTTATTATTTTTATACTTTGAAATTACTGCTATAACTGCTTCGTGGTCGCTATGATACAAACATATGCGTCGCGTTCTGATTTGCGAAACGTTTTTGGGCAACGTTAACTCGATGCATGACCCATGTACGGTAGTTGGTTGAATCGGATCGTTGAATTAAGCGAAGGCAAAGTCTTGCACGAAGCAGGCGAACCACTGCTTTGTCTCTGGTTTTGAGATGTCTACGTTAATGTCTCCGACGGCGACCGCCGGCGAGGGATTGGCGGCAACGTACGTTGATCAACGCTGAAGTGGGCTCGCCTCGCCATCGGTCGTGTGGTTTGACGGATGTTTTTATTTGTGCGTTTCGTGTTGAAACGAAAGCTGCGCTGTATGTTCGCTTCACGGCTCTGTCTTACGGAGGTCTGAGCCATTGCTCCTGGCCCTGCACTGTCACCGGGATCGGCCCACTGGGTTTTCTGTCGCTGTGAAGGATGCAATATATATATATATATATATATATATATATATATATATATATATATATATATATATATATATATATATCCCGGGATCGTAGCTATAGACAAAATAAGAAGCCTACCCTTATTCTCTGTCATTCGAGTCAATTGTTTGCTTACGCTGTTACATCTGGTATCTACAAGTTTCGAAGCATACACGGAAGCTTCCTGCCTCTAGTTTGTGCATATCCGCTATAGTGATCAAACAGCAGCAGCAGCAGTGGCAGCAACGACGACGACGAGGACAACAACAACAAGCACTCCATATTAATTTGGAATAATCCACCCATTTCTCGGCCAATCCCCCATCGTAGGTAGGAGCCACACACGGGATAGGCAACAACAACAACAACAACAGGCAGGTGACTGGGCGTTGTACCGCGTCAAGACCCGCGGACGCGTTCACCGTGACTGTACCTTCACGTTTTCGGACGGAAGTCGCGGTGAGAACCGAAACCCGAAGAGTATACAGCGCCAACTGAGGCGTGCGTGCGAAGGCGGCAACCACTGCACAAGTAGCCGAGCTGGTATAAGAGCGTTGGCGGTCGTGGTAGCGGCTTCGTGATCGGCCAGCCTCCGAGCGCTGCCACCGCAGCTAACGATCCATTCACAGAGACCGCCATGAGCGGGGGCACCGCGGAGCGAAGGCTTTCTTCCACGGCGTTTCCCTCGTTAGTGGCTCGGCGGCGTCCAAGCCTGACAGGAAAGGCGATCCTACCGCGCGCTCGCGGCGTGGCCTGAGAAGTAATGGCCGAAGGCGGTGCCCATATAGTCCGGCAGCGGGGTGCGCGGGAGCTTCGTGGTCAAGCCCGCCGACTGACCCGGGCACTTCGTGGCTCATTTGACATTCGCGCGTGAGAAGACAACGTCGTCGTCGCGCTGCGAAGGATGTATGCGCGTTACCGTTGACGCGCTACGCGCGCTGTCGAACGCTCCTCGACGCGAGGCAAACAAGAGCAATCGCGCGGGTCACGTGCCTTTTGCGCGCACTGCCCGCCAAAAACCCTCGCAGCGCGCTGTCGAAACGCCCTGCCCAAATTAGCGCGCCATGAAAATAATCCTGGCCAGCTTATCGCTCGTTATTACGAAAGGGATGGGAAGGAGAGTGATAAGAAGCGGGAATTCAATCGATAATGAAGCTTTTCTTTCTTTTCACATGGGTTCTCCCTATAAGGATGAGAGGAGGAAAACTTCGCATCTCAAGGTGTACAGAAAGAAATACCCAGCTCGAAAGAAGCTAAGAAAGAACCTCTTCCGCGCAGACCATGTGTACACATGAACCGCCCTTGGAATCAGACTTACAGAGACGACTCGTATATAAAACCGTACGATGAAGAAATGACAAATTAAAAAAAAAGTGCGCAGATTCCGTCTTCACAAAACTGCGAGACCTTGCCAAAGCTACAAGCGGCTTCACTTAACCGTTGAACTAAGCGCGCGCAAATTCATCAGACGTACTTGTGCAGTTGCAGGTGAGGAACCGATACCTCCTCTACAATCGCACAGGCGACTGTAGTGCTTGACTAGAACAACCGTGCTTTTTTGGCAGCAGCGGCAGCCACCGGCACGCACGACAAGTGAAATCTACTCTGTATATTTACAGCGTCCTTCGCCTGTGGACCAAAGTTCCTGGCCGCCGAGAGCAGCTCCGGCTGCGCTGGTGCAACTGAAAACCGATCGTCGCCCGAAGTTTTTTTCCTTCGCTGTGGAAGCGAGACAGTTCTGGGGAAGGCAAATCGCCACCTGCATCACCGACGCCAGCGACAACTGACGAACAAGCAAGGACCGAAGGGGCGTCTCCCCGCATTTGGCAGCAGCGGCAGCCACCGGCACGCACGACAAGTGAAATCTACTCTGTATATTTACAGCGTCCTTCGCCTGTGGACCAAAGTTCCTGGCCGCCGAGAGCAGCTCCGGCTGCGCTGGTGCAACTGAAAACCGATCGTCGCCCGAAGTTTTTTTCCTTCGCTGTGGAAGCGAGACAGTTCTGGGGAAGGCAAATCGCCACCTGCATCACCGACGCCAGCGACAACTGACGAACAAGCAAGGACCGAAGGGGCGTCTCCCCGCATTTGGCAGCAGCGGCAGCCACCGGCACGCACGACAAGTGAAATCTACTCTGTATATTTACAGGTTGGTCGTCTTTACTAATAAGGATTAGACTCTTTTTTGTTGCCGACCCTGCCGCTGCTGCCACGAGTACATTGTTTTCCTGAAGTGTATTTGCCTTTGCACCGCACGACATGTCGAGATGTTGTACATGCCGCTCGCTTGTGCCTGAAAATGTGCCCTCTGCCAGCTGCTGTGAATGTAAGTTTAGTTTTCATTTTGGCGACTGTTCTGGTATAACCGAAGAGGTGTGGCAAACAAAACGTGTGAAAAAAAACTGGAAGTGCAATACATGCAAACATGGCCACACTGTGGAAGATGGAAGTGAGAAGCTTAGTGCAGAAAAGGAAGTGTTAACACGTTTGCTCAAAATTGAGGCTAAACTTGACGCTCTCCAAACCTTGCCCAAAAGAATTAATGAATTAGAAGCCTCAGTGCAGCTTATCTCAGATAAGTTTGACGAATTTCAAAACCGGCTGACTGATCAAGAAAAAAACACCAAAGAACTTTGCCAGCGTGTAGACAAACTTGAGAAGGCGGACTCGGCAAATGAAATTGCTCACCTAAAGCGTGAAGTCGAAAGCTTAGAGTGGCGAAGTCGCCGCTTAAATCTTGAAATACATGGCGTCTCTGAGTCCGTCGATGAGGACCTACTAGAAAAGATAAACGAAGTGGCTACCAAACTGAATGTACCGCATGTAACAAGGAAGGATATAGCTGCCGTGCATAGGCTGCCAGCGAAGGCCGACAAAACGCCAGCTATTATCACTCGCTTTTTGAGGCAAGAGGACCGTGACACTTGGCTGGCAAACAGACATTTGCTGCAAAAAGAGAAAAGCTTGTTTATCTGCGAAAATATCACGCGGCTCTCCCGCACATTGCTAACCTCGACAAAAGAATGGGCAAAAAAGAATGGCTACGCATACGTTTGGCATGCTAACGGAAAAATTCTGCTGCGGAAGCAGACCGGCGACCCCGCTTTCGTCATTCGCAGTGAGCAAGATTTTATCAACTTGCAGTAACGTGCTCTTGTAGCACCCACGATGTGGGCGTTCTTTGTGTTCTTTAGTGCAAGATGATGCACTCATGTTTTGACCTTCCTTGTGAACCTGCTTTCTTAAAAAAAGACACACTTTCTTTGTTTCATCTTAACGCTAGGAGCTTAAAAACTAAACTTGATGAGGTAGACCTATTCCTAAATGACCTTAACTATTCTTTTGACATTCTTTGTTTCACTGAAACGTGGTTTTCCTCTGATGATGAGTGTGCTTTTCTTGATGGTTACGACTGCATATCTGTATGTCGCGCTTTCAAACGTGGTGGTGGTAGTGCGATGTATATTCGCTCACACTTCAAGTACAATGCACTCACAGAATATAATATTATAAATGAAAACATTGAATGTGTCGTTGTACAACTTTATGACATCCTGCTAGGAGTGTTTTATCGCCCGCCATCTGGATCCTTGAACCATTTCTTGAACTGTATGGAAGAACTGTTTGAACTAAGTCTTGAGTTAAAACTACAGTGTGCTTTTGTTGGCGATTTTAATCTCAATGTTTTATCAGATACCTCCGGCTATTCGCGCCTACAAGAGCTGTTTGTGTCATACGCGTGCTGTAACTTAATAGATATGCCAACTAGGATTACTCCTACCTCTCAAAGTATTTTAGACCTTTGCATTACAAGCTTTCCGCCTGACGTTGTCAAATCGGGTGTATTGAAGTGCGATTTAAGTGACCATTTGCCAATCTACTGCATTTTACCTCACAAAAGGCCTAATTCAAATAAGCAACCAGTTTTTATCCGCCATTACTCTGAAAAAAATATCAGCAAATTCAAATATCTTCTCTCAAATCAAAGGTGGGACTCCATTTTAATGGAAACAGATGCAAATAAAGCGTACGAGGCTTTTCTTTCCTGCTTTATGGCTGCATACGAGAAGTGTTTTCCCCTCGAGCCATGGGTAAAACGAAAAAAGATAAGGAAGCCTTGGATCACTCATGAACTGCATATGAGAATCAAACAAAAAAACAGGCTGTTTGAAAAATTCCTGAATACCAAGCATGAAAATGACCTTACACTGTTTAAAAAAGTTCGAAACAAATTAAATGCAGATATTAGAAAATCAAGATTTGAATACTACATAACAAAGTTTGCAGACATTACGGGTAACTCACGGCTAATGTGGCAAACCGTGAGGGAGGTACTCTCGAAAAATTTCCAGCACAAAAAGGTCCCATATCAAAACGATGCTATGACTGACAACGAAGTCGCAAATTTATTTAATGACCATTTCATTGCAGTCGGATCATGCGATGGGAATTCAGTTGATTCACCGTGCGAGCAGTTCATTGCATCAAACGCCGCAAACACATTGTTTTTAGCACCCACTGACGAACGTGAAGTGCTAGATATTATTCTGACACTAAAAAATGGCTGTGCTCCAGGAGCAGATGAAATTAAACCGAAACCTCTAAAGGCTGTAGGTGAAATAATCAGTTGTCCGCTCTCTCACATTTGCAACATTATTTTATCTACAGGCGTTTTTCCGCAGAAAATGAAACTGGCCAAAGTGACTGTTGTGCACAAGGGTGGCCCAGCGAACGAACTAACAAATTATAGGCCTATATCAGTACTACCAGTATTTGCAAAGGTAGCCGAACAGGTTATAAACAAAAGATTCGTCCGTTTTCTCACCGCGCAAAATATTATAGCCGATGAGCAATTTGGCTTTAGGAAAGATAGATCAGCCGAAACCGCACTCCTTGGGATAAAGGAAAAAATTCTAAACAATATTGAAGAAAAGGCACACACCCTGGGAATTTTCCTCGACTTCAGAAAGGCATTCGACTGTGTTCAGCACGATGTTCTAATAAGAAAGCTTCCACTTTACGGATTCCGTGGCGTGTCGTTGACCTTAATTGAGAGCTATTTAACGTCAAGAGAGCAATTTACTGTCATAAATGCTGCAGCCTCACACGTAAAAACAATAAAATATGGTGTGCCTCAGGGATCTATTCTCGGACCTGTACTCTTTATTTTATACCTGAATGATATTGTGAATATACCAGGCAGCGAAAACCTAGTGTTGTACGCTGATGACACTAATGTCTTTTTCTCAGGTATTGACCCCTACGCGCTCGAAAGAAAGGCTAACTATTGGTTGACCGGCTTGAGTACATGGTTAAAACTAAACAAGATGCAATTAAATGCTAGTAAGACCAAATACATTCTCTTCAGAGCAAAAGGTGTAAAAGCTCCTGACAACCTAAACTTAAACTTTGAAAACACTCAGTTGAAACAGTGCTCGCAAATTCGTTTTCTAGGTGTTCTGTTTCAAGAAAATCTCTCTTGGAATTCGCATGTTGATCAGCTTCGAAGTGATCTTTGTCGGGCGGTTGGCATTTTAAACAAATTGAGATATCTCCCGGCGTCCATAAAGCGGCAAATATACTATTCATTAATACATTCCCGTTTAAGCTACTGTTCCCTTGTATGGTTAACGACGACACAAACAAATCGAGATTCCCTCTTTGCAATTCAAAAGCGGGCGTTACGAGCTATTGGGAAAATACAGTTATTGCGCAGCTGCTGGCCCTTGTTTAGGTCTTATGGAATACTAGAAATAAGTAAACTGCACACATACAAATTATGTCTGGAAATATTACGCCAGTACAAACTAGACAAAATAACCTTCGAAACCACCTATCACACTAAACTTAGCACATACGAACTTAGGAAACAATGTATGGAAACACCTCGTGTACGCATTAATTACGGTTTTCAGAGGTTAGGATGGCAAATTCCTGACTTAATTAATCAATACCCTATTATTCTGGATACTGTACGCAACACTCCCTCTATACGTAAATACAAAATGTTAATTAAAGCAATGCTCATAAATGAACCTTAAAGGTGAAAACTGAACGTATACCTATCACTAGTGTGTTTTGTAAATACTGCTATGGTTGAATTGTGTTTTGAAGTATGCTGTTTGTTTTTCCGCCGAAAGCCTGTGTTTTGTAAGGATGTCTTATGTATTGTGTAAAAAATATTGAATGTGTGTTCTATTATGTAATGCTCTTTCTTGATTTTTGTAGCCTGTGGTGCCGCCTGTCATCCGGGTGGCGTGGCCTCGTCAGGCAAAGTATGCCTTTTGCCACGTCACCCTGGACAACCTTTTCGTTGTCTTAAATAAATTCTGAATGAATGAATGAATGAAAATGTTTCCGCACAATTCCCGCGGCACTTTTACGAAGATGAAGTGGACTTCGAGTGAAATTAACATTAAAAATTAAATTATGGGGTTTTACGTGCCAAAACCACTTTCTGATTATGAGCGAAATTAACATTAAAAATTAAATTATGGGGTTTTACGTGCCAAAACCACTTTGTGATTATGAGATTAGTGGGGGACTCCGGAAATGTGGACCACCTGGGGTTCTTTAACGTGCCCCTAAATCTAAGTACACGGGTGGTTTCGCACTTCGCTCCCATCTAAATGCGGCCGCCGTGGCCGGGATTCGATCCCGCGACCTCGTTCTCAGCAGCCCAACACCATAGCCACTAAGCAACCACGACGGGTGAAATTAACATTACGCACCAATAATGGAAAAAACAACTACAAATTCTAGAGGACTTTGGAGGTAAGGGCATCGACCAACTACGAACAGTCCCCCTCGCGCGAGCAGCTGTTCAGATCTGTGCCAGAGCTCTGCGAACTGTAAGCACAGGTTTGGCCATGCCAACTCTACAATTTCGACATCACTGGAATGCGAGACAATATGCATGCGAATGGCCATTCAAAAAATCAGCCTTCATCACCAGCCTTCGCGGTCGTGACAGTGGGCGGATGGGAAATAAAAGCAAAAAACGTAAAAACGCATAAAAAATAAGGAAAAAAAAACGACTCAATGGCAGAGTGTGGGAGGCCGGGAAACGTAGAGCCATCGCACGGAGCAGCAGTCGGTGCGTCTCTCGAATGAGGCAAGAAATGCCGCTGGCTCATTCTCTCTCGACAAAGCTCTGTCGGCCGTATGACCGGTCAACCGGCTACACCATTGTTGCAACCGCCGTAGTTGACCGCGGCTGCCACCTCCTTCCCCATCCTTTCTACTTGAAAGCGCGGCACGCACTCTCCCCCACCAGTTTCCCTTTTTCTTTTCTTTTTTTTTTCTTCATCCCACAAGATGTCCTTTGTAAGTGGCCTCGCAATCGCTATACAGCTGCGGCAGCGGTCAACGGAAGGTCGAGACAAAGGAAGTTTTCACAACTTCGATGCGGTAAAGAAAGAAAAGAAAATTAAGAAAACAGGCGGGGAGGCCCTTCAGGTGTCAGGTAAACAGGGTGACAAAAGCCCTCGCGCACGAACTTTTAATTTCCTCGCGCTCGAAGCCGGCACAGAAGCCGAAGCGGCGGCCCTTCTGTTGCGTTCCGAGGGTTCCACCCTTCGAGTTGCCAGCAACAGCCGGAAGACAGCGTAGTTGCGATCGCTTTCGTGGCGAGCGCAGCGCGGCATAGTGCTCGACCCGCGTGTGTCCTCGAGCCAGATAAAACCTATGAAGCGCTACCTTCGGATATTAAAAAAAAGAACGATGCTTCATAGAGAGATGAAAGGTGAAATGATAGAACGTCGGCTAAAACTGCACAACACCATGGATGCCACCGGCAGACGTCCGAACGATTAGAGGGAAGAGGATAACAGATATTGCTGCAAAAAGAGAAAACGTAGGGTGCGATTCCCGCAATACGTCCATTGTGGGGAAAGGGAAAGGGGAAAGCACCAATCTCTTATAGGTGAAACTGGTTATGTGATGCGGTGGTATAACAAATGCGAAGTTCCAGGAAACCAAGTGTTCGCAGCTAATAAAGCAGCACTAGACAAATATTAACAGAATTCTGAAATACAAAGCAAAACAGAAATAGATGCGAATGAATGGAGCTCTACACGAGGTAAACACACACCCCTCAGAGAGGCGATCAAGAGCGGTCGAACATGGGACCTCGATGGGTACAACGTGACAAGAGCTGCTGCCCTCCCCGCGTCGAAACATTAGCTCAAACCTCAGACATCCCTTGTTCGACCCCAGTTCGTCCTTCGAAGCGTCCATCTTCCTGTGAACGTTGTGTGGACAGAGAAGGGATGAATGTAAGGGGAAAACTGTGCATTTTATAGGAAAGGAAGCGAGGGGTTGTTAATTTAGCTGATGGCTTGGCAGGCTGCAAGCGGCTTGATTTACACTGTGAGCGCACACCTGTATTGTATCGTGCATTAAACTTGTTTACGCAGTTTTGTCACTGACGAAGGCAAGACGTGCCTGTGTTGCGCGCAAGACGTACAAGCGATGCTTCTGCGAGGGCCAAGAATACTTTGCAGTGAGCTACATAAGCCGGTATCCAAATGCAACGCAACTTTCGGCTACAGCACTTGAAAGGCTACACTACGCATCATTGGCCCGGTTCGTGCTTACATAGATTCGGCGGTACCCGCCGTGGTTGCTCAGCGGCTATGATGCTGGAGCACGAAGTCGCGGGAACGAATCCCGGCCACGGCGGCCGCATTTCTATGGGGGCGAAATGCGCAAACACCCATGTACTTATATTTCGGTGCGCGTTAAACCCCAGGTGGCCAAAATTTCCAGAGTCCTCCACTACGGCGTGCTTCATAATTAGAAAGTGGTTTTGGCATGTAAAACCACGCAATTTTTTTAATAGATTCGGTGGTGGCGATTCGAGAAATGCAACATCATATTGTGCTCTCGTAACCCTCCCGTTATAATATTTTATCGTTTCAATCACAATTACCAGCGGTGGTCATCATTCAGAATGAATTCTCGGGCAATTCTTATTTGTGGGTGGGTTTTTGTAAAATGAGAGCTGACCGCTAACCCGATTGCGTTCAAAGCTATTATACGTGCCGATGTTTCTTACACTGCTCCCCCTTGCTGCGCATCGATCTAGTTTTCTGATAATTCGGTCTCGTACAACCATCTGCTCACCGTGTTGATTGGCAGCCGTTTTGCTTCGATTTCCGGGGACCAGACCTGGAAGACCTTCCCTTCGACAAGTGTAGTTTTTCTTTCTTTTATTCGAAGTAGCTTGTGCATTCAACATTACCGAGCAGTCAGGTGAATGTCAAATTTCTCCTTTCGCGGTGGCCTGCTAGAACGAACCCACGACCTCAAAGCACGTAGGAGGGCCCTGTCACACAGACTGCAGCGGAGACGGCACGTCTCTGTCCGTTTGGCCGCCGCGCCCACCCAGCTGTGTCGGGTGATGTTACGTAAGGCGCCGCGCGCGCGGTTTTGCTCTCTTTTATGCACATGGGACGCACGCAATTGCGTGCGCACTCTTGCGTGGACGAGGGGCGCTCTCGTGGCACGCGGACGCTCGATCCACGTCTCTCCCCAACCCCCACCTTATTGTTTTTGTTTTCTTTTTTCCTTTTCTTTTCTGCGATGAATGAACGATTTCCCGGTGCTGTGCACCACCTTGCTGAAAAGCGTCCGCAGCGTCACGGAGACGGACTTCCACTGTAGACCGTGTGTCGCAACCTGTCGGAGGAAGACCTGTCGTCTGTCTGCTTGGCGCGAGGTCGGCGACACAACCATAGGGGAGGTCACCACGGACGCTGCTCTTCGAAAACTGTACTTTACCAGCTGCATATTAGATAGATAGATAGATAGATAGATAGATAGATAGATAGATAGATAGATAGATAGATAGATAGATAGATAGATAGATAGATAGATAGATAGATAGATAGATAGATAGATAGATAGATAGATAGATAGATAGATAGATAGATAGATAGATAGATAGATAGATAGATAGATAGATAGATAGATAGATAGATAGATAGATAGATAGATAGATAGATAGATAGTGTGGAGAATAACCTGATTCACGTCCGGTTTGCTACCCTACACTGGGGAAAGGGGTACGCGTTTTCAAGACAAAAATATTTCCTTTTTCATAAGATCACTGAATTATCCACCATGCTGTTTACAAGTGGTGTGTAGTGTGTAACTGCTGTCAAATTACATGCGTTATTCCTTCTGTTCGGTTATAGTCGTTGGTTGCTGCGGAGAGATTGAGGAAGAGAGTACTCGGGGCTACTTTATTTCTTATTTTAGCTATGCTTCAGTGATGATTCACTTAACACTTTCATTCACAATAGATCTCCACAGAGCTTCACATAGCAGAGGCTGTGCTTAATAACGTGTTTGCCTAGCCTGACTAAAGCAGAATGTCATCTGTCGCAGTGCCAACCTACATGTGCTTACCGCATGCTGTTCGAACTGCCAAGGCACTGTGAAGCGCCCAGCCACCAGTAAGGAAACCTACAACCGTCGTTCAGAAAATGGTCCCGAATATTAGCATTGAATTATTCAAAGGGTAAGCAATGACGAAGTATGTCTGCATATATGACAAGTGAACTCCCCTATGCGATCCGTATTGCTGCATCTCCTTTTGAAGCATTCATGTTAGAGGAAGAAAGAGCATAGCCGGCACACATACAGACTCGAAATTAAGCTGACATTACTTTATAACCAAGATGACGTATTATGTGCGCAGCATAAGTTCCACGACAACGTTTCCTCGCGTATTCCGTTCCACACGTGCCTGCGTCTCGACCTGCATTCCGATACGTAGTGAGAGCACGGTCCACACAAAGTTTGCTTTTCATTAAATTCTTGTTCACCGCTAGCAGAGATCTCAGATTATACCATTTCTCTTGCCAAGTCCTTCGGGGAGTCACCTAGCTCCATAGAACTTTCGAGGAAACTTTCGTAAAACGTTGTAGTACCACATTGCCAAGGTCATACGCAAAAGAAAGAAAAGAAAAAGTAAGAAACGGCTATAGCTGCATTTGCTATTTTGGTATACGAATACCACTGCGCCTCGTTAGCACACTAAAGTTTTCCATATCCCACACCATCGGCGAACGATAGCAAACATAGATCGTAAGGGCCGCCGACCATCTCTCATGACAAACACTTCCTGCACAAATCAATGTTTGCCCCGCGGAAGCGGTACTATTAACTCAATCTGCGCGTTGAAGTGCCGCGATGCACCTACACAAATATTCCCCACTTAACCGATTAGGCGTACACCGTCCAGGCACATGAACAGGCTTTCGTAAACAAGTGCGCGTCCGCGCAAGAGAGCCCAAAGGCAGACGCACTCGTTCCTCCAGAAACCGTGGAATTCGCACATCGAGGTGGAAACTTTCCCATTGACGGGCAGCCGAAAACACTTATTCCCGAAGAAACACCGCGCGGACAAACTACGCCATTGCAAAGTTTGCTCAAAGCGGTTAAAACAGCGTTGATAATCTCGCAGACACTTAAGCGCACATACTTCATGAATATACACGCACAGAATAGAGTAAAAGGGTACCGAGAGAGGCACACAACTCCGTAAAAAAAGGTATATATATAACAGGACACGTAATAACATATCGCAACATCAGACTGTACCTAGAATTCATCAAAGTCAACCGAAACCTCCCTGAACACGAATTTTTTTTTTTTTTTTTGCGCTTCGGCCATTTCGTAAGCACGGATTCTGGAATCGAACCCAGGACTCGTAGGTAGAACACCGCATCTGCTCAACTAACACGCCAAGTGGAAGGAAGTGGAGCAAGTGTTAAAAAGAATAGAGAAATATGGGGTTAGTGAGGGGAGGGAGGAAAGGGCGAGCGGAGAAAGTACGCCGTGTCATTTAAGGTCAACACGTAAGAACAAGGGAATGCGGCATGTGTCAGGCGTCGCGAAACCCTTCGATGTGGAGGCCGCGCATGATGCGAGTAGATATGCCAATGGCGGGCGCGCGTTGTGTTTAATAGCCATGACAGGCAGAGGATGTTGTCGAGGGAGAGAAATGGGGGGGGGGGGGGTCGACTGTCAATGCGTGTGGTATACTATGGCATGGCAGCCATTGCCTGAGTGGCAGCCGTGTCGAGACCCCCGCGCCATCCGTCGTTCCCGGCAGCTCTTTTCGAGAAACTCTCGCCGCCGATCGAGAGACAGGCAGGACCCGTGGTATGCGGCTACCGTCCACTACCGTTGCGTCGTCGCCGGCCCCTCCGCGCTCGACGGAGTCGGCCCAAGGACTCGGCTTTCTCGGCTACGCGCTTATTACTTCTTGCTCGCGCAGGCAGCCGATTCGCCATCGAAGGACGCTTTCTATCGCTTCTGGACACACGCGCGATCACACAGGCGGACACTCTCCCGCTTGCCTTGCTCGCGCAGCCAAGCACTGAGGCGTAGATGCCGATCGCCACAAAAAACCAGCGCGGCCGCGCCGCATTTGGCAAAAACAGCGCACCCTGTCCGCCGTATACGCGCTTGATGTTTACGCCGCAGAGGCCAAAGCGTTTGTTTATCCGCTTTTGTCGACTTTGTTTGTAGATCTGTAATTCGCCATTGCTGTGGGTTTTCTTAGAACGGTTAGCGCGATTCGCCAGGCGCAAGATGTTGGCGCTCA
Organism: Dermacentor variabilis; assembly: GCF_050947875.1. Lineage (NCBI taxonomy): Eukaryota > Metazoa > Arthropoda > Arachnida > Ixodida > Ixodidae > Dermacentor > Dermacentor variabilis. The sequence goes on along the minus strand of NC_134572.1, from coordinate 116,657,767 downwards.
GGAACCGTATATATAAGGTCGCCGGAGCTTGCCTGCCGTTTACGCAGACGCCTGGGGGGTTAATTCACGCGCCGGCCCGATAAACAAAAAGCCTGCTGTTCAGTCTGTTTGACGGTGCTACTAATAAAAATATTTAATATCACTCTTGCTTTAATACCTAGTAAATAGAGCGCAGAAGGGGTACGAGTCAAAGGCTTGTCTGTTCTGCTTGCACCCATCAAATACGCCAGCGATATGTTTGGATTTCTACACGGAAGTCAGCCTGGTTAATTTCCCAGAATGCAGCCACCGTACGGGCTTGCGTAGATATAACGGCGCCACACTTTCAGGCACGGAAATTAGCTGATGCAATGAGGCTAGGGCTCGACACAGCTATAATTTGGGTTGTATTACTTCTCCTAAATAAGTGGCTGCTTTCACCTCCAAAGGATAGAGGCTCTGATTCTACATTGGTGTGACCTAAAGCAAATATATTGGAGAAAGTTTTCTTTGGGGTCAATCAGTGTAGCTATAACGCAAGTCGATACGTTTATATACGGTACACTTCAACACCTTCTTACGGCAACATAGCACGCTCCTCAGCTCACATACGTTTGTAGTTAAATATTTTATGCTGCTCGAGCGACCCCCTGGAACCCGCTGTATCCGGGAGAATCAATCGAGCTTGACCGAGTCCCATAATGCGCGCACAGTTGCCCAACTTCCTTCAGGCCTATACCGCGCAGATTTGTCTCGGGGGCGGGGGGGGGGGGGGGGAGTTGTTTGAGGGAAAAGGGGGGCGCTGCTATTTTCCTCGTGTTGGGGGGGGGGGGGTCACCAGGCTTTTCTTTTCCACGCTACCGGTGACTCCGCTTTCTGCAACGGTACAACGGTATTTCTTGCTCACTCAGCCAAAAACTACGTTTCTTATGTGAAAGAACGTTTTGTTAAGAATGAGGAAGTGGGCAGTGTCACCCTTCTGGGCGAAAAAAAATAAGAAGTAGTAATGTGCGCGAGCACAGACGGCTATTGGGTGTGCTCGGACAGCCGCGTGAGCGACCGATCAGCTTTGTTTATTTGTTTCTTGCTTTCTTTCTTTCTCTAGCGTAGTTCCCATAATTTCCCCTAGCGAAATAATACTGCGTTGTCGGAGCGCGAACCAGAACGCTGTTTGAACGCTGGAACGAATGAAACTGGGGATAAAGGAAAATCGAAACGACAAATGTGCCTTCCATTTGGAAAGGTAAGGCAATCTACCGGTTTGAAGGAAGGAACTGAGCAGACAAAATACACGAAAACATTCCCTTCGAGATACCCGCACCTAAATTACAGAGCACTGCACGGCGTCATCTACGGAACCCGGCTGCCTTTTCCCTCGATCTGTTCCCGGGTTCCTCGGAAGCTGCTGCAAGAGATACAGGGGCAGCAAGTGCAGAGGATAGAGCTTGCTCTGCCTATAATGTCCAAGCATTTTACGCTACCGGCATTAAGCCTTGTGCGCCCCGCGCAATATTATACAACATTAACTAAGCACGTGCTGCGTTCACAAATCTGGTAAACGTCTTCAGCTTCCTGTAAGTTTTTACTCGCGTTTACCGATAACTTATGCACCTATTATGGTAAAAATTACAGAGATTTGAGTTTATATATAGTGCATTAACTCAGCGCTGAATTTCGAATCGCATTTTACCATAATAGGCGGCCCACAGACAAGATAGCCCTCGCTATATAGCAATAGTCTAGTAATGGTGTACAGACCACAAAGAAAATTGTCTACATATTTTCAGCATAATGCGGTAAGTAATCTTAAGGAGGGCAAGCGTGCAAGGTACAATACCCTGTTTCACTGAATCCGATCCGCATTATGGAAGCTAGAGCCCATGCCACTAAATAGGAGGCCAGGTCAAACTGTCCGAGGCCTTCAAATGTGTAAACAAAAACTCTCACGTGGAAGCTCTCGTTCTGATATGGGCTGGACGGAGCTCTCGCACCTTCAGTGCTACAGAAGCTTAGCGCGACGGAGCGCACACTTTGTTTCCGGCCTCTCGTCGTCTGGCTATATGACCGGAACTCATCCCAGCAACAACACACGCGGTCACGCACAAACTGTATGGAACAGAGCACAACCGACGATAGTTTTATCCCACGGCGCAAAACGGCACACCTTCGCCGCATTCGATCCGTCGAGTTGAAGCGGAACAACGGAGCAACGAATTAGACGAGTCGCATGCGCAGTGTAATACGGCACAAACGGGCTTCGTCAGCATAGCAGTGATAACTCGGGAATCCTTCTTTCATCGGAAAACCCGATAAGCCGGTTCCACGTCTCTATGCTATGTGACGCCAGATTGTGCTTACACCTCACCACGTAGTACATATACACACACACACACAACCTGTGGGAATGCAAGTTCTCGCGGAGGATGTTCATTGAGTTTTGAGAAAAAGAAGAATCTATAAGCGAGACAAGGCAAAGTGGCCGTATAGCGCGCACGGACGCATCCAGCGCGCCCCGATGTGCGTCGTCCCGGCATTCCAGTCGCCGTACACCTCGACCTAAATATCCGCCCCGCGAGCGAGCCACTCAAGAAGAACAGGTTCTAGCAAATCGCCCGCCTCACCCCCTTCACCCTTTCTTCTTCGTCGGGCGGCCGCGGCTGGGCAAGACGGCCGGTCGGTCGCGGCGCATCGAAAGCGACGCCGACGTTGTGAGAGACCCGTGCGCGTTTGCCTGCGCGTGTGCGGGCACGCGGCGATGCTCCGTTCACGACGCCCAGCTTCGCGGTGTCGGCTGCGCCCGTGATGCGATTGAGTCATGGACCGCTTTAGGGCCGACGAGCGGAGACCGCACGGGCGGCGGGAAAAACGCGACCCCGTTTATTGATCACGACGCCACGCCGCGTCTGTGTACGCTACATGCACTGTGTAACTTTTCTAGCGGCTGCGGCGAACTTCAATTATAGCTGCGAGTGCCTGCGTGCGTGCATGTGTGCGTGTGCGTGCGATGCGTGTTCCACAAGTTATTATACCAGGAGTGAAATTAGGTGGGAGGAAAGATGTAATCAGGGAGGGGGGGGGAGGGGGGTGCTCGTTTCGATCACCTTTCTCCGCGCCTGGTATTTTCGTTAGCTTTGGTTCTAGCTTAGCCATACTTCACGCGAAAAGCAAATGAAGAGCCATTAAAAAATTAGCCCACCACCTCACAGGGTCGGCGGGATGATACTTGTGCTTCTGCTCTTGGTCCTGTTCGTTTACGAGCTCGTCCACCTTTCGAGGAGAGGAATGTATTTAGTAGAGTTGTTCAACCCGCCAACGCAACCGCTCCATCGTGGACGCTCAGCTTGACAGATGCTGGGAATATGAGAATACGAGCTCAGACAGCACAGCAGAGACGTGGCAGTTTTGCTCACGCTCCCTTTTTCTGTCCCTCTGCTGTACTTTCGGTTACGGTCCGATATGTTTCTGGTCGGACGAAACGTCAAAGCAAGGCTCACGATCTATGCTGGCTAGGAAATAGGTACGGAACCAAGCCTGAGTAAAAGAACGCAGCACTTCTTTTCTTTAGGCCTAGTTTATGAAACGCTCACAGCAAAATTCAGTTGAACTCAGCTGAAGCTATAAATTATTTGCTGAAACTAGGTTTCAGCTACACACTCGCTGCCAAAAATAAGCTTCTGTGGCCAAGCAGTTCGCGCTTAATAATCAATTTCAACGCAGTCAAGGGAGGGAGAGCTTTTCAAGCGCGAGATGAATATTCGGATGTAGCGCTCGTAACATCAATTTCTGAAAGGTGTCCTGAATATTTACGCCCCTTTAATTTATAGGCTCTACTACACATGAATGTTCCTTTGTCCACTGCAATCCGGGTCACGTGCAGAAGAACCTTGGTCATTGCCATGCAAAGACCGATTTCTTTCTTTTTTTCTTCTTACTTCAAGGCTCCGCATTCCAAGCAGATTCCATGCATTTAAAGTCTCGAATTCGTGCCGTACTAAGGGTGCGCGTCAAGATAACTCTGGAGGCGTTAGCTTCGCTCATCGCTCCTTTTTTGCCCGGCAGGCAACCGCCCACTTTGGAATGAGTGCATGACACAGGCTTACTAGACTTCCGATATCATCGGCATGAATCAATTAACCTGCCTAGACGGCACTATGCAAGTTGGTCAATCTTTGAATTCTTTAGGTCAGAGGATCACCATGACATAAGGACGGTGCAAAAAAAAAAAGAAAGAAAAGAGCAAGAACAACAAAGTCTAGCAGACCACACAAAAGCGATCGTTCTGTTCATAAAGGTATATATATATATATATATATATATATATATATATATATATATATATATATATATATATATATATATATATATATCAGTTGTGCGTCCGGGATGAAAGCAGGAATGAATTCGGCGCGGGTTTTGATAGGCCGCTACTGGTGCCGCACGGAAGGTCATATCTCAAAGGATCGCAATAAGGCAAGTGACGTGCTGTACTCTGTATGCCCGTTTCAGCCGGTCGTACTCACACAAACACAACGCTGGGAGACACTTGCAAAGAATCGTAATCGATTAGCCATCGGCACCACCTGCAGGCCGCTTCCGCTGATGATCGACGACTTCTACCAGACAGAATCTTTCGTCTGCGGCGCTGCATGGGCTCGGTCTTCGAGACAAGCCTGCTCCACAGTTGCTCGTAAAGCAACGAATGTCTATTCGGGGCGGCACGTCGGCTCTGCCCTGTTCATGATTCAGCGTAAGACAGACGATGTGCTTAAGAATGCAAGGCTGCCTTGCGAAGCAAGCTCGACGCGATAGTGCTCTTGTAACCGGAATGAGCCACGAATGAGAAAAGATCACCCGCATTGCCGCTACGCCGATACATTGTGAGTGGGTGAGCCACCCCAGGAGCTAGCGTACATAATTTGCAGTTATACCAAGCAATTCATCTGTGCGAGGGACTTGAACATAAACAGTGATGATGTGTGTCAACAATGCAAGCAAGTGAATACGCTGACATAGATCCGTCCCGTAATTTGTGGTAGGGACGCTTATTGTCGTCTCTGTCCGCTGCTTAACAATGACGAATGACCTAGCGTCGCCGACGTATCTACCATTTCGACAAGGTACGATCGGACGACAAAAGATAAGGACTTTCCACGGCATTCGAGTGCTTCTCCTTTCGGGCCTCGCATTGTGCAAAGTTTGGTGCATAGTCTCCATTGTTTGCGCATACATAGTGCCATATGATTCCATAGAATGCAAGAACGTCGATGAGGGTAAACTCGATCTGAATCATGAAAAAAAAAAGAAAAGGAGAAGTTTGGATGTTACTGTATGCTACGATTGAATACTACGAATCCTACAGCGAGGCATCGCATCATTTAATAGTCAACCATACGAAAGCCCAGCCGAACGGGCCCGTTCGCACTGATCATAGTGCGACTGGGACGTCGTGGGGACGCAGAAGTGTATTCTGGGTTTAATTGTTTCGTGCATTACCTTTTGAATTGCCGTTCGCATTGCCTTTTTCAGTACGCCGCGATTTCTGTTCAGTTTTGTACTGAAATCACGCGCGTAGTTGAAAGCCACCTACCCACTGTATTCGCACGTGGCATGTCGCAAAGGAACACAGGAATTGCGCAATGCATTCTGTGATGCCGAACTCCATCGTACACGCAAACACATCTATCATGCCCGCGCTATTCTAGTCTCAACCTGTCTTACTTAAGGCCTCCCTATGATGGCAGCGATAACGTACTGCTCCTACGTGGGAGAAGACTATTTCTTTATATACGCGGTACGTATTTGACGCCATCGCATCAGAGGTCATAGAAGAAGAACTCCCCCCCCCCCCCCCCTCTTCCCTCGCTATGCAGGAGGGGATGCGTTTGAGCGTAGTATAGGCAATGAGAGAGAGATAAATAGAGAAGGAAAAAGAGGGGCGCTTAGGAAATACCCAGCGCCTTATCGTGGCGAAATGGCACCATTAAACTCGTTTATTTAGCTCTCAGGATAAGTGGCGCTAGAAGGCTAAATTAAATGTGAATATTGGATTTGGTCTTTAGCACTAGATTGGACCGTCTCAACGCTACTTTGTTTGTTAGTGTGTTTAAATCTAAGCCCTTAAAAAGCTCGTTACCTCTGGGGAGAAAAAGAAAAAGAAAACATCCGCAATATATGCCGGTACGCTTAAGGCTTTCAATTTAAACTGCTTATCGCTGCTTCGAGAAGCGCCTACTTCGTGCAACCATCTCAGAGGTCCCATCAGCTTTATGGAGCTACAGCTAAGAACAGTGATCGAATTCTCGCAGGATAACTGCGTTCATTGGCAAGATTGGTTTTGCTTGAACGTCGCTTAACGTGAACGGCAGACATGTGCCAAAGTTGGCCTACTTTGTGCCTGGGATCAATTCGACAAATCTTTTTCAGATATTCTAAATCAGCGTGCTGAATGGAGCCATTGCTTATAATCTAACGTGGTGTGAAGAAAGTCATGAGCGTATCTTAGGCAAACATGAAAATTTGATTTTGTAAGAGTCTACCGAGAGACAAAGTCTCAGTTGTGGGGTAGAAAGTATTTTTTACTTATTTATTTATCGATTCATATCACACTGCGGACTGAAGGTCAAACCAGGGTCCGCAATGCAAACGAAACTAAAGCAGCGATACACACGCCCAAGTGAACAGCTGTGCGAAGCACAGTAATATTATCTCACAATCTGATCGTCTATATCAGTTAAACAACTTCAATCACTGCCTTGGAAAATCAGAAAGGTTGAAAAGGTCTATACGTACATAACATGGCATTATTGTGTTTTGTTAGTGACGTAGGGCGGACCTACTAGAAAAAGGTGGTAAACACGTGGTGATGAATCCACAGCTAGTTTGTTATCCTAATGTTCGGGAAGAAATGTTAGCTTAAACTTTTCACATAGAACGCCTAATGGCTGTATTGCGTTAGCGTCCATTAGTTCAGAGTTGGAATCTAAGAGCATCAAGTGGAACGCGCGGCCTTCTGCTTAAACAATGCAGAACGGTCGATAGGTGCCGGCATAAGTTCAAGGGAGTTTTTAAGCCAAATTTATCGATGATTATGGCACCAAACATATTATGGCACAGTAGGACCGCCTGGAGCTGCAGCAACTACACCTTTCCCGAAAAATAAAGCCCCCCCCCCCCCATCGCGGATGGACTGTTAAGGAGGAGAAAGTGACCCTGAAGACTTTTTTCATCGAGCTACTTCAGTGCTCAAAGCAGATCAAACTATGAACAACTTTTTTTTTTCTTGTCGAAGATCTCGAAAGGGTCGTTCGGTTTTGCTAGCAAAAAACTCAGAAAGAAAAAAGGATTTGGTTCAGAGACAGACTGAAATGGGAGCTTCGTAATGCACCGAGATTTAGATGGTATAGAAAATTGACAGAATGTGCGCTACCATGATAATACACGTAGTTCCCTTTCTCTCTCTCTCTCATTCTTTAAATCTCTACAAAGGCCATGAAAAAGCGAAAAAGGAAAAACAAAGAGCACTGCGAGAACGAAAGTCTTAAATGAATTTCCCTCGAAAGCCGAGCCAGCGTCCAGGTCTCGAACTCCGAATTACAGCATATCTACCTGCGCCCCCCTTCCTCGAAACGTCGTTGTCGACGCCCCGAACACCAGTCAGCTCATACTGGCAGGAAAGTGTCCTATTTTACGGAAAAGGGAAGTTAGCGTAGAAATGGCACGCTTTCGAAAATTCAATTTCTCGAGTTTTACGAATAAGATTGCTCGTCAATACAATGGCAGCACTCGTTTGTACCATTCTTTATTTATTTATTTATTTATTTATTTATTTAAAATACCTTACAGGCCCTATGGGGGCATTGTGTAAGGGGGGTTACAAAATCAAGGCAAAAAAAAAAAAAGAAAAAGAGTAAGCAGCCTTCTAAAGTGTAATACAAAAGATACGCCTCAATGCAGGGCTCATCAACATTACTACCAAGATCGAAACATGAAGAAGGAACAACTGAATTAATGAAAGGCCACAAAGGTACACTTAAGGAAATAACACGAGTAAAACTTCACGTTATGCAGTAATACTAGAAAGTAAAATACACGAAAAATGAACATATCAGGGAGTACAATTCTTGAAGGGATATTTAGGGAAAAAGACACGAAAAAGCAACAATATATACAGGGCATACAAGTGAACACGTGACGCAGCATAAAATAGCAATTCATAAGAGCGAGATAGCAATGCATCAATATCACAAGAAATGCGAAGCACATTGTCAAGTGTAAGAAACAAGAAAAAGTGATTTGTAAGTGCTATTATGAAAAATGCTCGTGTAGGAGATGACGAAATTTTTCCTGATCTGACTCGGAAAGAATGTGATCAGGCAGATTGTTCCACAAGCGAATGGCGGTAGGGAGCGCGGGAAAGTTAAAAGCATGTGTCGTACCGTACATGCGCCCAAAACTGAAGTGGTTATTTAATCGGCGAGACGTATTCGAGGCGATCTGGATATGCAGTGTGGATTGTGTGGCATTATATACATATTTGTGAAACAAGGACAACAGAGCGATATTACGACGAAGAACTACAGGCTGTATGGAATGATCGAGTTTCATTTGCGTTACGCTGGAGTGATGGCTATAATTGCGTGAAATGAAACGGGCAGCTCAGTTCTGTACTGATTCAAGCATGTCGATTAAGTATGTAGGATGTGGGGACCAATGGACGAACAAATGTCTGATAGGCCAATTTGCGGATGTTGGAAGGTGAATTACCCAGATTACGACGTAGGTAACCTAATGTCCTTGAAGCTTTTGCGCAAACGGCTGCATTGTGGTCTGTCCAGGAGAGGTTTTTAGTTAGGTGAACAGCCAAATATTTTATACGATACTGTATGTAACAATTCTATATATGTCCTGGGTCGTACCGCTTTCGGACCATTCTGGCAGGTAAAAGCCAAACTATGATATATATATATATATATATATATATATATATATATGGAGAGAGAGAGAGAGAGAGAGAGACCCTCCATGTCAGCGAATATGAATGCATAGTAATAGTATAGGTTCAAATACATGATTATTTTTTCTTATTTAAGGTCGTGCGTAGGTTTAGCGTCGTTCCTTCAACGATTCGGTCGAGTGGGTTTTGTAGAATAGTTATTGCTAGATTTCGTTTCATTTCCTTTTCCGTTTTCGTCCTTGTCCTTTCTTACGTTGCTAGTCACTTTAATCATGGAAAGAAACATTTCCCATTAATTATGCTGCTTTTGCTTCTTTATAACTCTCCCCCCCTCGCCATCCTAACTAAACATGCGAGGTTTGGAGCATCGCAGCCGCAAATTGCTGTAGCGCAATAAGAGCAGAGGAAGTGCCACCAACTATACCCTTTATGTTGACCACAAGTGATCAAAGCTTACTAATAGAGCGAGCCTTTTCTGTATCAACCACACACGAAGATCGAAAAAGAAAAAGAAAATGTCGATGACAAAAGCACGTTTATTTCGCACTACCCTTTAACTATGAATACGCACCAACTTGCCTAGTGTATTCTTCTCTTTAACGATTACGTCACACTTCTAGCGCTTCGTGAACTCAGTGGGATGGATGGCTGCAAGCGGCGAGCTACAGGTGCTACTACAATTATGGGAATGCACAAGAGCGGTTCCAATGGCTTACATTTCGAGCGTGCTGGCCGATGACCTGAAGCAGATACACGAATTGTGCTTCTGTCGTGTACGGGCTGTTTCAGCATATACACGCCATCATTGCCACGGCAAAAATAAATAAATAAATAAATAAATAAAAGAAAAAGCCGGATGAGTTTCACATTTACGTACACGCTTTCTGGTGCCGTGCCGAGATGCGAGTCATTATCTTCAGGTGCGTAAGCCAGGCGTCACTTGCGCCACACAACAAGAAAACAAAATGTTTTTTTTTGTTTTTTAGAAGTATCCAATCGTTAAAAATATCGCACTATCATGTTTTATCGCTCTTCCGTCTTATACGGGTGTACGCATGCGTGAGTTTATCGATTTGTGGGACTGTTTGGGAGCAATAAACTTCTAGTCGCGCGTCAGCGCTCGTGTATCGTCTCTCTTCTTTGTCCGTGTTTGAAGTGCGCGCCACAAGTATTAATGCGACTGCCTTCATACCTGTCTCTTTTTTCTGAAGCACGCGTGGCTCTTTGCTACGTGGCCCGCGTAAGGGAGGGCCAGGAGGCGTTGCCCCTGACACTGCTCTCCTGACGGAAGACATTTACATGTTTGAAAACCTCAATGAGTATTTCTTTCGTGCAGGATTATTCGAGCAGATGAGACTGAATTTTTTTTTTTTGTAGTCGTTGCTCTCATCATTTTCATCGTTTAATGTAGAGTTACTGTGACAGAGAATAGGAGCAGTCATATTGCCATTGACAGGTAGAAACACATTCTTAATGAAAGCTAAAAACAAAATGGTGTCGAAGCATTAGCTGCGCAGTGATGCTATACTGCCTATCTTTGTTTAAATGTGGTGCAGCATTTCGTAGTCAATATTGTAAGTCTTAGTTTGAATAGCGCAGAAAAAAAAATCTGCAAATATTTTCTATTTCCAGAAACGTAACGCGATATCTGCAAAAGAAATCCCTCATGATATTATGACCCGTTAGTTATAAACTTAGTTGTGTACTCATAAATTTTTATGATTTGTACGTAACACTCTATGTATTTTTGTTATAAGTTTCGTTATGGCTTAATGCTCATGTCGTACGTCATACTATTTCTTGTATATTTATATGGCTGCATGCTCTGTGCATGCTGCTACATATATGATGTTACAAGTTTTATTATTTATTGCGTATATATAAGTAACACGTATTCTTGTACCCACGACTACTTCTCCCAAAGAGACGGTAGTGTTCGAAAATAAAATAAATAAAAACAATATCAACAGTCCGAAGCTTAGACAAGATAGCCGGCCTCGTATATCCGCGACTTCTGTTACCGACAGTCGGCCACAGCTATTTCTCGCGAACGGATTGTTTTCCGGACGCAAGAGCCAGCCGGAAAGGACAGCAAAGCACAACGACCAACGGGACGAAAAACAAGAATTTAAAAAAAAAGAAGCAAAAACGAAAGACGTCAGTAAAAGTGACGACAGAGAGACAGCGCGCGGTACACTATAACCCTCCGTACAGGACAATGGCCGGCGACTGCGACGTGTCGGAGCTGCAGTGGCCGCCAACATGCAGGACGATCGTTTCGCCCCAGCTGACCCCGCCCACGTGCACCCGGTTCCTGAACGGAAACAAAAGACACTTACATCCGCTGCTTCCCCTCCGACCCGTACCTCCTCTGGACAGTGCCAACGATCTATCCAGTATTTCGGATAAGTGGCGTTCCGCCGTTTCCGGCGGCTGTCGCGAGGTAGCGGTGTTGTCCACTTTCTCTCATGTCGGGTGGAGGAGGTATATATACCGTGCTTTGCTGTACGGATATTCAGATTGCAGGTAGCACGCTTTGGCGCCATGCGGCGCCGCTTGTGTGCGGGAAGAATGCTGTCATTCGGCCTTTGGATAACGAACTGCGCTGTTTATATACTCCTTTTTTTTTTCAGCCTATCCCAACCACTAATACGAGGAAAGCGTACAGTATCTAGTCACGCGTTGCTGCGCTGGGACATAAGGTTCGCCGCATTCGACGCACTCACCCCGAGACCGGAGGTAGAAAATTCATAGCCAAAAGAGCTAAAAGCGAGTTTCCTCGGAGATAAGTTGATGCGAGAGGGCCGCACGGTATGTAGAAGGCTGAGCGTTCCCCTTTAGTTGCGAAATTTGTCTTTATAAAAAAAATATTAGCCATAACGAATTTCTCAGCTTACTGTCTAAAACTTTCAGTATTGCAAGACTTCAGAGAATATTAAATAAACCCATGAATTTCGGCGTGGTGGCGAGGCTTTGCTTAGAAAGCGATTCGTTCAAAAAACAGAAAATGCAAGAGAAAGAGACCGTTTAAACATAGAAGGCATCTTCTCTATAATATCTTACAGGAAGTTAACGCTTCCTAACCGCCTATCAACGGAAACTAATGCCAGGAGGTTATAGTTTAACCTAACTTGTAATGGTCGTTTGTCCTGAAAATGGCGCTTTTTCTGACGATCTTGCGCCTGTACTCACAAGCTCTGAGAGTTTCCTAGTTATTGCGCCAACTTCCCTTTCTTCTAAACGTTGCAGTACTCGGAGCTCTGCACGCCGAACTTAACATCACCAAGACATTCATTAGCAGCTCGCAATTCTATGGACAAAACCGGTACTGGCGTACCAGCACAAATTACCGCCTACACAATCACACATGCGCGAGTGGGTATGCGCCTACGCATAAAACGAAAGCCTAGCTGCGGGCATTGCGATAACGACGGATATGCCGCAAATCCCGCAGGTGAGCGCTGCAGATACCAACTATTCTGATTTCTTGCTATTCCTTCTTTCTTTCTTCTTTATCTTCTTCGGCCCCACCGCGTTCGGGACGCTGTTGTGGCGTTGCCCCAATAACGATTATGGTTTCCCAAGGGTGCATCGTGTGCAACAACAAAAAAGCATCACGCGTTCGTTTTCTGCGGAATAAACGGCGTAATTCACTAACGATGTTACGCAGAGCGTTGAGTATGCCTCATCGGCTGGCCTCGAGGCGACCCCTTGTAATTTCACCGGCCTTCAGTGCGCAACGAGGGCATACGCACGCTAATGTTATACGGAGCAGCTCTGGCCCCTTGTACGGGCTTCTGATAGGCGTGAAGACTTGCCTTAGCACGGTGACCAGTAACGCCTTTTTGAATCGCGTGCGGATTGATTCGCTGTGCGCGCCGTTCCGCGAGGACCACTCGCCTTGAAGGTACGAAACGCGAGCCGTAAGTTGAACACACTATGCGAGCGTGTGTGAATCCCTGTGAAAATGTTGTCGAGCCTTAAGTGTGTGTAGGTCACAAGGGCTTGTTATCTCGTGCGGAGGCACGCACGCACGCACGCACGCACGCACACGCACGCGCACACGCACGCGCACACACACGCACACACACACGCACACGCACACACGCACACGCACGCACACGCGCACACGCACACACGCACGCACACGCACGCACACGCACACGCACGCACACACACACACACACACACACACACACACACACACACACACACACACACACAACCTACGCATGATAAAAGAGCTTTAGAATTCAGGCGCTGCACAATGCATTCATTTCAATTGAGAGCCCGCAATCTCATGAAGATCAAGGAAACCAGAACAAGAACATGCTACAGTTGCGAATATATCCCGTGCCAACACAATACCCGACACTTTCGAACGGCTAATATAAGAGCCACGCCAGGGAAGGATGTTACAAAACACATTCCTCGTACAGTGCTCAACGATTGAAACGCGATATTTGGAGCGCATGGCTGCCGGCGCATTCCGCACCGACCGTGGGTGCTGGGGACACCGAGTTAATGTATAGTGGCATGCAATAAAAGCGAGAGCCCTCGTGAGGCATTGTGACTGCGTTTTGTCCTACAACAATCACCAAGCGTTGACCGGTGGCAAAAAAAAAAAAAAAAGAAAAAAGCACGCTCCGAGCATCGTGCTGCAACCGCTCAGCATTGTACTTGCTTTTATACGAGTACAAAGGATCGTGCAACGATATCTTTCTAAGTGGCGAATTTCGGCGGATAGAGGCAGGAACTTAAAGTACAAACTTTCCATACCTCTAGCATGCGGCACTTTCAGCCACGAATGCGGAAGCCAGAGGCTCTCAGCTGTCGAAGCTCGAATTTTCATCCCGTCCACCATCGAGCGCTGCAAAATTTTCGTCTTATCTGAAAAGTACCACGTACGTAGCGCGTGGACGAAACAAAAAGAAAAAAAATAACGTCGCCCCGATTATGTCACAGGCGCTACAGTACAGCTAAGGGCGGGCTGGTTCTACACTGTATGTACCGCAGTCAATAGTAGACAACTTTCTTTTTGTCTTCCATTTGCGAAGCTCTGTAGGTTGGGGGAACCTACATAATGAAAAGCTTCCAGTTAGAACAAACAGATCCTGCAGCGGGCGGCGGCTGCGGCGTAAATTACGTCCGAGCAGCGCCAGGGCGAGCGGTAACGGAGCGAGCCAATGCCGCATGAGACTCCTTAATCAGCCCATTTCGAATGCAGCCGTACAAGAAGCCGGCGATACGGCGGCAGGAACACGCGTGAGATAACGAGCGGGTCTTTCCATACTGTGGGGCAGGATCGCTCCCAACCAGCTAGTACATGGTGCAGCAGAAGCAGCAGGGGAGGCCCGAGGTGATTGAAAAGGAGCGGGCAAGAGCTCTCCGTTTCCCTTTTCTCCGAGCAGCCGAGAAACCGAGAATGCGAAGGGGAGAAAAGAAAGGCTGCGCCAGACACACGCACACACAAACGCGTACGCACGCACGCACACACACACACTCCTCCGGGCATTATCCAAGAATGTCGTCGAACGGTGTTTGTCCTTGGAGCGCTTCCAAGGAGAAGGTCCCGTTCACGGCGGGCTGTCCGGTGGCCGAGGAACGGTCATTATGCGGCCATCATCGCCGTTTACGCTACCCGGAAAATAACGGTACCTTTGCCTTGTGCCATCCGCTCCCGGGGCGAAATAAAAGTGGATCGAGTGAAGAGCGCGGCTTCTCCTGCGTGGCGCGCTGCGAGGCGGCGAAGCGTTCTCGCGACGTCACATTCCCCCGTGCACGCTGCTGCCGCTGCTTCGAATCGGCGGCCGTCGAATGGGCAATTAACGTACATACCACCGTTTAATTCCTGGAAAAGGACGGTAAGCTGTACGCCTCCGGCTTCTGATACTTCATAAAGCGCGCCGAAAGCCTGAAGCAAACTTCCCGACAGGCCACGTATTATGGGGACGCTCGATCGAAGCGATGAAGACTGCGCTCTCGTATGCTGATTATCTTTGGTTTCTCTCTTTGGACCGAACGACGCCTTATAAAAACATGGACTAAGTGGCGAATCATGGGGCGATTGAGCACGCGTCTCAGTCTATCAGACTGGCTCCCGAATGCGCTATAACGTCCACTGCTGCACTACGCTGTGATTCGTTTCACTGTGTACGGATTGCCGGCTGCTGCTGCGGATACCCATAACGTGAACTAAAGGCGTCTTTCTGGAGCATAGATTACGCCCGCCGGCTAACTATAGCGCTAATTTACGGCCGATTAGACGAAACTGCCAGGTTCGTCTTTCGTTCCCGCATATAGACTTCGGCGCTGGGTAACGTTCTCTCACGCAGAGAGGGGTGACGACCACGCAGACGTGTCGAGTTGTCCCAAGTTGCCTACTTGTGATTTTAACCGCTACATTAAAGGCGTCTGGCCTTACGGCAGAATGGCCAATACCCTAACGAATTTATCTTTCCATGGTATCCTCGTTGGTTCGCTGTATAGGATCACTAATCAAAAAGGCGGAGCGAAGCAAAAGCGCCAATACATTTGTAGTTAGTGGCGCTTCGGCTTGTTTACAAGTGCTTCATACCAATGGCACTCGCTTGCACTAAAACAGGGAGTACCATGTTTGCTCTTTAATTTAATCAAACCTTTAAAGTCAGTATATCGGTCATCTACGCGAAAAAAAAAGAAGAAAAAAAAGTCTTGAAAATTAATTGCTTTCAGAGTAAGCTTCTTATTTACATTCAAACATCGCAGCTGCTGCACTGACAAACAATGTCGTTGTGAACTTTCATAAAACTAACTATTCTGATTCTTAAAGCTGCTGCTCGCAAAAATAAAAATAAAGAGAACAAATAAGGCATGTTAGTGAAAACGGCGGTCTTTTTTTTTTCATGGCCGGAAATAGACTTCGCAAGCAATGTGCAACAACGCAGGATTAGTTAAGTCGCAAGAAAAAAGACCTACTATTAAGGATTCGGAGGCTATATGCTCTG
This sequence comes from Dermacentor variabilis, assembly GCF_050947875.1. Taxonomy (NCBI): domain Eukaryota; kingdom Metazoa; phylum Arthropoda; class Arachnida; order Ixodida; family Ixodidae; genus Dermacentor; species Dermacentor variabilis. Next base: position 116,641,849 of record NC_134572.1, on the reverse strand, counting down.
TCCGGCCTTGAACTTATCTGCTTGGAAGATATCAATGGAATGCTACATTCGCTCAATGCCACAGGCGCTGTTGGAACGAGACAGAGAATTTTATAAATTATCAAGGGCGGGTTTGTAATCGACTCGAGTTATTCCAAGCGCTTCAAAACTTGAAGTATTCATGAGTTGGACAAAAGCGTTCGAAAAGAATGAGCAAAAGCAAACGATAGTAGCTGCACTTAAAATTCGTGCCCAGCAACCACACCGCAATATTTTGTAGAGAAAAAAGGTCAGCAGGATTCTTTTGTATTGAGGTTCTGTCAGAATTTCCATTTATCATTTAGACAAAAGTAGGGTAGGGTGGCGAAAATGTTCAAGAATTGCTCGCTAGTTCCCTGATGACATTAGAGCCAAGATCACGTGTATATTTTTTTTCATTCACCTTTTATTTCACTTCTCTCTCTGTCTTCGAATGGAGTCAGGCGTAAAACTGTGGGAAAAGCGACGTTACTTGTTTCTTTAATGCCAGTGTGCATTCAGTCTCGCTGTAGCACTTTAATTTAGCAAGAAGCGTATAGTCGGCCGTTGCAACGACAGATTCGCATTAAAAGCGCAAACGCCGAGGGCCACTCACGAAGTCGAAGGGCCTTGCAGCCTGCAATATATCCGACACGCATAATGTCGCACGTATACATGCACGCGTACCGTCAAAAGAAGCCTTCGCTACAACGGACAAAAAAAAAAAAAAGATACGGCCATCGCCGCCGGGAGTCCACGACACCGAGTCGCCAGTCCTTTCTAATCGTGCCGATCAATCTCGCACGCACCGCTACGATTTGAACGCTGTCTAAGCTGCAGCAAGCGCGAATGCAGCGGGCGGGAGTCCGCGCGAGCGCACCGGTCTCGAAGTGTTGAGCGCGCCGGGGCATATCGTGTCTGCTCAAGGTTGGCTCAAATAAAAAAAAAGAAGGCATTATAATTACAAGTTCTGGGTGTCACCGTCTCGGGCTGCTGATGTGCAAAAGTTTCTTAAACGCACCGAGCTCGGTATTTGCGAACTGTTAGGCGTGGACACGTTCTTCTTTAATCACATCGCGAGTCTTATTTTTTTTTTCCCCTTTCTTTATTCTCGGTGACATCTATTCATCTTTCCATGCCCTGGGCACTGTGCGAAACTTTTAACGTGAAGAGAATCTGGACCTCCAGTCACTCGTATCTACCAGCTATATATTATCACCGTGAGAAATATATAAGCGATGAAGTCACGATACTCTGTCATTCTTAATGAAAAAAACATTAGCCGGCCTAAGTCAGACGTTGTCGCTAGCAGTCGACGAAGCGAGAATATGCTGCGGCAATTTGGGGGTGTCGTCGCGACGTATAACTTACTTTCGTGTCATGTTCTTTTTTTTTTTTTGACATCAAGTCCTCTTCCTGAAGAAAGTCTGTGCAGCTGCTGCAGTGATTACATTCGGCGTTCTAGGTAGACGTTCCGTCTAGGCGACGTTTGCCGCCTTCAGAAACAGAGTTAGGAGGGCAAGCAAAGCAACGTCAAGTCTGCAAAAGCACGTCGCGAAAGACATCCCTTTCGACAAGCATAACACCATAACTCTCTGGAATTGGCATTACATTTCAGTGAAACGGAAACCGACGCATGAACAGTCAACAATTTAAGAACAATCTGTTAGTCAATTGTCGATAACAAGTGGGTAGATTACAATGCCCCAAATACGGTGCAATAGCTAAATTGTAAAAAGCAAAGGAAAGCATATAGACGCATCAACTGTGGGTGGGCCTTGTTACAGAGGGCCCGCTAGTAAACCACTGCACGGAAAAATAAGAACATATTGGTCTTAAGAGGACAACATTTCTAGGGCCGGCGGCGCTAGCCTAAAGAAATCAAAATGACCTTTAGTATCCAAAGTTGCCTTTTCTTCTTTTTTTTTCTTTCTTCTTTTTTTATTTTCGCTTGTTGGTGAAAACAAAGTTTGAGCGGATTTGTGCAAAATAATTGGATGGATATAGGGGGATCAGTGATGGTCGCATTCTATGACTGTTTCCTTTCTGTGTGTGAAAGAGCAAAACAAGTCTAACATTTTCGAATCGTTTCTCTTTTTTAATAGCGGAAACGTCCTTTCTAGTGGCACCTGTGCCTTACGTCTACCAACGGTTGAATTCATGACCTCCTGCAGCAACCTTTCAGCGACTGCGGCCATGGACGTTGCCCAGCAATATTTATTGGATTGATTGCTCTGGACCTTTCCATTATTGTTCGAATGAGTGAAAGAAATATTCAGACGCTTCGCAGTGTTAGTTTGGCAGTGCATCAACCACTGTCCTCCTATGTTAGTTACGTTTTAACTGTTATTAAGTGTTACTTCCATTTCTTTTCTGCGGAACATACCCTCCCATTGCGGCACTCAAGGCTTTAAAGAATCCGTGCTGTACTTTCAATTTCAGCCTACCGTATACAAGGTTGTGCACCTGTAATATTGTTTTGAATCGTTGAAACTGGTTGATCGCCTTCAAAACGCGAATGCGCGAGAAATTAAGCGAGCTGATCCTTAAACAAGCACACCGTGCGTATGACGTGGCAGCGCCAGGTGTACAGCACTTGCATACTATGAGCCAAATTCTGTGGACACAGCTGCTTCTCTTTCTCCGACTCGAATATGCTGAATTTGCCTCGATGCTCCCACTCATACATACAGGCAGCGCACGCTTCATCATATTATGAAGGTTCATAGGCGAAGTGTATGGCACATGTCAGACTAGTACTCAAACCTCGCCTCAAACCTCCTGTACACAACGTTTTCCTTAAGAGCGGTATAGCAGAATTTAGCCCTCCCCATTTCCCTCTCCCTAAGTGTAGAGTAGCCGACCAGGCACTTCCTTGGTTAACCTTCCTGCCTTTCCCTCCTCGTTTCCATCTTAAGAGTGAGGGCAACCTTATGTTGGTCTGCTCGGTCTTGGTGCGTCGTTGAAGGCGGACACATGATAGGTAGTCTAAAGAAACACATAAAATCAGTCTAGACTGGTGCAGTAGTTTGTCAAGACGGTCTATCCATTTTTTTCCGCTAGAAAAGATGTGATTTGCGCAAAAAATCAAGCCCAAGCTTCTCTTGTATTTCGTGTGCTTCCTTTGTAGGCGTTCGAGACCAACCTATCGTTCGCGTCATATCAGAACGTCATGTAAGCACCTCGAAGGCGAGGAAAGAGTGGAAGATTAAAAGCAGAAGATATTCATCGTAACCACTGACCCCATGCACAACTTTGACAAAGCTGGCAGGGGAAGGAGATGAAGCTGGTAACCTGAAAGACGTTCTCTCGCATCTCCGCTGCCATTATTCTATTTTATTGAGCCGCGCTCCCTCAAGGGCTGGAGAAGACAGTGACAACATTTGCCTTTTCATAAAGAACCACTTCTCTTGCTCTATTGCACTCAAACCGTGACATTCCCTAGCAAAAAATAAAGGTGATTTCGCTTACGTATTTAATATATTCGCACTAGGTAGTTGGCGCGGACTAGGCATAACTGTAAAAATGTGTGCAGCGTTGCACATATTGACTTGGGGTCTCAAGCAATGTAGCAAAATAATGTAACAATGCAAAACAATGAGCAGCTGCAACGACAGAGACTTGTCGGCCGTGCTAGCTCCGGAACCGTGCATGTCCCGTGGATTCTCACGTCATGACCACCGCAATGTCAGGAAACGAAAGAAGAACGGTTATTCATTTACTGAGCACGAACTTAGTACCTTAGTGTGTGACCTTGTGTGTGCGTCAGTGAATAAATAGAGGTAGCATAATCGCCCCATTTGCTCACGTGTGTTTCGCTGATATTGCGTCATCTGCAGTTGGACTCTGTCTAGCAGTCTGCCTAGTTGCTTGGGCTATACTTAGACACACACGGGCCTTGAATAGAACGTTGCGTCACTGTAGACGCACGAAATTCGAAATCTTTTCGGTGCTATATTTATGCGGATGTCGCTACAGTTACGGACCTTACGGTGGAGGGAAAGGAAATCAAGCTGGAGCTTCTGAGCAAATCTTTCCCGCAAGCACATGCGCGGAACGAGAAGAAATAAAAAAAGAGAGACTGGAACAAACGTCTCGGCTAAATGCTAATGACGCATTACATAGTCCGCTCTCGGAACTGCCACGTGCATCGTTGTCGTTTTTAAATTTTTTTTTTGCTTATGTTCTTGAAGGAAAGCGGTCGTATAAACGTACGAAAGAGGGGTAAATAACTTGAGTCGACCAACAAAAAGTATGCAAAATAAAACGAAGGAAGAAAACACTCCGAACTTCAGGGACAAAAGCGGGCGTCAGGCAAGACCCGGCGCGAACGGCAAGAAGCGTGTGCTGTCTGTCTTCAACGGGCCGCCCATGAAACTACGGGGGCGAGGAAAGCCAGACTCACAATGGTGACTGGAGACTCCCTCGAACTCCACAGTCTCTGGCCGGCTTCCCCCGCACTCCGCAACTTGCTGTGGAGGCGAGGGAGAGGATAGGTGAGGTAGAGGAGGAGGAGGGAGAGGGGGCGAGTGCGATGGTGAGTGCTGCTGTGGGGCGCGGGCGCGCACGACGTATGCGTCGCGCGCAAGGTGTCGCGGGCGGAAAGCGTGAGCCATTCCCGCCAACGTCCGTGTGATCCGGGACCGGTGAAAAGTAGCCCAGCGCCGTTTCAACGGCCCCGTACAGAGCCGACACCACTGCTCGGGCGAACAACGACTGGCGTAATTAGGGCAGAAAGCGTTTAAAGAATTCTTTTGTCAAGACCGCCTGCAGCTCGTCCGCCCTGAAATCTGAGGATACAAAGACAGTGCCTGGCATAATTAGAAGAGACAGCTGTGAGGGTTTCTTCCCCCAAAAGTTCAGACTTCGCTGACGCTAAAGATTCTTGAACGAATACAAGGTTTGGAGGTAATTAAGAGAGACAGCTTTGAGGTGTTGCATTGCTGAAAACTGCTGGCTCGTTTGCGGTGAAATCTTACCGAGAGCACTATGCGGCTTTAGTCCATCTCCTGTGATGGAAGTTTCGAAACTTGCAGCTTTGTTTTTCTTCCACAAAAAAAACAACTAAAGGCTTTTAGACCTCTGCGGCTACGCGTCGAACGACACATTTGCACTGCTAAACCGAGCGGGAGCAGCACGTCAACGCTTGCCGACATAATACCTTCTAGCATGCAGCGCTAACCACATTGCCTTGAACACGGTGTAACTTGCCTCATAACAGCCCCCGCTGCGTTGAAACTGCACGCTGCTCTGTCCTTTCGACTGCTAAACTTTTCTTCTATTGTTTTTCGCAAGGGCCGTTCCTTTGTCAGCCACACTTTTAACGACTTTAGCGATGCTTTGTCTCCCTAGAGGCTGCCTTTCGGTTTGTTTAAGTTGTCTTCGCCTAACTTCGAAACCAGCTCGACGCAATCTCTTTGCCCAGGATTGCCCCTTTGGGACCTCTATTCGCAAAGCGCTTCGTATGCTATACGGAAACTCTACAGGAATGCTGAAATTTGTGCAAGAGAAACTGCCACTACATACTGGCATATTCTGAGATCGTTCTCCCGACCAGTCGTATACCGTTATCGCTACCACTGAAAGAAGTTGTTGTTCTTATCGTCTAAAGAGGTTGGCACGCTGATGCGGTGCCGGATACCCCCTGTCTCGTCTCTCTATATCAGGGAGTGTCATACACTCATACACGTGCACTCTTGCTCTTGTAAGCTTTCATGTTGGGAATAGCATGGAGTCACATTCAGTTAAATAACAACCGCACACCAGGGAAATCAACATTGCAAATAACACGTACACTGCTGGCAGAATACGAACAAAACTCTCGCATGTCCAGACTAGTGCGCAAGCAAGTTTCTATAGGGAAGAGGGGCATTCTAAGGCAGTGTTGGTCAATGCACATGCATAACCACAATGACATCTCCCAGCTCAACTCGTAAGACGATGCGCTGGCCAATCGTGAAAGCGAACTTATTCGGCACAAAGGCGGCAGACCAACGTGAAACATCTCTTGGGACGGAATTCGACGCCTTGATCCGGGGACGTCAGGCCGCGTCATTGAGATCCCGACGGATAATCAATTCTTCCCCCCGCACCTTATTGCACACGAGCTTGACAATCAAAGGCCGGTTGGTATTGGACGCGAGAGGTCGTCACTTGGGCAAGCCCCGCGCTCTCCGTCGTTCCCGCCGGCAGCGTCTGCGCAACGGGAGGGGCCGCATACGTGCACCTCCGAGGCGCGCGCATTTGTAGGAACGCGCCGGCGATGAGACCGCGACGGTGCGCGAGGCATTCTTCGCGAGAGCGCATCGTTCGGCGCGAACAAAAGGAGCGGGCACCGACTCGGCCGGCTTCGACTGTCCGAGATGGAGACGGCGCGTAATCACACGGCACATCGCCTCGCGAGGAGTCCGCGCGCCGGCGCATTCCGTCCCGTTCCGATTAGGGTCTCAGCTGCGTGCGGTTCTCGGTCGCTGTGCAGCGAACATTTCCCGCACAGCGCTATGGAATGTAGAGATACTGTGCCGCAGCTGCATTATCGCGCCGAGATTCGGTGCAGTATCGTCGGGCTAGAACAAGTTGAAAAACAACCAAAGAGACAGCCTTATAAGAAGCATGGAATGATATGGGCCAGTTGGTGCAAAGTTGCACGGTGTAGGGCAAGCGCGCAGGCTTTGAACTCGTGAACAAATATTCGCGCTGCATGGTACGCAGGAAAGAAACGTTCTTGTTTCCAAAAAGCATATTAATCATCATTAATGGAATATCCAAGCTCTCCGTCTAAGTGTATACAAAGCTGAGCGCAGCGTAATTTGTAAACAACCTACAACGCTAAGTTATTTAGAACATAAGTATAATTATGGGCTTGGCGACGTGCGAAGGTGCGTACTTCAAGGAACGAAATGGCGTGAGAACGGGCCACGTGCGATTAAAGCTTCATTGCAGTCAGCAGGCTGAGTTGCGAATGCCTATTTATCTGTAGTGCGTTTCGGCTGACGAGTGTACTCTTCTCTCCGGAGTACTCAAAATTATAAGTCGTTCGCTTGAACTCACACCATGATAAGATGTAGGGCAGGTAATTAGACATTAACGTGAAGCTTTCTGCACCATATATTGCTACAGTGTAATTGCGCAGTGAAACCTCAATAAAACCAGTGACATCACAGCACCGAACTGCAGTACTTTGCTCAGTATAGCCAGAATAGCGTCCAAAGAAGCGGTAATTCACTGAGAAACCAAGTTGTTACGGCTTTCGTTGCTATACCGTTCTATTCAACGTACACACAAACAAATGATTAAGAAAGCAAATACACATTACATGAACTGTTAACATATTGCAACTCTATTCTTTATAAACGTCAATGTCAACGAGACAACAGATGGACTTTTTTTTTATTAATATTATTATTATTTACAGCAAAGTGCTCTCCACATGCCTGTAAGAACTTGATGTATAAAGGTCTTCGGAGCAGGCGCAGTAGCCTCGTACCACCATTAAGCCGCGGCTGCGTATCCACGCTGGCCTCTAAATTTGTTAGCGTCGCTGTTGCGGGACGGCGGGCAGTCCGGCTGACCATGAGTTTGTTATCGGTATGAGCTCGCTTTCCGATTTGCATTAACCACAACGTGCCGACGTCACACGCAACGTTACACACGCACTACACAACCGCGGCGCGTGGGCCGAGTGCGCGATGTAGATTCCATGCACGCGGCCGGACCGAATGCGACTTGTGCTCACTCCACAAACCCTCGCTTCCGGCATAACCTTTCCTTTCTGCACAGTAATTATCGTCCCCGCCCTGGCGTAATGTAGATCAATCGTAGACCTCGCAGCCCACCGCGACGCTTGCCTCGCGAGGCGTCCAAGAACGTTTCGCATTTACCCACCGAGCCGCCAGCTTCTGGACACCTGACGGGCGAAGCTCGCCCTCGCAGCTGCACGCAAATTACGCATCGCCGCCGCGTCCAAAGCGGAGAATCGGCATCGGCGTGGCGTCTCAGTTTTCCCGCGGCTTTCGACCTCGTTCCTTGCGTTGGGACGGCCGGCACGCTCCCCTCTCGCTCTCTCCCGCCGCATCGCCGCCGCGCGTCCTTCTTCATGCGCGAGCAGCGAGTTAGCGGCTGCGGCGGCGGCTGCTAAGTTGCGCTCACGGGGCCCGCGGAGTCACGAACACGGACGAAGGACTGCGCGTGCGTGCGCGGCCGTGCGCTGTACCCGAGTCGTCTTCGCCGGGCCGTGGGACCCACAACGGTTTCTTTCTTTCTTTCTTTCTTCTCGATTCTTGCGGTCAGTGCTGCACTCGCCACTGGCTTAACCTTATACTTCACTCTCTTTGACGGCCTCCTCTCGTATTACCTCCTTCACGCGAAGACGACACACACACGCACTCACAGGGAGAGAGAGAGAGACACAGGCCTCGCATGCAGCGCGACTCTCACTCCGGAAGAAGAAGAGAAAGAAACCCTCCCGCGCCTCGCAACCAAAGCGGTCGTCGCGTGAGGAGGACGCAAATGCGATGATGACGGAAGACTCGAGCGAGCACGCATCCGCGACTCCCCTGGCGCGTCTCCTTCCGAGTCTGCCGCTTCGCGGGTCCTCTTGATATTTTTTTGGGTTGCTGCTTCGCTCTGTTGTCCTCCTCTGGCGCTATTCTTCCGCAACGGTTTCCGGCGTAACAGTGCACATTGTACACGCTGTAGATGTGTATAAAAGCACGAGCAGGCTTTCTCACATCACATTCTTCAATGTTTGGCTGCTCTTCTCGCTTTTTTGTTTGTTTGCTTTCGGTCTGAGCTGGTGGAAAAGGGGGGTAGGCGGGGGTCGAACAAAGAAGAACGAAACTCACGCTCGAGTCGCACCAGCACGACACTTCCTCGTGCGAAGTTCTCTTTAACAGCTTCGGCGCACATAACGGCACGTTTGGTACGCTCTGTTGTCGTGATGCTTTATGCTACGAGCAAACTTCGTGCCGGAGGTTCTGTCTCCCTTTGCATGCGTCTTCTCTCCTTTTTCTTGCCCTGAGGCGCAGCTTTCGTAATGGCGGCAACGTAAAAGAGCAAACGTGGAAGACATAACGGTGCTATGCCAGCGGTAAACGACACTTCCTCGTCCGATTTTGTTTTTTTGTTTTCATGTTTTCGCGGACCTCATGAAATGTGAGCTTGGGAAGCTCTAACCTACGGTCAGTTTTTTTCTTCTTTTTTCTACCCCTGCATTTCCGCGGGGAGAGATCACCATCAAAAACGGATCGTGCGGTTGGTATACTACAAGCATGTTGCGTGAACAAACGAATCCTTTTTTTTTTTTCGTTGTGAAAGCTCCAAATTCGAAGTTCCCTGTTCGTATTCAAAAAGTTTCTTCCGTTAGGTATGCTCGTACCAGCATATTCCAGCCAGTCGTGATATGGGACATAATTAGCATTAGCAAAAGCGGCCAGCCAACGCCAAACAGTACTTACACAACGGAAGGCTTTGAATTAGAGCCTCCGTATTTGCGGCAAAACGATAACGAAGGATTGTCTTTCCTTTTTGTGTGCTTGTGCGTGCGTGTAGGAGGAAGGGGGACGCTCACATTGTGGACTCCATGTTAACGGTGGGCACTGGGCTCACGCTGGCTGTCAGAAGGTGCAGGCAAGCACGCAGATACAGGTCTGATTTTACCGTTATTAAGACACAGGTCAGTTAAACAGGCACTAAACAAAAATGCTAGGCCGAGTTAGATGGGTATATCATTCGTCTAGAAGTCCATCATAGTTTTCTGCGTGCCAATATATGCCTTTCTGGCGTCGAAAATTGTCACCGAAAGTCCCGCGGCAGCTACGCAATTTCAGTCGCTCGCGCCGAAACGGCCGAGTTCACGTAATCCCCCACGTGACCTCCCTCTCTGCTGCTCTCTGTTCGTCCGCCCGTGGTGACGTCACATGAGAGGTACCGTAGTCCAAAATAGGTGGCGCCACTACTGTTTTTCTCTAACGTTCTCGCTCACGAAAGCTTTGTTCTCGCTATGAATGATGAATTCATTATTACAGAAGCCTAATCTTTCCAATGTAGCTCAACTTGACATTTTCCTTTAGTGTATTCTAAAGATGTTCAGCAAAATTTCCCATTGGCACTTCTACATCTGAGTCTATCTATAGTCTATCTCAGTCTATATATACGCTGATGGGCACGGTCGTCCACTGTTAGGAACAGCAGCAACAGCAAATTAGAATTCGAATAAACAAAAGTAGAAATGTATTCTAGTCTTCCATTATCGCTTAGATAGGGGAAAAAAGAAGATCGATGAAGTCAGCTACGATAAATTACTAATGAAGCAGTAGCCCGTAGGCTTCCATGAGGAACTTAAGCTGTGATCAGTGTCCCAGTACTACTTACGCGCTTCCCGTAGCACTAACCGAACCCAAAGGCTCCTGATGGGTGATCAAAGCCCCCGTTGACCACTTTCCTTGAGCAGGAGAGCACAGTTACGTCAGCCTTTACGTCGACAAAAAGGAAACCTAGAAAACCGTCGGCTTATCGGCAGTCTACAGTATCGCAAGCGGTACATACATTCTTGCGGAACATTATCCAACCTAACTTGCTGTGACAAGTAGTATCATTACAATTACCAAAACAGCTGCATCGCTTATTGAAGAGCTGCAGTTCCTTTCGATCATCATCAGGGGAAGCGCCCGCCCGATTAGATACTCTGCAATATAAGGACCCCCTTATAGAAATGAGAGGGGTGTCCAACGTATACGCTGCAGTATCATTCCCTAGTGTCATCACTCTATCTGTAGCTCTTTGCAGCCAGAGGTTCCGTATTTTCCTTCCTTCGGAAGCTTCTTATATAAGAGAACACTCGTTAACGTTCTACCTATCGCACAAGCTGCCCAGCTCCATCTCTTTTTCCGAGTCTGAGTTAGAATATCAACTCTCACTTCTCCTCTCTAAACCGTGCGGTTGTATTTCTACTCCTGAACGTTAAGATTTACGTACGTAGGTCTAACTAGCTGATCGGTTGCTGAGCGTACGTAGAAGCACTAATTATTGCTCCCGTCTGCCATCGTGCTTGTGCTTGAGAATGGACGTCGAAATATAACGTCTGACCGTATGCAACACATCCAGAGAAAGGCAGTGTAAGGCAAAAAGCAAAAAGCAAAAAAAAAGGAACACGCACGTGACACGACATTTAAATTACACTTCGAAATTATTCTTAAAAAATATGGTGTCGACACCCATCAGCAAGTTCAATTCCAGACCTCAAGTGACATTTTACAGATGTTCTTCTGATGGGATCTGTACATTGCCGGAACGCTGACGCTGCGTCGAAGCAAAGTAACCAGAAGAGTGAAAGACAAAAGGAGAAGAAAGACAGGGAGGTTAGCTAGTGTAAGTGGCTGCTGACTACCATGTGCTGGGGAAATGGGTAAAGGGAATAAGGGGAGAAAGGAGAAAACAATTTTTGAGAAAAATTCACACAATAATGCGCTGCTAAGCGCTACAAGATTCAAAGACGGTCGCACAATTCACAAGCCCTTAAAAACGTGAGCAGAGCCCTTAAGGCGTTGCGCGCTGAAACCCATCGGGACCGGTGTCCTCGAACTTCTTCTGTGAAGGGGTGATTGTCTAGTTTTTCGAGCACGGTGGTGAGCACTTTTCTTGACACATTCTAACGGGGACAGTAACAGAGGTGCTCGATCGTCTCCTCGCAGCCGCAGGTGTCACAAGTAGGGCTGCCGGCCATTCCAGTGCTGAAGGAATAGGTGCTCGTGATTGTCACGCCGAGCCACAGGCGGCAAAGAAGTGTTCCTTCCGCTCGTGGCAACCCTGGTGGAAGACGGAGTTGCAGACGTGGATCCAGTCTGTGAAGACGTGCGTTCGTGAATTCACTGGTGTTCCACAGAGTCTGCGTAAGCTCGCGTGCGAGGGAGCGAGCATTTGTGGCTGCATCTGTTCTTGACAGCGTTATCGGTATAATATGGGCACCATCTTGGGCCAATCGGCCAGCGTTATCCACACTGCGATTTCCCGAAATTCCGCACTGACCCGGTATTCACTGGAAGACGATTTTGTGCCCCTTGTCGATTGCGTGATGCTGGAGTAGTCGGATGCCTGCGACTAATTGCACGTTAGGTCCGTGGTTGAAAGGAAACAGTAGGCACTGGAGAGTTGCCTTCGAGTCACAAAAGATTGACCATGACTGCGATGATTTGTGACCAATAAACTCCAGAGCAGCACGGATAGCTGTGAGTTCTGCAGTCGTCGTCGATGATGTAATGTGAGACGTCTTGAATTTTTGGTGACAGATTTCGCGAGAATTACCACTGCTCCAGCTGAACTTTTGGAGGAGACATAACTGTCCCTGTAAACGTGGATACATTCTCTGTGCTTCTCATGTAGGAAAGCACGGTTTCTTTGAGAGTGAAAGCTGACATCTTCGTTTTCTTTTTGATGCCTGGAATGACAAGAAGGACCTGGAGTGGATGCAGGCACCACAACACTAGAGATGGTCGTGCTGCAGGCGTGAAGTTTCACGGTAAAGTTCCATCACAGGCAGCAATAATCCTGCTAAACGCTGAACCAGGTCGAGCGGCAGCAAGGGAGGCGAGGTAATGCGATGGAAGTCGGGCGAAATGCCTGATGTGCATACTTTAAGCGTCGACTTGAATATACGTATTGATGGGGTAGTCATGCGCGATGGCTATTGTTGCTGCTGTGGATGCACACCTGGGAAGGGCAAGAAATATTCGCATAGCTTGAGCCTGCAGAGACTGGAGGGCACGGAAGTTGGTCTTACCCGTCCCACTCACTACAGGTAACCTATAACGTAGGAGACACGGGTACAGTGCGTTATAGAGTTCGAGCATCGCACTCACAGACGCACCCCATGACTTTCCTGCAAGAAATCTGAGCACATAGGTTATCATAACTAGTTTCGTTTTTATGTAGGATACATGAGGACTCAAGGAAACGTGTCGATCTAATATCACTCCTAGAAAGCGATGCGCCTTCTCGTAGGTAATAGGCTGTCCATTAATTCTGACAACGTACGGGTCTCATTTTTTTGGACGTGTAAGCGACCATAGAGCACTTCTCGGAGGACACTTTCAGACCTCGTGGTCAAAGATCCCCTGATGTTCTTGTGGCCGCCTTTTACAGTCTGTTCCGCACCTGGGGACGCGTCACTCCTGATGACCGAATGCATCCACTGTCTGCATAGATCGACACATAATTAAACCGCATAATTAAACCCCGTAGAACTCCACAATTTAATTTCATTTTAATCGACACATGGACGGATTGCGGAAGGGTATGAAGCAGGTCGATGAGCAAGAGGTTAAATAGAGTGGGGCTCAAGATTCCGCCTAGTGGTACGCCACGGTAGACTGCCGTTGAGCACAAGAGCACAGAGAGACAATTCTGCGAGAATTTTCTCTTTTTGTTTACCCGTTACATGTTAAAATAGAAAAAAAAGAAAGGAAGAAAAGAACAATACATATGCTCAAAGTTCACCCGTCTAATCTCTTCTCGAGATTACGTCCTAAGGTATCACTGCAGAGAGGGAACAAGAAATAACGAAGCCAGTCGAGAAGATGGAAACGTTCTATTCCATCTTTCTTCCAACAGGATAAAACACAATGGCGTAGGTAACTAAAATAAAAGAGAAAGGAGGCGAGCGGAGAAGAGAGAGAGAGAGTGAGAGCGCGCGAAATAATTAGGAACTGGCTTTCCTACAAAATGCGGCCCACATTACTCCTCCACCTGACAGAGCGGAAATTAATTAACGAGGATAAGCGGAGAGGCTCTTTGATAGTCTCGGGAACAAATATGACGGCGCACGGTATCCTCTTAAAGCATGCCCTGCTTTGCACTAATGAAAACGCTCCGAAAGTGGAAGTCCGAGCGGGATTAAAGCCATTACGATAGCTCGCAAGCAGAAGTAAATCTTCCCCGACTCGGCCTTTCTATTTCTTCTCTCGATAATCGACGAGACACGGAAGGCGAGTTACTGCAACGCACCCGAAAGGCGCTAATAATGACCGATGCGGAGGGGCGCTCTCGCAATCGAGGAATCAGTGAAAAGCAAGAAATCAAAGGAAAGCTTCTTGAAGCATCTCTTTGCGCCGGAAAGCAAGTCCGGAAGTGGCTCGCAATTTACAGCCCTGAAAAAGAAACGCCTGCGCACACACACAGAGCCATTGGAATTTATAAGATCAGGGCATTGTGAAATGGAATGGGAACGACGACATTGCGTGGGCACGTTCGCGCTCTTTTTAATCTCCGAAGAAGGCTCTGTTGTCTTCGGCTGATATCATTCGGAGGGGGAGGGGGGAGTGCTTAGGGAGTACCGTAAGCTTTATTCATTTCGCAACGCCTGCTGACAGCTGAAGAGGGGTGTGAGTGATATGCCATGTGGGAACAGGTGCGCCAGCACATCGCGTTCGATGAAACTTACCTACGTCGGCCACACCACGTGTGTACATCAATTCGTGGCTTTATTTCCTTCTGTTAATGTTTTCCTCCCCTTTATCCTTCTCACAGTACAACCGAGCTCAGTCTTGGTAAATTCCCTGCATTTCCCTTGGCACAGCCCTCTCTGTCCCATTCGTTGGGTTACATTTATGTGAACTCAAAACACAGGCGACCTTTCCTTTATTAAAAAGGCTTTCAGAGCGCCTCAACAATGGTGCAAGGAAAAAAAAAAGAAAGAAGTGGGGTTTCTCTCGACTATAAGCAGGTTCCAACGATGACAGTGAAGCGCGGTTAACGCTATTTGACACAAACATTCCCGCAATGAAGCGTTAAAGCTGTCGCCAATAACTTAAGTAGCGCGGCCACTCTAAGATGCAACGGTCAGTGGAATACGACATGAATGTTGCCCATGTATGTAGAAAAGAAAAAAAGAGTAAGCAAGATATAAGTGGGGGGGGGGGGGGTGACTGCAGGGAGGCCCGCACGACTGGTCTGCTACTCTCACTGAAAAAGGGGCACGAATGAATGTAAGATGAGCGAAACATCAGGAATAGGTTGAGCATTGCGCGTAGAGATGACGCTGCAGAGCTCAGGGTAATATAAACTGTCACTGACGCAGGCCGGCTTTCTTATGGACAGCAATCGTCGTCAGGCTTCCTGCGCCCGCGAAATTCCGAAAATAATGAAGAAACGTTAGGCAAAGTGCTGAAGTGGCTGTTTTAAAAACACGTACACGAGTCACGAAAATCACGTGGCCAAGATTGAACCAAACACGTTCAAAGGTCAAAGCAGTCGCTCGCCAGGCTGAAAATAAGCCGGCCACTTAGCTGACCAAGTAAGCGAAACATCCTTAGCGAAAAGAAACGCCCTTTGCAAAGATCACATACGTGCCTGTCTGAGCTGCTATCTGACCTGTATTGAGAGCGACTTCACACACGGGACGTCATCGTTTTTTTTTTTTTCTCGAAGATATATCCACTTCTCGCCCACGACTCCCATCCCGCCAAGTTCTGTGAAAATGGAGGCGGTAAGGTCTCATTATCCATCCTCGGCGAAATCTTGTTACACTCACGCGACTCGAAGATAGCCTTTTTTTTTCCTTATTTCCTTGTTTTTATACGAAAGTCCTTGAGCTGTGAGAACGCGATATACATTGCCAATTTCACGCCGCAGTAAGTTCAAATGTAATTACTCTGTTTGAACTCCTACTCGTAGCTCTTACTTTCATAGAAAGCCAAGAACTACGAACAGCAAAGTTACACAATGGCTCTTTATTAGACGGCTCGTTTTTAAAGAGCGCTACTTATGATGCAAAGTTCAGAGGTGCTTGCTGTTCACAAGGCAGCACGTGTCAAAAAAATAAATATAAGTACAAAATAAAGCTACAAATTAATACAACCGAAAATTATACAATCTTTAAAGTAGAATTTTATTTACCTAAGGTGACAAAAAAAGTTTGCTCGTTGGCTTACTTCTTTGCTAAACCTATGCGTACAACAGTACGTCACGTCAGAGGGCGCTACCAGTGTAGTGATGTTTCCGAACCCACGAATACATTAAAAGTCTCAGGCATTTTAATACCATCTGAAGCTTCCAAGTACCTGGGGTGTTAACGAAGACACTTCAGCCATCGCCTAAATCTGCCATAATGACACTTCTCTTTAGCCCCGGACGCATCTCGAGGGAGGGAGACAGAGAGAGGGGTGAGAAGTCTGTTAATTAGTACAGCGGAGGTTTGCCTGGCGGCATACCTAGCATGAAACTCCGGACGAGTACGATGAAGGGAAACGATGCGCGTCAAAAATGCACGTGACAAACACGTAAGCTTCGCAAGACACCCTACAAACACGAGATTGGGAATTTCCGTCAGACCGGAGATTGGTGTCGCTGGGCTCTAAGTGTCACACATTCTCCCATTTCCAAAAGCATCTCCCTTTTTCCTAAGTAGTTTGTAAGTTGCGCTCATTTCGTTTGTTAATGATACCGCAAGACCTGTAGGCACTGCAGAAATGAGGGCGGTAATAAATAAGGCACGACACGCGTAGTAAACACTATTGCAAAAAAAAAAAAAAAAAACATATCACAGGGCGTCTTGCAAGGCGACATCGAAAATCTTTGCGTCAGTATAATGGGCGGTAATGAAGGCGGTAATGAAGGCGGGAACGGGGTTACATTCAGCGCTGGTTCTTGGCACAGAGGATTCGCTATACGTATTATTGCAGCAATGTTTCAAGCGTAATATCTAATAGTGGTCACTTCGAGCTGATACACTATTGAAATGAACGGAAAAATATATTTTAAAGCAGCGTTAATATCATTAATGTTATGAAAGAGGCCGGAACCTGGATTAGAGCGACTCAATTATTCATTCATTGCTCACTAGCGAGAAAGTTTCAATGTGAGCCTAGTTGTCCAAAAATTGTGCAATCGGCAGTTCAAGTGTCCAGCTACAGCTGCTGCTTGTATGAGTTGCGTAACGCATGACGCGCGTGCTTTAACAAATGACAAACGCAACCATTTCGTTGCAGCAACATGCATCTCACTGGCGCGACGCGCTACCCTAAAGGACTTTCTTTACAGAACCAATGACGTCAAAGACGTGTGACGCTCGCGAGCTCGTTTTGACAGCTCCGCGCCTCCAGTGAAGGAACAAATTGGGATTTCTCGGTTTCGTAAGCGGTAATACCCTTCTTGCAGTGCGCACAACTGCGCCTATAGTGTGTATCAAATGAGGGAACGTTTGAGCAGCAAGGAAGCCGGCGCAAACATAAGAGCTATTGGTAAATTTTACTTTTCTTTCTCCGACCCTGAGTTAAGATGCACGCGTGAACACTTATAGCTTATAGGCTATAGATGAGTCTATCGCGCGGCAAGGTTACGGGGCAAATATCGTCGTACAACCTTCTAGGTTGTCGCAAAGCAGAGCTGTTAAGTAGTGACTCCCGCTGTTAACTGAGCCTTTGTATATGGTAAAGTATAGCAGCTTATGTGTTACTTCGTTGTCTGGTGTAAGGAAAGAAGGGGATGTCACCAAGCGTCGCTTTCGGTGGATTAGCGGAGTTCACTCCCAAGAAATAGCGGGGTGAGTGAGTGAGTGAGTGAGTGAGTGAGTGAGTGAGTGAGTGAGTGAGTGAGTGAGTGAGTGAGTGAGTGAGTGAGTGAGTGAGTGAGTGAGTGAGCGAGCGAGCGAGTAGCAAGTGAGTGACTGAGGAACGCAGGCGGACCGAAGCAGAGAAAGCCTTCATGAGCGAACGACCGACGGGTCGAGTAACGCGCATAGCTCGGACCAGAACAAGCAGGAGCAATTGCGTCGCCAATCACGCATTCTGCCTGTTCCTGTAGGCGCTGCCCTCTCGAAGGGCGGCAAGGTCACGCGTTCAAAATGGCGGCCTCCCGCTCCATGGTGCCACGTACCGGCTATACAAGCGGGGGCATGGACGCGCGCGTCCTTGCTTGAAATTCCCGCCAGAGATCAAGATTAGGCCAGCACATCGGTCACACCGATCACGAACGCGGCGAGCGGCGGCTATTCTCGCGCGATCCAAAAGCGATGGCCAAGCGAACATGGGTACACGTAAGAGTTCGAAAGAAGGGTGTCCAAAAAAACAAGACGACAGTGAAGAAGGTCGTCAGAGATCGGCCTCGATGCGACAAGCTCCGCAAAGAAGAAAAAGAAAGGAAGTTGAAAGAACAAACGAACTAACAAGTATGTGGCATGCACGGTGGCTGGGGAAAGCACGCCTCCGGTGCGTATTTCATTTGTCTCGCTGATAAGAAGATGCGCGTTCTTTTTTTTTCTCATTGCTTGAGAGTGGTCACAGAGGACAACACGGACTGCGCTGGTGGTGTGCGAGCTTGCTTTGTGCTTAGTTCTCGCTCCGGTGTGTGAACGAGGAGCTCGCAAATCAGTGTGAGAAGAGGGCGCTCCGATAGCCTGTAGTTCGGCGCTGACGGCGAAACGAGTGATCGTTGAAGTCGGCTTGGGAAGCAGACGGCGACGCGGCTACACTACAATCCGTTGGACTGTTAAGAATCGAAGCTGTTCGTTGTTTCGAATTAGACGGCATGGCTTCGTGCCTCAAAAAGAAAAGGAGATTTACTGACATTTTGTTTTTTGGTTACGCGAGGTCAAGAACCTTTCCAACAGAGGGCTCTCTTTTTTTTTGTATTGTGCGTTTTAATGACAGTAAATAACTTTTAACTGCTGGTCTGCCACCCTAAGCTCCACCAGTATGGTAGCGTGCCGAAGCTTTTGTAGTATCGCGAACCTATTGCATTTGGCGCAACACTCGACACAGCGTCGGCTTCTGAGAATGATGTGTTTCATATTTTAAATAATCTCAAGGTCAGGTATACGCTTAGTATATACCTGACTTTATCTCGATAGTAACTGTAGGAACTCAGTTCCAGAGAAATTTGAAGAGCAAGATAAATTCCCTCCGCATCCATTCTATGTACGCTCCACTCACACTGGCGTCGTGAAATGCATGCATCCAGGAATTTCGCTTATGATAACGATTATTTCATTGATGCTACGCGGCTCGGCAATAATTCCGTCCTTGGAGAAATAGCAACGCTCCGCTTTACTATATTTACTCTTGCTTTACTGTAGTAACTTCACTGTCGCTTACGTAATGTAAGCTTTCAGCCCGCTATGTGCTGCATGCACTTACCGCTTATGGACGCTCAATAAGTATCCTTATTAGCTTAATACTGGTTTCTGAAAGCAAGAGCTAACCATGAAAATTGTACATCAAATTACTGCGATTATCTATTATACAGGCCCATTGTGTTGGGAACAGATGCGGCAAAATTATACAGTCTGAAAGAACGGCTTCTTGCCTATAGCGTACGTGAAGTACTATTCTAAGCACAGCAAGAAAGGCGTGCGATGGGCTTGTCGGACCATCATCTGGCCGCTTATAACGCATCGATTTCAAACGCCGCGAGTAGCGATAGAAGCTCTGCAAGCTCAAAAACACACACACAAGAAAAGGGAGTGACACTTCCTTCTCAATATTAAAGAGGCGCTCTTTACGTGCGTCCGAGTACGCTATTTCACAGGGTTTCTGCGTCGCCATTTCCCGATTGAAAGTTCGTGCCGTACGAAGCGCAACGCGCAGAGGCCAGTATTCTCGCTACTCACCTATATCGTCGCCTGCGTCGGGTTATGCGGTGCAGGCCGTATATATACTGCGACCGTAGTTTCGGCCTCCAAGATGCCCCTCCGTGCGTCCCCAGAAAACCACCGCAAGCCGTCGCACTCATCCTCCCCAGCCTCGACGTTTACGTCATCTCCATTAGAGGTGCTCGATCGGCATCGTCCTCATAGCTTCCTTCTTTCCTTTACGAGCTTGGCTGAGGCCGCAATAAACGCCAGGAAAACGACGACGATGCCTCGAAGGAGCGCCTTCTAGCGGGTGATAACGGGTGAAAACAAAAACACATACTTAGCACGAAGAACGCTAAGGCGCACACACGCGTACACGAACACAAAAAAAAAAGAAAGAAAGAAGAAGGAAAGAGTGGGAGGGATTCAAGAACAAGGGGACGAAGAGCTTCCTAAAGAAGCCCTCGGGAGGAACGGAACCGCGTGACGAAATACGAAGGGAAGATGCCTCTGTGTGTGCGTACAGAAAGCAGGCGGTGAAGGGGGAGGGAGTGCCTTTGCGGGAGGCGCACGGTGTTTGGCTGGAGCACCGAGCCGTTTCGTGAACTCGGTCACGCGTGGCCGCAGAACTGGCATGCGCGTCTCGACCGGGGCGCGAAAACACGCACCACCGCGGCCGAAGAGAGAAGCAGCGATATCCACGCAGTGAGCAGCGAGTCTTTATGGCACCGGGAAGGAAAGCGGCGCGTTGTAGCGCGATGGCGACGATACAAGCGCGAGGCGTCGCCCGCGCGAGCGCGCGGTGTGATGGCCGAACCTTTTTTTTTTTTAATTTTTCTACTTGGTCACGTTCTCAGATGCCGTGATCGAGCGTGCGGTCCGCGGGGCTTGCTCTTGATGCGACGGTGCGGCTGTTTGCACGGACGCGCTTCAATGTCACTGCCACGCCTCAGAACACTGCGTGAGGTTTTTCTTTTTTTTTTTCACGCTTGCTTTCATATCGTTCGGTTTTAATTGTTCGCGAATACCGCTATCCCCAGCTGAAAATTTCGGACGTTGGAATCGCACGCGAAGACCTAATTGCAACAGGCCAGCGAACGAGGCGGTTTGGCCGTACGAATAGAAAGAGCTGTTTTCAAGAAGCGTGAGGCGAAGGGCTTTAACGATAAACTGTGAAAAATAATTTCCAGGGTGAATGTCGTCGTACATGAATGCCACGTGTTTTGAAAGGGAACTGGCTCCTGGAAAAAGCACGGCGGTGGGACTTGGCTATCGTGGGAGGTGGGTAGCACGCGCACCTCTTTCTTCTTTTCCTTGCATATAGAGACTCTAGCTCCTTGCCTGCCTCTTCCCTAGCACTGTGCCCAATAAAGCAGGTCGAATTTTCCCCACTTCCTCGGAAAGAGCATTTACTCGATGCTGAAGAAGCGGTGTAAGAGAGGGGGGGGGGGGGGGGACACCCTCGAGGCACGTGCTCGTGCATAGAATACAGTGGCAGCTTGCGCCATCAAGATACACATGACAAGTCTGCCACTTCAGCCGCCCAGCGAGGACAGTCTCCGTCATTCGCTATAAAGTTGATGATGCTGAACGCAAGCTGAAAGGGAGCACTCGACATTCGTAAACGCCATCGGGAATCAGAAAAACAGTTTTTTTTTTTCCCGGTCTCGTTCGTCTACCTCGACCTGCCAGTACCCGCTTTTCAAATCGAATGACGAAAGAAATACTGGGCACACCGCAGCATGTCTAACGAGTCATCGGTGCGTGGCCGTGGGTACACGTCCTTTTAAGTTACGTTGTTGAGCTTCCGTATAGTCGACACGACGCAGAAGTGTAGCGTTCCGTCTTTCTTTCTGACAAGAACGACCGGAGACGATCACGGGGTGTCGGACGATTCGATGACGCCGTCTTCAAGCATCTTTTGTAGCAGTTGCGTGCGAATCGCTTCGCGTTGCTTTGCCGACACGGGGTGGGGCTGCTGGCGTATCGGGCGTGAGTCGTCGCATGTGATGGTCCTGTGTCTTGTATTCGAAGTGTGGCGTACATCAGACGGACCTGCGAAATATGCCCTGAATTCAAGCAAGAGCTCGCTCAGTGTTGTGTGTGTGCAGCACTCAGCGAGCTCTTGCTTGAATTCAGGGCATATTTCGCAAGTCCGTCAGATGTACACCAGACTTCAATTACAAGACACAGAATCATCACATACGACAACGCACGCCCGATACGCCAGCAGCCCTACTGCGTGTCGGCAGCATCAATATCATTATATATATATGAAATGTCGTTCTTCGCAGAAGTGAGTGACTACGTGGTGATTGCAGATATCGGTGTTGCGAGGAGGAATGGCAACCTTTATCTAATCTACACGCTCCTTGTACCCCAACAACTCTGTATTTGCGTGCTTCCGATCCGGCGCTGTCCTGATGGCGGGCACGATATGTTGAGCCTGCATCAGGAATTTCACTCTCGGCATCGCCTACATACTGAGTGTTTACTGAGAAAAAAATAACAACAAAACAGTGGCGTGTTTTCGAGAACACAATCGGGGAAGCTATCGGTAGCAGCTTAGCAGAAACAAATAGACCAACGGCAACAGAACAACCCAACTTCGGTCGGCGTCAGACTCAGCTGCGTACACTGGGAAAGGCACAGCCCTAATTTTCACGGCCGCTGACGTTGACAGATGTGAGCCGAGCTAACCGACGCCCTTCACGACATGCAAGATGTTTGAGCGTTGACGCCCGTTATTGCGGGCGTCTACGCGTCTGTTACATCCGCGCCAGATATTTCACTGTCGACAACGACGCGTGTGATGAATGGAGAGGTATTGCAGACCGAAGTGATTAAAAGCAGGACCAACTCTTACATCTCTCCCCTTGCAGACAGATTTATATCACGCGCCAAGTATGAAACGGGACTACGGGAACCTCTCAGGCGCAGGCGGATGTCGCTTGTGAGCCAGAAACTTGTTGCAGCCTTTCAATGCCGATTAGATTTTCTTTTCATTTGGGTGCATTCCGTCTTGAAGGCACGATTACTGAAAAGAGTGCAATCCAATATAATATCGCTCGGAGCTTGACTTCGCAAAGTGGCGCGAGCGGTTTCGCTCCGCCTCCTGCCCCCCCCCCCCCTTTTTTTTTTTTTCGAGCGAAGTAGCTTTCTCAGCCTCCTCATGCAGGTATTTTGCCATGGTGCAGACAAAACCCCTACACCACAGACAACGGCCACGCGTTCCCCATTATGTGCCGGGTGCTGAAGCCGAAGCAATCTTGCAATCTACTCGCAGCTTCCGGAATTCGGTCATCGACTCCGCGGCGTTCCTATATGCTTCTCCGATTGGTAGAAATCGACGGTTGAACTAGAAAACTGACGGCATCGAATAATGACAGGCTATCAGCTTTCAACTAAACATGATATACGGCGTGCAGTTGCATCTCTCGGTCATGCCATACCGCCGTTTTATTCCCTCGTTCACCACGTCAGCCTCAACGTCATCACGGCAGCCCCAACCTCATCACGGCGGCCTCAACTTCGTCACGGAAGCCTCAAGTCCCGCTTGCGCAAGAGAAGCAGCATCAAGTTCTTTTTACACTCGCAACTCAAACATGACGTCGGACTAAAAAAAAAAAAACATCAACCATCGGGAAGGGTATGCGGGCGAACTCGTCGAAAGCCAAACGACACTGACTCACGAAAGTCGCCGAAAGCGACAGGGCCGCCGTTTCTCGCGCCGGGCGAATGAGGGACACGCGCGTGCGTCGTGTTCTCCCTAATTGTCAACACGGCTTCGCCGTGGCGCCGCAATGTTCACGCACCGCGAACGCCCCCGGGGCTGACCACCGCGTAGCTCGTGACTGCCCGGGTGAGATTCGACAAGGGAGAGAGCCGGGCGCGCTCGGCGCGAATTGGGACGCAATCAGGCGGCGCCGTCCTCCCTCCTCCCCCTCTCTCTCTCCCTCCCCTGAAACAGCGCCGGCGGCCAGCCGCCATCTCGCGCACGCGGAAACCTTGAATGACCGCGTTCTTCTACCTCAGCCTCGAGCCAACGCACGACCGGCCGGACCGGAGAGTCGGTTGACTCTCTACGCGTAGTTGTCGCGGCGCCACGTACACTCTTAATCTCGTTCAACCGAAGTACCACTTTGTAAGCGGTACATTTTTTTTTGCTTTTTTTGCAAATGTGCTCCACTTACTCAGCCAATTACCTATACGTGTAACGAGGTTAAAATAGTCCACTTATGTGGGAAAACGTTAAGGGTGATATATTGCAGAGCAGTGGCAAGAAGTTCTGCCGAAGGAATAGCCGACGCTCGAGGACGGTCGCTCCACGTAGGTGTCAGTTTATTTTTCTCGCCGAAACACTGTGGCAGATACGTTTCAGATGGTGTAGCTGTTTATCAGTATATATAGCACACGGGAAGGCTATAGGTCATCGTGCAAGACGTAATCTACAGTGGCGGAACTACGGGGGCATTCTTCAAGGACAATCGTTAAGTGAGTAAGCGGGAAGTGGAACATGCCTGCAAACATGTTCCACTTAAGAAGTGGAAACAACGTGGCACGAATGCCGCTGAGCGTCTGCTCTTTCTTCGGTCGAGCTTCTTGCCGCTGTTACTGTATATCGCTCTTAATCTCGTTTCACACAAGTTTCACTATGCGGAACATCACAATCTCGTTCTACGTAGGTTTTGTCAACTAAGCGGAGCATATTTGCAGAATTGTGGCACTTAGCGGAACTTGCGTGTAACGAGTTTAAGAGTGTATCGGCAACAACAACAACAAAAAAAGACGCCAACTGGTAGGTTTTTCTCTTATAGTGACTTCACACGTTAGTTAGTTCTCTTTCTAGTCCTCCTATTCATTTCTCCTAGTGTAGGGTAGCAAACCGAACGCTCGTCTGGTTTGACCTCCTTGCCTTTCCTTTCCCTGCTTTCTCTCTATTCAGTTTGTCCGTCGAACTATATGCGTGATTTACGAAGTTAAAGGTCCTGTAATTCAATTTCGCGCAGCGGTAAAAGCTAAGTTTAGGATAGTGTAAATATATATCAGACTTCGTTCAAAAATTACGCTTGAAGTGCGAGTGGCCGCGTCATGAAAAATGAAAACCTCGCAAAAGTAGGCAGTCCTGACCCAGAAAGTGAAAAAAAAGAAGAAAGAAATGAGAAAGACTCCGCCATCACAACTCGCCGCAAATGACGCAGAACCTGATGTTTTGAGAGCGAGCGCAAATCTTCGGCAATACCTCCGAGATTGGTCCGAGCCCGCGGGGTGCTGAATATCTCGGAGGCGATGCTGTGTGATTTCCGTAACACCAGCTGGCCACCAGCTGCACGCGTCGTCTGACAAGATGCTATTTAAATGTGTTTATTTAAAAAAAAAAGATGTTACTTGACAATTACCAACCCTGCACGAGTAGTATATGTACTAGTAGCCTTTGCACGAGTAGTATATGTACTTCTAATTTGTAAACAACTTACGCGACGTAAACTTTTGTTGCAGTTGGGCTTTTTGAAGTATTTCTCCGTGGCTATAGCTTGCGGTGAATCAAACGCTTTCCAAACGCGCACTGAAAGGGTCAACGGAAGGAAGTGAAACGACACAATCGCTTACGCAGTGAGATGCGAGCCAACACAAGGCATGTGTCGCGTGACTTACTCCCCTTGTCCGGTGACATGAGCACTTTCGGAACAGCATCGTCACGTGGGTGTGGTCTACGAGCAACGCGGCAAAAAAAAAAACTCTATGTTTGCACTTGTCGGAGAAAATGCACATGGAAAGCAATCCACAAAGCTGTGTCACGCAAGCTGAAATATGGTGGCACTTAAGGTGTGACAGACTCCTTACACAATGTCATAAATCCTGTCATACGGGAACTGGTCCAGAGTGAACTGCCAGCAAGGTAAACCTTACTTAGCCTTCAGTCAGCGTTTCGAAAAAGTAACTAGTCTTCGTCACTGTCCTGAGGACAAGGACACCCGGCGAAATCATTTTGCCGCAATGTTGACTGAAGGATTAATAAGGCTCTATTTTATGCTGACGCTTTCTTTGCCCGACCATAGTTCATAAATTCAAGCCTCCACCTTCATGCGACCCTTCGTCTACAGCACAAAGGAGTGACTCAGTTGAAGGAGTCAGAACGGATATGAATCTCGTCATGCGATACGAACTAATCAGAACGTTACAAACGTACGTCGATGAATAGGTAACGTCAAATGACGATGTAAAACGCACAGGTCATGGAAATTATGACTCGTGGAAAAAGTGCAAGTGAGAGCTTATCGCGGTGTCGTAGGAGGTGAAACATCGCGAGGTAAAACTAAGGACAGGAAAGACAGTCTTTCCTGTCTTGTTCTTGCTTCACATTGTTTCACATCCTATGACACCAGGACAAGTATGAACCAATCAGCCTAGCAATAGGCTGGGATAAGTCTAAGCTCGTGGCAGAAGTTAGAGCTATTTTACTGCAGGCTTATCTCGAGGCAGCTCGAATTTCCACACTGTCTCGTTGTCATCGGTATGACCTGCGGTGTCAAGCGCTGTCGTCGCGTTTCATCGCATCTGTTGTGCTGGTTGCAGCGTTCCCTAATTTGAACTTGCAGCCACCTGCACCATTGCAAGAAATACTTATTTATTTTAGCTAACTATCGTATAGTGTGGATGCAGTCACACGAAATCAAGCTTGTATGAATAGAGTAAGATCAATTCGATAACCTGCACTTATGCTTAGAGAGACGAAAAGGAAGAGAGAGAACCAGCGTTCAAATCCAATCCACAAATGACCGGAATAACGCTAAAGAAAACACATTGAAAGGAAAAAATAATAATAAAATGTAGCTCGAAATCTCAGTGCCAATGTCACGGCCTAGCATTTAGTAATGCTGTCGGAATAAATGGTGGCTGCTCTCTGTGACGACACACTCTCATGCCGTCCCTTTATATATTAAGTTTTCGACGCCTCAGCAAACCATTTAGCCTACAGATTTGCTCATCGAAAATGCATGAACGTACTGAAAGCGTGCGCTGGATGCCCTCGTCGAGGTGCATTGAGGGGCCTTCTTATGCCTTGTGCCGCCTTCCCCTCCCACTGCAGCGAAGGCAGATAAAACTGCAACAGCAGTTGATCATGAGTCACGTTAAAGTTTATTCTGCAAAAATTGCCGAATATAGAACTCCATTTTATCGGAACTAGTCGGCGATTCGCGAGAAGGCTTAATGTATCTGTGGAACAAACACATTTGCGTTTAAATTAAATGCTGTTTCGACAGTTTCTTTCTTTCCCGCAGTTTCAGTGTCTGCCTCGTGCGGCGCAGTAACACATTTTGGCTCCTTATGGCAGAGGTACGATACTTTCCCAAAAGAGTGCAATGAGACGCTAAAATAAAGACGCAAGTAATCACAGTTCCTTATCCAGCATGTAAAATAACGCACGCTGACTGCTGATGTGCCCACGAATGCGATTTATTTCTGCATAGAGTAAGCTGCGCTTGCCTACGTTATTCTGTAAACCTTCAACCTCACTGTATCCATGTCGTCTACATGACTTCTCTGTGCTATCTTGTTTAATAGCAGTTGGCCGCTGGCAAAAGATTGGAACGGCTAAAGAAATGAGAACTTTGCCATTCCACTTAGTCAGCGTATGTTCCAAATGTATAATTAGAAGAAGGGGTGACCTCAATTCTCTCAGCACGAGTTTGACGCTACGGCGTTAATTTTGAGATATTCTATATCCGACAGCGAAGACGTTGTGATGTGTGCAGCTCGGTGATTAGGGCATAGTATCCTGTACTTAGACCCGCTTTCTCCTTCCCCATTTAATGTGTGTCAACCCGGGCTCATCCTGGTTAGTCACCCTGCCTTTTCCCTAATCACTTCTCTTTCTTTCTTTGCCCGGAAGCAAGAATGTTAATCATGTTGGCGACTGAGTGCCTTAAAGCTAGTGCTTGCATACAAAAAAAGCAGGTTCAAGTATTTCCCTGAGCACTGCAGTTCATTCAGCTATAATAACGTAAAACAATGCAGAATACAATTTATTAGTCATTAAAGGTAACACATCTCACAAATACAATGCGATAACGAGAGACATAGTTACCCGACGCAAAGCACGTAAAAAAGAAAAGGGTGTCTGTAAAGAAAAAGTTCGAAAGGTGAAGTCAAGAACTCATATAAACATGTGCATTTAGGGTAACGAAGTATGGCATCGCAATATTATACGTCAGACAAGTTCACTCTTTTATTGTGACTGTATAAAGCGAATGAATTGAGTTGCCGTGTCACATAAAATGTCCTCCCCGTTTCACACGCGCGCTCATTGTCCATCACAATTGAACAAATATTCGGAGTTGTGCAAATAATCACAAGAAAAATGAACTTCTGTAATGAACCATATAGCGTTGCTTGTTATCTTTTATTTTTTTTCGCGGGTAGCACACAGGACGAAAACGATCCTAGAACGTTTTTCTCTGGCTGTAACAGCCCGAGACCTAAACTAGGTTAGCTGTTCGCAGAATTCTGGGTCAGGGGCCGGCTGGATGCCTGCGGCCGCCGGTGAAGCTGGAGAATCGCATCATACCTCGAGGCGTGGGCATAGGTGCCTCTGGATCGTGGGCATCCATCTTATACTATATGCTCGAGGCTCATTCATCCCTCTCGCAGTCTATAAATCCATTCGCGCAAGCCCGCCAAGCCCGTGAACCCCTCCTCTCACTCCCGAGAACGAGAAGAGCAAAAGCGGCGCGACCAGCTTCAAAAACACTGTGATAAGATCAGAATGGCTACGCATGATAACTGGCTTCCCTCCATCAAAAGAGTGCTCGCGGGCTGCACATTACGGGGCGTAGCTTCGAAGCCCTTAGTTCTGCGCGTATGGACTGTAGCGCCGGCTGAAAGAATCCGAGCAACGTGGCCTGCGGTCAGAATGTTTCAGAAAGGCCGCGCTGCCTGTGAGCGCAAAGACGGGGTCGTCTTATGAATGCATTCTTGAATACTTGTCCGGTGCATGTTGGTTCCTTTATTCGCACCCACCTCTCCCTCCCTCTCTCTCTCTTTTGCTCATTCATTGGGTTCGCGTGAAGGTGAGCAAAAAGAAAAAGAAAAATACCGCCAGGGCTATTCAAACTGCGTCCGCTGAGCCTTTAAGCGAAAACCTGTTATTGGAGAGACAGAAGACTTCAAGAACGGGCCACTTTTCTAATAAGACATAACTTTCGAAGTTCTACACGAATGGTTGCTGCTATATTATTATTATTATTATTATTATTATTATTATTATTATTATTATTATTATTATTATTATTATTATTATTTTGCTTTGCTTTGCTTTACTCCAAACGGTATCTTAGCTAGGCTCTTGCTGGAGCCAATACAACATTCAGTATACGCGCACTGTCTTCGAGAACGCTCTAGGGCCACAAGTTCCGGTGCATTTGTATACAATAGCGTTGGGACCCTGAACATCACTGGCAACCTTCCTAAAAGGTACGTCGAGGATTTTTTATCTCATTAATTCAGTGTACAATAGTACGCCTGCAATAAGCACCGCGTGTATTGTTAGAAACGAGTTAAATGCTATATTCAGGCGATTCATAATGAACGCTCACGCCCAGGTCTAAGGAAGGATGTTTCGTGTGCCCCCTTAAACAGCTGAAAACGAGCTTAACGGAGCTAACAACTTACAGGAATATCTTTCCTGCAAAAAGCACTACCAATGGTGTATACAGTATTTCTTTGTGTAAAGTATAGCCGAGGGTGGAGGTTGTTTTCCCATTCCATGGAGTAGTCCAAAAAGAACAAAAAGGTCAGCTACGAAACGTTATAAAGAATACAGATTCATCATCATCATCATGATCATCATCATCATCATCATCATCATCATCCTGGTTACGCCCACTGCAGGGCAAAGGCCTCTCCCATACTTCTCCAACAACCCCGGTCATGTACTAATTGTGGCCATGCCATGCCTGCAAACTTCTTAATCTCATCCGCCCACCTAACTTTCTGCCGCCCCCTGCTACGCTTCCCTTCCCTTGGGATCCAGTCCGTAACCCTTAACGACCATCGGTTATCTTCCCTCTTCATTACATGTCCTGCCCATGCCCATTTCTTTTTCTTGATTTCAACTAAGATGTCATTAACTCGCGTTTGTTCCCTCACCCAATCTGCTCTTTTCTTATCCCTTAACGTTACACCTATCATTCTTCTTTCCATAGCTCGTTGCGTCGTCCTCAATTTGAGTAGAACCCTTTTCGTAAGCCTCCAGGTTTCTGCCCCGTAGGTGAGTACTGGTAAGACACAGCTATTATATACTTCAGATTCATCAGTGTGGAGTCAATGAATGCGCTAAGCAGATCCACTCTATATGTGCCCCTACACATGACTTAGCAACCTCAGTCACAAGTCCGAATGAATGTTTACGAAAGCAGTTTCTGGAGACTGTCCTTCGATAATTCGAATGCCAATGTTCACTGTTCAGCTCTGTGCATCGTCGAGCGGACAAATTTATTCTGACTGGCGGTTCGGCTTCTCAGTGACGTGGTAAAATTTTTAGTTTTACCACGTCACACGGATCTCACTCCATCGCTCGAGAGGTTGATGTCCATTAAGGTCGCCGGTGCGATTTCAGGTCGGCCGTAGCAGCCGCGTTAATTACGATGAGCGGACGGAATGCAATAGCGCTGCAAGAGCCATTGGAAGCTTTTTAAATGTCGCCAGCCGGTCAAAGTTAATCTGGAGCCCTCCAATATGCGGCGTCTGCATCACTCCCCCCCCCCCTCCCCCTATATCCCGTTCCAGAACGCAGGCTAGCAAACCGGATGTGCGTCAAATTAACTTCCCCGCTTTTCCTTGCTTCTCTCTCTTAATACTATCTATCTATCTATCTATCTATCTATCTATCTATCTATCTATCTATCTATCTATCTATCTATCTATCTATCTATCTATCTATCTATCTATCTATCTATCTATCTATCTATCTATCTATCTATCTATCTATCTATCTATCTATCTATCTATCTATCTGTCAGTCACTCAGTCAGTGAGTCAGTCAATCAATCAGTCAGTCGATCTGTCAGTCAACCTGATTTTGCAGGAAACAGTCATGGCTAGGGTACTAGTGCGGTGCTAAACTCAAGGACCAACTTGGCAGTAATACTTCTACGCAAAATTTTGAAATAGAAGATCTACTAGAATATTCTGCGGTCTACGTACAGCCTTTATACAGCGGTGTGTTGCAAACCATGAAACAAAACTAAGTATCCGAATCTCCCAAGCAGTAAATTGGCAACGCACAACATCAGCCCGCTGAGAAATGCGTACGCACGCAAGTGCGCGAAATGCACGAGTGAATGTCGTTCCAACCGAAAAAGCGCTTCAAGACGTGAGGACACAAACCAGCAGCATCAATCGAGGTCAAACGAGTACACGCTTTGCTTTAGCAGCGACTTACGAGATTTTAAAGCGGCGCTGCGACGGCATCGACGTGAAACTAATGAACGGCCTGTGGCTCCCGTCGGAGCCGTCCGAGAGAAAACAACAGAATAACGGGGCGCGCCCCCCAGGAATGCGCGGGACACGCGCGCAGAAGCAACACAATCAAACGACCACCGAAGTTCAAGCGTCGCGAGCAGAGCGACCGTGCCGCTAGTTTGCGTCCTTCACCGCGATAAACGACGATTTAAAAGAAAAAAAAGAAAGAAAGAACGAGGAGAGAGAAGAGGTGAAGCGAATGCACCGGGGCAACCTATCAAACTTCCAAATCTCATCCCACATAAGCAACACTGAAACGGCAGCGACACACAGCCTGGGCGCACCGGTGTTCCCTTCGCACTGAACCCAGAAGGAAGCGGGCGGCCGGCCAGGTATGTACTACATCGACGGCGAGCAGCCTGTGGAGCGTAGCCGAGACGGAGACAGCACGCGCGCACGTTGGTGGCCGTCGTGAGCCGAACCGTTTCTCGTTCGCTCTAGAAACGATGCTCACCCACCACCTTTCCCTCCCCCACCGCATCCCACTTGGCAAGCACCCACCGAGCGATTTTCGGCAGCGGCGACGCTTGGCCCCTATCGAGCGCCTTTGTCGAGGAAAATCCGCCATCCTTCTATCGCGGTTCGCTCGACTGTGTCCACGGTGGGCTCGCGTCTACCGCTGGACGCGACGACGACTAAAGCGGAAAGTCACAATGACACACACGCACACACGAACAGTGCTAGTCGCCGTTAGGGCTTCCAGAGTGCAAGGGCTGTGCGACGATGAGTGACGGTCCGTGAAGAGTGCGCGAGCGAACCACCCAGTCTGAAACATTCGCGAGTTCAGAGCTGATATCGTCAGAAAGGACGATGCATGCGCGAAAAACGAGGAACTGCTCTTCAAACGGCGTCCCGCTCGTATACGCGCGATCTCGATGCGCAGCCGACATCTCTCGGTAATCAGTGCGAGACGCTTATGAAGATCTGCGCCATGCAGCTGACCGGTGCGTCAACGGGTTCGCTTCGGCAGGCGCTCAACCTGCAACGCTCAGTTGGCAAAATTAAAAAAAAAAAGACAATTTGGGGGAAGCAGGACGAGGGGGGAGAAACGCGTGGCACTTGAATGTTGCTAGTTTTCTTAATCTTATTTCTTTTTTCCTCCCGAACAACGCGATTTCCAGCCATCCAGTATCTCGCATATGTGGCAAGAACTGTCTCGTAAATTTAACCACTTCGCGCATTTAGGGAGAACTTCTTCCTAATCAAACATAGAAACTACGAAGGGTTAGAGTCATCTTTACCCAATAATAACAGGAAGGAGAAACTACGTTTCCTGGTACCCCCCTCGTGCTCACTAGCTATATATATATATATATATATATATATATATATATATATATATATATATATATATATATATATATATATATATATATATATATACCATGGCTTATAGCACCGGAAGAAAGGCCTCTGGCGCGTGCGCCCACCAACAACCTCAATCACAGCGGGCGAACACATAAGGAACGCAGAGAAAACAACGGAGAATGTGGCCCTTCTAAAGACAATGCCTTCTTCTCGTGACGCGCAAAGTGTGCCCGGACGCATCTATGCCCCGCACAAAGGCCGGCGAGTGTACACATGCGACCCTCCGTTCTCACTGCGTTCGGCAACACTTTTTCGGGCAGACGCGATCATCGCCCCGCCAGAAAGAGCACAATGGACGGATACACAACACACACCTGGCGCACTCGCTACACGCGTGTTGCGCGAACGCTTCCTGGCGCCGCACACAACGTCGTATACGTACAGCTTCTGTGGGACTAGGCGCGGTACGCGCAGCGGACGCGCTATGCACAACTCGAGCGCCAGAACAAGCCGGGAAAAGGGGCAGAGGAAGAGAGGGCGGTGGGGGGGGGGGGGGCAGAAAAAGAAGCAGTAAGTGCATCGCTGTTACGACATCGTTACCCCTACGGCGCCACCTGTGAACAGACCGGAGGAAGGGAGCAAGGGTCGAGCCACCAACGCGCGCTCGGCAGCGAAGAAGAACGAGCATCCCCCCCAGGCCACCACCACAGCCACCACCACCACCGCCGCGACAACCGCTGCCACGCATCTCGACCCACTTCGCGGAGAAAGCCTCTCCTCTTTCGAAGAGACGAAGCCGCGGCCTCCTCCTGCGTCTTCCACGTGGCGCGAGACTGCGCGGCGCGTTAGAGCAGCAGCGGCAAACACGATGGCAAAAAAGAAGAAGCGCCCCTGCGCGCGACGAAACGAGAGACACCACCTCGCCGCGTTGCCAGCGAGAGAGGTACGGTGGCCGATGAACAGTGGCCCATCAGTGCCCTCTCCTCCTTCCATCGCGTGCCTTTGTACAAAAGGAAGAAAGCAAGAAGAAAAAAAAAAGACCAACCAAACAAACAAAGGGCATCAAGAAACACGCGTTGGACAGCAATGCGCGCACACGCACGCTGAACACAGTCGTCAAACATGGCTCGTCAGAGGGGAGGCGAACAAGGAGAAAAGAGGAGAAAGGAGGTCACATCTTACGTAAGTGTCCCGGGACATGGAGTCAACGCACCGCACCGGCGTCAGCTGCGCGCTGGCCATTTGATCGAAACGCGGCGTTTACCCTGATGACTTTCTGCGCAGAGGCGAGCGGCCGAGCTGCGGAGAAATCGCGTGTACGTGTGCACTCCTTCTCGTACGCGCGTGGGTTCGAATCTCGAAGCGAGAGAGGTGGTCACCTTTGTGTAGGTAGGGCAACGCCGCAGAGAAGAGTGAGTGACGTGACAGTCAAGAAACATCAAGGTCATCCTCCACTAAAGAAAAAAAAAAAAGACATGGTCGGCGAAAAGAAACAGCTATGCCTCTGCGCAGAATCGCCGATCACTGAGGCGTTCCCCGAGCACCGAAGGCCGTCGGTTTCTGCATTTGAAACTTGTGTGACTTCTGATGCGGCGCATAGCGTTTCACACCAGCTGTCACGTGGAACCTACTTAGGTGTGCTTCACTTGAATCATTCAAGCAGGTTTTCGTTCAGGCATGACACCTGACGGATGACCACATTGTAACGAGGCATAGTAAGAAGTAAATTTGGCTTATGCGTATGCAAGGTGCCCCAGGTAACGTTAGCCAAGTTATTGAAGAGCAGAAGAAAAACGTATACGATATACGAATACGATTATAACGCCTTAGGTGTTCGGTAATCAGTCCTCTACCACCACTAGGTTAATTTTGGTGCCAATTGCTTGGCTAAGTGGCGAATTCTAACTGAATAATATTACATTTCTTTTTAACTATGGGCTTGACTTCAGATGTGAAATCTGTTCGTTCGTCCTAAAACATCCCATTCAATTGTTTCCAGTGAGCTATACCTTAAAGCCTTTTTTCGCGCTTTACTCGCAGCGCGCGAAATATGAAAAGAGTCGCTTGCACGCCAAAGCACTAGATGCCCTAAAGGTGATCTTAAATGGTTGTAAAAGTCCTGTCAGCTTTGCTGTGAAACTAGCTTAATTTCTTTCTTTTTTTTTTCATGTACTGGATAACGCGGCTGCTAAAAAAGCAAGAACAAACAAACAAACAACGAAGAGCATTTACGATTTGGAACCTCCGAATCATGATTGATGCAAGTACGTATTTGCCCCTCCCCCCCTCTCTCTCTCTCTCTACTCCACCACTTTGCCAATGGACAAGTTTTAACTCTCACACAGCAGTGGGTGAGCGCTGCTCATGCAACAGCCGTAATCACCTCGCCAACTCTTGGGGCGCCATCATCGGCCCCGCTTCGGCAGCCTCACGCGCCAGACACGGCGGTCCCTCGAGAAATATTTCACGATCCGCCCTGACCGTCGGCCGTAAACCCCCTTCACGCCTTTTCGAAAGACAACCACGCCAGGGGAATTGCCTACGAAGCAGGTGACCCGAAGACGTCTGAGCTCTAGAATTCCCTCCAATCACGCGTGACATTCTCGGCTCAGAACGCTCTCCGAAGCGATGGTGTGCGGCATACTCGAGTATGCACCTAGCGACAGCAGAAACCCCATTATGAGAATCAACCAAATAGGCCTCAGCGCGACTTCACGTCTTTTTTATTTATTTTTTATTTTTTATTTATTTATTTATTATTATTTTCCTGTTTTTCTCTCTCTTCTCTCTCCGGTATTGCTCGAACCGTGGTGAAAAGGGCGGACGGATTTGCTCTTGCGTAACGCTGCGGGTCTGTATAGTGATTGGTTCACCGCGGAATATCTGCGTTTCTCTTTTTTTTTTTGCGTTATATGGAGCACGAAACGTCGGGGCAACGTTGATCTTTATCCTGATAACGAAAGCAGGGCTCAAGGGCGTTCCCGGATTACTTTTTTCCAATGATAAGCATTTCGATTCTTTATGCTGTTGCTTTTCACGCAAACTACATCATGCGACGCAAATCATGGCCAGTGCAACGCAATTACGTGGACGTACCTAATATTTACAGGCAATAATTATTTTTTGTTCTATAGCCAACAGGATGTGTCTCATTCATTCTCCATTTCTCGTTAACCAGGTACGTGGTTCTGCATAAATACGCCATGATGTCATTTCACGTGGCCAACATAGCAAGAAGCAGTGTAAGCAAAAGCGCATGAAAGAGCTATTCAATTTGCTAACTCATGCTTCGTGTTGCCAGCAAAAGTAAGATATCTGCAGGTCATTTTCAGACTAATGAGACAGCGGAGGCCGAATACAAAAATAACGAGGTTCTACCACAAATCTCTAGTGTTGATGCACTTGATCTAAATCGCGTGCACGTATACTTCACATTATCAACTACATTAATTAGGATGATTAAATAGACATCCCTTCTTACCGGCGAGGGGGGAGGGGGAGGCGCATTAGCGATGAGAGCCGAAAATGCACAAAGATAGCTAAACTTGCCGGTACAGCTTGTCTTTTCTGCAAGTATATTAGCGAAGCAGACATGAAGATGGCAGCTTGTCTACACAGTGTGTACCATCTTGCTATAGTCGTGGCACCATTACGTACTGTAGTGATAAGGGGTTCCTCATCATTTACGCTTATAACATCTTGGGTGCACAGGGAATAACCTAAAAGGCGCAATTGTCTCCTTGATATCTTGAGTCAATCAGCAATGAAAGTCACACAACATGCAGCTCGGTGCGTTGCGGTTTTTGCAATTACATTAATTTATTTACATTCTGGGATTTTACGTGCCGGAACTACGATCTGATTATGGGGCACGCCGCAGCGGAGGCCTCCCTACTTTATGTGACCACCAGAGGCTCTTTAACGTGCACCCAATTGTACACGAGCATGTTTTCTATTCCGCCGCCATCGGAATGCGGCCTCGAGCCACAGCTGGGATCGAACCCGCGACCTCGAGCTCCGCAGCGGAACACCATAGGCGGGCACGCCTTTGTGAGCGCAAAGCATCCTGTGCGTTATTTTTAACCGTGCATTTAAAGCATACCGAAATTAGAGCTCTCTCGCACTTATGGAATGGACTGACGTATTCTACATTATTCGCAAGAACAGCGTGCGAGTAATACATATCACGAGAACAGCTTGACAATACTACCCATCAAGCCTGTGTGGCCCATAGACTTACCCGCGAGGAAGCGACGCTGTTGCACAATATCAGAACAGACTCCACGTGCACCCCGGCTTGGTTATTCAACACTGAACGTTGCGCTTCGCCGTTCTGTACGTTCTGTGGTGACATCGGCGACATTGAACGTTTCATTTGGCTATGCCCGCAGTTCGACACCGAAAGGAAAACGATGGTCGACAGACTGCATAAGAGTGGTCTTATGCACAGGACTTTTGAAGACGTCGTTTTCCCCGAAGGGCCCGCGGCAATCAGGGAGACAGTGCAGCGACTGCTGATGACATTCCTGCGAGGAACGGGGCTCGTCGACACCTGGTGACACACCCCTGTTCTCACCTCATCACAGGCTCAGGCGGAACACTTGCCGGCTACGTATGCTCTGTTAACCCCGCCTGCTGCAACATCACCACCACTACTACCACTACCACACTTGTGATATTGTGATATTGTGAGCAGCTTGTAATATTGTGATATCTCGGAGCCGGAATGTTGAACGCAAGGACTTCGTCTGCACGTGCTTTATGCTTGCTGCTTCAGCATGCATCCTTCCTCCTCTCTTCAAATACCCCTCTCTGCATAACCTCCCGCGTGCCACGTACTCAAGGACAACACCTTTCGCGTCGTTAGTGAGACACCTCGCTGCCAAAACAAAACGCGTCACTTCGCACAAGCGCAGCCTTGCCTGATCTCGATACTGACTTATTAATTTACAAGGGCAGTCGTGCGGAGCACGCAAGGCACGTGACCTCGAAAGCGCCGCGTGTTTAGCGAGTATACGGCGTGACAAGGACTTTTTTTTTTTTTTCAAAACAATCAAAGTGTGAGCAAACTCACACAAGGGGGTGTGGCCACCTGGACGGTACTTCGTGGTAATCGTGGCACTTCGGACGTCTAATTAGGGTTCGGCATCAAACAACTCTCGTGGTAACACCGCACATCACTGCTGCGATCCCGCCAGTGTCGCCAGTGGACCGTTTCAGGGCTACCGATGACAGCCATCAGGCGCCGCTCAACGGCCCATGTCCGCCAGTGTGTACAGATGCAAGACCGATCAAGCACGCAAAGCGGGAAGCCAATCTATAGCACCACTCTCGTCGAATCAGCGACAGTACTGCCGCGCCGTTCGCCCGTCACTTTTCGCGCTTCTTTTCTCGACGCGGTCGGTGTAGTCGACCGAGCTGTGCGTTCGTTTGTGAAGCAAACTGCATACCGGCTTCCGGTTTAATTCGTGCCCGTTTCTGAGGAAAGACCTGTTGCCGGGAAACTCCGAACCGCTTCAGGGCTTTGTCGCTCTGCCCTTGGCGCCCCTCCACACCCATGATTTGCTGAGTCATGCTGACACCAAAGGACACCAAACATCGTTCGGTCTGCCAATGTGTGGTGGGAAAGTGCGAAGCACATGTACGAGCGGTTGTTTTACTGTTCCCTTGAACGCAAGGTCACAGCCTCGCGATGAGCCTGCTGGTTCGGCAGGGGACTCTTCGTGACAGCTCGTCAATTGACAAGTGCCTTTTTGAGCCTTTCAAGCATGAGTGTGCGAGATGTTTCACGTCGTCTTAGCAATATTGTGTATTGTATTTCGTGTCCTTTATAATTAGAAGAAATTACAAGGTTTTACGTGCCAAAACCACGATTGTATTATGAGGCAGACCGTAGGGGGGAACTCCGCAATGATTTGGACCATCTGGGGTTCTTTAACGTGCACCTAAATCGAAGTACCACAGGTGTTTTCGCATTTCCCCCCTCCCCCCCCCCCCCATCTAAATGCGCTTTATAATTCAGCTTATTGTTGTTCTCTTGCTTCTGATATCGCCGCAAGAAGTTTGCAAGCTGCATTGCATTTCTATTTTGTGCAATTCTACATGTTCTTGTATAACTCAGCAAACGTCATTACGACAATAATGACGATAGTGAGCTTCGTTAATCGGCTAAGTTACAAGCAAGCATTATTGCTTCATTGTACTTGGGGTGGGGGGAGGGGGCACATAAGGACAGCGCCGCTTGAACACATACACACGCACGCACACATACACACACACAAACACGCGCGCACATGCTTACGCACACACATGCATGCACACGTGTACGCGCACACGCACCTTGCACCCATACACACACGCGCGCACGCACACTCCCGCGTAACCCTTCCTAAACATGCAGCGACGCCAGCGAACCTTGCTTTGCTGCGATACTCTCGCTGCTCTTTCGGCGCAGTTGTGGCCCGCTACGATGAACCTTTATGGAAGATTGAGAAAACTGGCAGGCGCATTACAAGAGTAGTTTCACTCAGGCGCGAACACTTGAGCGAGCGAGCCAACGAGACGAAGAAATAGGCACGCCGCTCTCGAGCTTGCATCATGTTCGATTTGCTGAATTATTCATGTCCCAGCGAACCTACACCCGCTGCAGCTCCTGTTGTTTTCAAACTCGGATGCTTTTCAATCCTGCGCCTACAAGTGCCCGCCTGTCGCGGGAAGCGTGCGCGACGCATTGATGCAGACATCTAAACAATCCCTATGGTTCTCCTCGACAAGAGCTGTCTGTGTCAGCCGAGATTGGAATAAACGATCTAATTTAGAGAGCAAGACGTATTTTATTTTCTGCTTTTGATGCACCCTGCTATCACGCCGATTTACATCTAACTTTCCTTCGGCGCAGGATGCACAGGAGCTGCAATTGACACGCCGCGGTACATGCTGGAACAGCGAGTCGAAGCAACACTAATGTTAATGTTGTAACTACATTGTAACAATGTCTTCTGCAGTTTCCTTCGAGCACTAGGACGCCAGCTAGCGCATAAACTTTCTGCACTACGATGAAATCACGAGCGCTGCCTGGCTTTAAGTACTCTGCTGCGGGAATCGCTCTTTCGTACAGCCGCCTTTATTCAGGCGAATTCTGCGCGTAACCACGTAGCTGGTACCTATGCGTTGATTTCGTCTCTACTACAAGCTCAAATACAGCTAACCTTTAACTTCGAAACTTAAATTGGACTGCGAGGTTCCCGTCGTATCGATAGTGCAGGCGATCGCGCACGAACTGAACTGCAACTACAATTATTATATCGATGATAAATGTAACGACACTGGAGTTGTTTTCTATGGAGCCGGCACCTGGAAGGCGAACGAAAAAGGAAGCCGGACAGAGTGCGTTGAACCCAAGTTCAAGGCCAAGACGATAAACAAAACAAAATAAAATAAATACAAAAGCGTCAAGTCGGGGAAAGCAGGCGCGTGTATTGCTGGGAGCCCGCCGCATACGTATACCGCGCGTCGTCTCATTGTCGTTCTCCGGCTCGGTCGCGCATAAAGAAAGCCGCGTCTCCGCCGCCACCGTCGCATCGCGGCGTAAAGACAAAAGGAGTTTGGAAGCTCCGTCCCGCCGCTGCTTCGCTATCCCCGCAATCTGGCTCGGTTGAGTGGCGCGGAGCTGGACTCCAGCCAGACGGGGAAAAAAAAAAGCCTTCTGGCTCAAATCTCTCACCGTTTCGACGCCCAACGAACGGGCTAACAGAATAAGAATCCCCCCCCCCCCCGCCCCCTGTGCAGCGAATCAGACGTGTCAATCACTGCTTTCCCTGGCAATTGTCTTCGTTCCCCGATCTTATCTTCCTCTTTCGCTCTCTTTTTTTCGGCGCACTGCAACTCGGTCCGGTCGCTCAGGAACCAGAAGGCTAGACGCCGAGTGAAGCGCGAAGTGGACGAGCTTCTTTCACGCCTCTGGCGACGAACAAGCGCGCACTCTTGTAAGACTCTTCGATTCGGTTCTCAATTGCACTCTCGTGAGGGCTGCCTTTGTAAAGGCGCTCGTTTTCACCTCTAAACGCAACAGCTGCGCGTGCGTAAGCCTAACCCAGCAGCGTGAGACGACACTTGGCGCGGTAGTTCATGTAGCATTGATGTTGCGTTCATACTTGACGAAAAATAACCAAGACGTTAAATTGTTGGAATCGCTCGCTTTCATTCGTTAAACGAAGACACGCGCCTTTACGCACCTTGCCACGATAAGTATATTTAAACACTTGCAGAAAAGAACTTCCATATTTGTTTCGTCTGAGCGATACATGTTGGGAAGCATAGTCGGCACTTTGTCTATTGAGCGCCTGAGGCGGGAAGTGGTCTTACAAGATTCTTCAATAAGGAAAATTTGGCCATTCGCGCTGGTCACTAAAGCGCATAAAAATTAAGTACACAAATCGGTGCTCTGAATGAGACTTCTCGATTCGAGCTTCCGGCACAGCGGGGAAAAGAAAAAAAAATGAAGGCACGAGGAGAAATAATGCAACGAACGGGCTACAGCCGTAGGGGCTGATTACGACTCCTTTGCTACACGGGTCCCGAGAACGAGCGAACTGACCGACAGCGTCGGGTGTCATTCACGCCTTTGGCGACAACGGCCACCCAGAAATTCCGGCCGTGGGAGGGGGGCCAGGCCAGCGAAGCCGAGCGAAAAAGCAGTGGTTCCTAACTGCCGCTGGGAAGTCTCCCTGTGCTGTGACGTATAGAGAATGCGCGTCAAGCCGCGCCGGGAGCGTTTACATTCGGCGCGGCGCAGCGTTCGCGCGCGGCCGTACGGCAGCGGCCAGCGAGAGCAGCGTCGGACCCGCAAACCAGTTTCGTGAGCGCAGCCAGCGAGAAGTGGAACGCTGGTGGCGTACAAGGCATTTGGCTCGCGGCCACAGCAAAAGCCGCCGCCGCTGCCGCCGCCGCGATGCCGTTACACAAGAAGTGGCGCGCCACAAAGCAGCGCGCAAATCAAGAGAATCGACCAGTGCGCGGCCCGAAGAATTTCGAGGAGGGGGAGAGGCTGCAGGAACGAAAGAAGTGGAGAAAGGTACACACAGGACTGTGAGAAACGTAGCGAAGTGGGGAAGGGTTTGAAAGAGAGGAGAAGGGAGGACAGCCGTACCAGCGGGTATAGACTACACGCTAAGCGAGCG
Source organism: Dermacentor variabilis (assembly GCF_050947875.1). Taxonomy (NCBI): domain Eukaryota; kingdom Metazoa; phylum Arthropoda; class Arachnida; order Ixodida; family Ixodidae; genus Dermacentor; species Dermacentor variabilis. The sequence continues at coordinate 116,600,281 of NC_134572.1, read as the reverse complement.
ACCCCCGCGCGCGAAGCGCACCTTGCGAGCGTGGCGTGCAAGTCTGGCCAGTCTTGCTCGCTGCTGCCGTCGGCGACGCGGCGATTGGATCAGGGTTAAGACGTCCCTGATCCCGACGCCAGCCTTGAGGGCCCTCTCGTTTCCTGTCACTGCCTTTGCCGGCGCTGCTGCCGTGCTGCGCGCCGGTCGCGCGCTTGAAGGCTTGCGCCAGGCTTTCTTATGCGCACATTCCTCTTTCCTGCTGCTTAGACGCCGCGGCGTCGTTGTAGTTTCAGCCCTGTTACGGGGGAGTTTTGCTCGCGACGCGGGAATTCGACGTGACCGGGGATGAAAGTTTGCTTCACCCCAGGGACGGGGCAGCGCTGCATGGGCGCTGCTGTACAGCTTATGCCGGCTCTTGGCGAAACAGATTTGATTCCCACATGCTTTGAAACCTCGCTCTCGCTGAATTCTATTTTCTTTTCTTCTTCTTTTTTTTTACTACGCTTGACCGGTGTCACCACAGCGTCCTGGCGTCACGCAACCTAATCACCATAAATGTTTGTCTCCTCGAAGCTCGTGGTCGGGTTGCGTTAATTAACGCTCTGCGGTATAGGATGCACATCGCCTTCCCGTAGCAAAGGTTTTTGGTAGTCAGCCACGGTTATCAAGCATGCCAAAGCGCAGCCATAACCAGTTTGACGTGATCTTTCTGCGGGTTACTATGAGGTTCATCGTGTTGCCACAGAGGATTAATAAACTGACTCTGGAGGCGCAGTCATTACTCAAGTTGAACATTGCGTTCAGACGCAGGCTCTAAAGAAAAGAAAGAGGAAAAGTAAAACGAGAGAGACGACTGGTTTTATGGTACTGACAGGCTGTCCATAAAACGAGCGAGTTCATTTTTTCACTGATAACAGCGTAAATAATGAATAGTTTCATTCAGCTTACGCTTCTCTCTTGGCGCTGCAGACTATACTGCGCAGTGACGCGGTGCTTGTTAATGAGCTAGGCAAATTCGAGCGATAAATCACCACATGCCTGCAGCAGCGGCAAAATATCTTGTCTTTGTAGCATTACACCCGCAAGACAGACCAATGTTGTCTGTCGATATTTGAACTCCTTGCAGTTCGGTAACTGTCACACAAGTATCGCACAACTATCGACTCCTCCTCCAAGAATCCTCCTTCTTGGTAAAAACAAAAAATATATAAAAGGAAAGATAAAAAGCGCATCAAAATGTTGAACGTCTCCACCATTTCTGGAAACCTCGTCCCAAGTAAGAAAACATGTTTCTTTTTTCTTTAATGTTCCCAATTCTATTGTGACAAGACGCCCACTAGTGCTCCTCCTCAACTGCTTTGCAAGAAAGAGAGAAAAAAGAAGTTGAAATAAAGAAGTCACTTAGTCTTCGTTACCAGTAGCAATGTATAAGCATTCGTTCTGCCGTCACAAGGGCTCCACATGCCCCTGTGAAGGGGGCTGCCCCACCCATGCATTTAGCGCGTTCTTTTATGTCAACCCACCCACAAACGCCCTTACCCGTATGATTGGGCTACGTATCTGTCATTCCACTCTTTTTACTTCGGTATAGCTTTCCTTACAAGGGCAACCGTTACTAGTGTGTACGGGTTGCTGGCGGAAGAGAAGAAAAAAAATCATTATTATTCAGCTCGCCATTCGACCAGCAAAGCTGGTCTAGGTGCGGCTCTGATGAAGGGCGCTGTGCAGGCCTCTACTTCTCACTCGCGACGCCCGACCACGTCGGTATACAGCTCAGTCTTACTCTTACTCGTTGCCGGCGCTTTTTAGTTCAACGAGGGCGAACGCTGACACCTACGCTAGGCCAAAACCAAATGGCTCGCAGTGCCTAATCGAAACAGTTCGGGACATTTTTGTTTTCTGGTGCATTCCGCGGTCCGCTCCGCGTAGCGTGTCACGCCTCTCTATGTGTGCCAAGTATGCCTGGCGGCCCAGCAGCCATCTTAGCGGTGTCTACAGTACACTGCTAACGCTGCTGCTCAGTTGTTCACCCCTCCGCTAGAGAGAGGAACATGGGAGGAGAGGTGGGGAGATCAACCAGACACGCGTTTGGTTTACTACCCCACGCAGGGCGAATGAGGTTAAGGTACTGAAAGAAGGAAAGAAATAGAGAAGTAAGAATACTGGGGAGTACTGCGCTAGGAAGTGCCCGTGAGCCTACAGTCGGTCAACGAGGCCCGTCGAATTCAGAAAATGCAACAACGTGCCTGTCGTTCTCCGAGCTTAGGATGCTTGCGTCCTAACTTTTGTTCTGACGCGAGCGAACTAGAACCTTTGTCATCCGAAATCTAACCTAACCCAATCTAATCCAGAACTTTAGTCATCGAGAATGATATTGAGTCCTGACGATTTAACGTGGTATGGAGACGAAGATGCTCGTCGTCGTACATGTGATGCTGTATGGAATACTCCGTATACACATCACTACTCTTTGCACCGTAAGGTCTCTGATGAGTCGTTCATCCCCATATTCGTAACCTGTCCGTTTAATTACCGCTATCATCAAATGCAAGGAGGCAGAAAGTAAAAAGTGGAGAAGGAAAGGCAGGGAGGTTAACCAGTTTAGCTTAACCGGTTTGCTACCCTACACATGGGAGAGGGATGGTGGAGAGGGAGAGAGAGCACATAGCACAGCACACACACTGGACTCCGCCGAAGAGAGGCGACTCTGCTTTATCGCTTATGGCTAGGGGTGGCTTTCACGAAATCTTACTCCTTCCGCATTGGAATGGCCGACAACGCTCTCTGCAATGCCTGTCTTTGAGAGAAGACGCTGGAACACATTCTGTGCGACTGTCCTGAATATAATGTTCAGCTACAGTCCCTGGCATCTGTTCTAGCGCACCTTGACCCTAGACCATTTTCCCTCGACACGATTTTCACATGCCGCCGACAGAAGACATCGCAGCAAGTGAATGCGACGAAGGGACTACTTCGGTTTTTGAAAGAGACGGGATTAAACAAGCGGCTGTGACAGTGATATCACGTACCATGCCAGATTGATGGACTACAACGGACGATCAAATGCAAAATAATACGAACAATGTGTAGTGCTCTTAGAACTCTCAGAATAACTAATATTATAGAACGGCGCCCTGGCAAACGTATGTATCGCGCCTAGCATTCTTATTTCATATTCATCGACACGACGCACCCACGCTGCCACAGAGAGACTGACAATTGTAGACGTCCATGACCGCTCAAAATGTAGGAAGTGTAAGATCGTTGTTGTATTATTGTGTATATACAGCTGCATCGTCTTGCTTTTCTGCCCTGAACCGAGGTCACGGCTGAGATCGTGACTGCTCGGCGAGTCGGCACAAGGCGAGAAAACACGAGTGACCCTCGGTGCGTGCGGCAGCGTTCTCGAAACGATTCCAGTCTAAACGACTCCAATGATCCAAGCATATACACAGGCACCGGCGTAGGGTGCGTAACAATTAACGAAAAGACGAGAGTTCTGACCGGCACGGCCCTCATGTCGGGATTAAGAGCGAGCTACGATAGGCGAACGGAGCAGGAAGTGCAAGTTCAACGTTCTGCACGTTTCCCTGAGCATGACAGGGTCATGCGCGCTCACTACTCGTGTAATGCACGCATGAGCCATTCCACTCTTCCGAACTCCCGCGTTAAAACGACTCCACGGGGCGTCTGGTCCGGAACGGCATCCCTTTCGAGCTTGTTGTCCTCGGAAGCGCTTTCGAGAAGAAAGCGGGCTCCTATTTTTCTCGCTATAGCTTCATCCCACTGTGATATTACTCTTGTCTCCCTCTGCATCCGTTTCCTTTTTTTTTTTCTGATCGCAACACGTCTAAACGATTTCGTAGTCGCGCTTCAGATGCCAACCTTGAACGCTGGCGCTCTTTTCGTTCCGCATGGAGATATTTCTCGCTCGAGTAAAATGCGTACGGACGGCCTCGATGCCCATGGGTAACATCTCGGTGAGCTTAGCCGCTTAGCTCACACGTGAGTTAGAGGGAGAAAAACTGTAAAGATGAATCGTTGTTTACGATACGTGACAGTTAACAGCTCCCGCGATAGAAATACTGCACGAATGAGGGAAGCGCGATACGTATTCTAGACAAGTCAAAGAAACGTGGGACTCAATGTGGTAAAGGATCGAAGAGCTCGAATAAAGTACTTAGCCGCGCACAAAAAAAAAAAAAGGTCACCGCTATTTAAGGATTTTGCATGAAAATTCTGAATATTCGCGCAGAATGAGCCTTTGAAGGTTATCTCGCCTCAGGAAACTAAACATTTACTCTTCTAAGGCTTAGAAGCGTCGTTGGCCCTCGGAAGCACGCCCCTCCCCCCCCCCCCCTCCCACGCACCTCGCACGCACAGACACACAGACACGGGCACGTACGCCCGCACAACGTATCAAGCAAGCAGAGTCTGTTCTTTCGTGAAGACGCAGTGGACCACTATAAGCTCTTGGAAAATTCTTTCCTTCAGCGAAAATGAAGAGGCGAATGCATAAAATTTGACTGCGTTAGCAAGAAGATTATAAGAGGACAAAGATTACGAGTCCCGACTGCCTCCCGTCTCTCTTATTTGCCTCCTAAAACGGCCGCCATTACAGCCTGCATACGCAAAGACGACGGCGAAAAAAAACTTTGTCCTCTCGCCGCCGTCGCCAGCACGTATACGCCTCCCTGCTTGAGCTGCCCTGTCTAATCTCCTCTTGCACTCTTGCTCGTGGCACTCGCCTCAAATCCGCTTTCCTGGAAAATAAAGTTAGTGCTGGTGTCTCGGAGGAAACGCAACATAAAGAAAGGCGATAACACACTCGCGCGCGCAAGTGTCCGTAGACATCGTGTCCGGACAGGGAAAAGAGCTTAGCTATACGTGGGGAGGCGACATGCGCATAACTTCCGCGTCCTATTAGGAACGCTCCATTATCCACGCCCCGCGCACGAAACGTTGCATAAAGGTGGCCGTATACATGTACAAACAGGCAAGTTACCGTCCGAATACGTGGAAGAGGCGGGAAGCAACTTCTGAACATCGTTCCACACTGTACAGGTAGGGGAAGTTCAAAGCGTTTCCGCTTAGCCAAATATTTAAATCTTAAGCTTCAATCTGCACCGCGAAAAAAAAAAAGGAAGAATACAGATAAGCTATCGCACTGTTAACTGGCACCACCGTTCTTCCTCCATCCTCTTTTTTCTAGTTTCTTTTTTTTTTGTTTTTTACGTTTCCTTCAATCACGAGCACGTTTTCGAACTATGGTGACATGAACATGCGCACTGACGCGGTGCTTCCTCGCTAAGCATCAACAAATCCAGGACGAGTCTATAGGGATGATTCCAGGATTTCACCTCGTTTCACACTGGTTATACTTTCACCTTCCTGTTCGTGCAATATGTCCTCACTGTATTCGGACATTTTGCGCGTACCTAGATAGACACGTGCTGCAGATCTACTTGGGGGAGCTTTTCCCCGAACCACTGCTTTCTACGGAGGCCGCGGGCGGCACGAGGAAAAATCGCAATCGTTGAGTGTACGAAATAAGCTTCCTCTACATGCCCCAAGTTAAGCTCAGCGCTAATTTCGTGGCGGATAGTGCGACAACAACGGGCGCAAAGTACATGCCAGCCGCGCTTGCAACAGCCCGGGCGCCGGTTGTCCAATAAGAATTGCAGTTTGTGAATAGTGAATTAAGCTAGAAAAGCTTCCTGAAATAAAAAAAAAATTCAGCGAAAATTTAGCGGTAATCGCGAGAGAAGCGTTATGGTTACGTCGCGCGTCTTTGAGGTCCCGGATTCACGATTCAAACCACATCCACCATACTGCGATGTGACGTTCAATAGCTCACTCGACACACCTCCTGCCTCTTTGAGGAGCAAAGTACAACTGACAGTGGTCCAGAGGAGACCACCATCAGCTGCACTTCGAATATATATATATATATATATATATATATATATATATATATATATATATATATATATATATATATATATATATATATGAACAATTTCTCGTGCCACTTCCCAGTGAGTGACGAACAGACGTTGCCATTGTCTGGTGAAGGCTAACGACTTGTTTGAAAATACTAAAAGGACGCGACTGATACATAAAGCAAACAAATACATAAACGCGGTTGGTATTGCGATATTTCTGGGTCATTGAATGTAAACAAAAAAAAAACCTGAAATCTCTGGCGTTAGCTAGACACAGGCGCCTCGATGCCGCACGATGTTCAAGAAAGCGTTTGCCGTATTTATTTTTATTATTTATCTTTTACTATTAGGCTGTCTCTCCTTGCTAAAGAAAATTTTCCTGAAATACTTACCGGATAATCTGTAGTGGTTTACTGTCTATTTAGCAGAGATTGAACGAATATTCGTAGCTTTAAATACGTATCGCGTACTACGCACTAACAATTCGTTTCGGTATTCGAAAATAACTATTTGGTATTTTCGAGTATTCGAAACAAACCAAGTATTTCGAAACAATGAAATGTTAAACTCTGGTTAATGTTTTTCCGTCTGCTAAATAACGAGTGGCGAATTATTAGAAGCGAGAGAAGGACAAACGTTTAAACGTTTTCTCAGCAATGAAGAAACAAAATGGGTAACTCAAGCTTTGTTTTTATATTTTTCGGCGGAAGCCTACAACCCATAATTTTTACTTATAGTCGGTCATTTTGCGTTTCCGACAGTTTAGTCATGTAGTAGCTTTATCTTTTATGATGCAACCTGTGATGTTTTCCTCGCAACAGCCCCTTTTACGTGTGTGTCCTTCACACAAGTCCTTCAGCAGTTTTCTGTTTCTTTCTAAATAACTTCTGCTTTTTATTCAGAGCTTTTGGGAAAATACTGATACAGCTATTACTTTTTCTTGAAAACATTTTTCTTCTTCCTTTCCTTTTCTTTCTTTTTTTTTTTTTTGCAACCACGCTCTAAGGTAGTTTCACGGCCATTCGTCATGATTTCCAATTACAATCAGTAATCTTGCGGTTAAAATTGATCCCTTCCCCTTAATAGTTAGTTGTCTTTTTTTTCATTAACCAGTGCAAGCGTGGTACCTAATTATACCTTAAGTAAATATTCCTGCTGCCAATACATGCGTCCTGGTTTGTCTGTGCTATATTCGATTCGATATTCGATACTTATTATTCGTATTCGCTGATATTTTTCGACTTCTACTGCTCAGTGCCTGTCGTTAAGATCAGGCCGAAACGAACAGCGCATCTTCGGCATTGTCCCTGTAAATTGTACCGCTTTCGTGACGGCGCATCACGTTGCGCATGCAAATTTCAATGCTCGAATTCCGGCCTCAAGCAAGGCTACGCCCCGCTACGCACTCCTCTCTTGTCAACAGCGACGACGTTTTCGTGTCCGACATCGCGTCCGAAAAGCTCGCGCTTCTTTCAAACGGCACACGGAGAGCTCTCCGTCTGGAGACGCGCTTAATGAAAGCGCCGTACTTCCTGGCCGGAGCGAAACTATGAACTACGAAACTACATGAAACCGGTTAACCCGCCTTCTCTTTCTTTGCGCGCAGACGGCAACTGTCGCGTGACGCAATGTATATATACGCGCAGGTCGCGAGCGTCTCTCACCCCTGATGCTTTTGGTGCAGCACCGACAACAATGGAGGATTGCGAGAGGAAGGAAGTCAAGAGGGTTGGGGGGAGGGGGCCAAAGAAGGGCTTGGCCGGTCTCTGCCTGGGGCGATCCGACCTGCGCGCCCGCAGGCAGGCGAGGGTAAATAAATGGCGCGCGCAACGAAGAGTCCAGGAAGCAAGCAAAGAAGCCCGTAAAACCAGGCTTCGCGTGTACAAGGCGCCTGCGAGAGGTGCGTCTCTTCCGAGGCACACCGAGGGGGAGTTGCACGGTGGTGGCTGCTGCCGCCGTCGCGCAACCCGCTTCACGGTTCAGGGCAATGCTGAGCGCGCGCCTCAAGGTCGGTCAGCTAGCCACGCTGAGCTCTTCTTTCGACGTATGCGCAGATGGAGAAAAAAAAAAAAACTCGTAAAGGTACGAGACAGGGGAGCAAGCGTCCAGCACCACGGGCCAGCGGAGCGTGTCTCATTTTTTTTTTTTCGCCCGCTCGTTTGCCGCGGCGATTTGCAGGGCGGTCAACCGGCCTGGCTCGCCCACCCGTCCTCGCCTCTTTGGGCAAATATCGAGCAGCGCTTTGGCTCCGACTTGGTTTTCAAAAAACGCGACTACTCTCATTCTTCGCTACGAACACAAGTGAAAAGCTGACGAAGGCGAGCGCGAACTTGACAGCAGGGAACCGTGTGAGAAAGGGAACGAGCATGCGAATGCGTGTGTGTGACGTGATTCAATGTCTCCGTCTGTATCTTGCTTCCAGGTTGTCCGGGGCAATTTCATTTTCGCCTTTGCGCCTCAGTACATCTTTAACGCGCAGTCCTCGTGCCTCCTATAGGCCTCTCAGGCTCTCGCTCCTCTAGCGCAGAGGACGCGCCAAGGCGTGCAAGTTCTCGACCTCGCACGTGCGCTCGGCTAATTTGACGCGTATACTCACGGAGCGAAAAGTCGAGCCAACACAAGACCTGTTCTTCCACTCTCCTTTCTGCTCGCACGCGCCCGAGGCTCCAGGGCAGAGACGACGCTAGAGCAGATGGCACACAACGCGTGAAGATCAAAGTTCATCTACATGAAATTTCAGTTGCGCTGTTTTTCACGGAGAGCTGGCTGAACGAGTTAAATGAGAGTCTTAACATTTATGTCCAGCTACCACATTGCTTTCGGCCCTTTCATTCCATGGAAGCCAACTATGCTAGCCCTTCTGTTTAAATGTACAGTCACCTACAAAAGTTTACGGGGCACGGCTTTCACGACAAATGCGGATTTCTGCTCTGTTGAGGCGTAGCGCTTCTAATTTAATAGATCACAGTGTAGTTCGCAAGAACTGCTAGGGATCAAATATTTTAAATAGAGGCTACATGTACAGGCTTCGCGGAAATTTGGCTCTTTCGCATATCCCGCGTCTCGTAAACTTTTGCGGGTGACTGTACATAGATGATGCTGATGTGCATATTCCCCTTGAATCGTGCAGTTGTAAAGACTGTAACAAAGCCATGTGATAAAAAAAACATACTGCCCGTAAGAGAGAACGAAGGAACATAGAAAGTTAGCGGGAGACACACTGCACGAAAGGGACGATCAGTGCTTGTAGTCATTGCGCATGCGTAGTTGACAGCGGGTTTGTCACTGTCCAGCTCATTCCCAATGGTGAGATTCCCCAAAGTGAGCGTCTCCCAGATGGACGCCACATGATCGAAAAAAAAGAATGTATGGCCCATCGGTTGCTACATTTAAGGGTTATGCACTTCTTGTGCAACAGGGGCACACACCCATTCTGAAGGATGGGCCAAAAACGGGCACGCATCCAGTGACACATGTAGCGAATGTCTAAATCAAAGAAAATTAGGTAAAGCAATAAATCCGTTGAATATAACGCGGTATGCCACTAACAGGTCGGTGTGCTTTAGGAATGCTTATGGGCCAACATTATATGTTCACGTTTTATGCTGGATTTTCTTTTATTACTCAGAACAGAGGCTGCGCTTACTGCCTCCACATTTGTTGGTCAGATCTCCGCACGAGGTTTATATAGAAACATTCACTAACAGCAGCATTTGGTATACATATAGTCTTTGCATACATACATACATACATACATACATACATACATACATACATACATACATACATACATACATACATACATACATACATACATACATACATACATACATACATACATACATACATACATACATACATACATACATACATACATACATACATACATACATACATACATACATACATACATACATACATACATACATACATACATACATACATACATACATACATACATACATACATACATACATACATACATACATACATACATACATACATACATCAGCCACAGTAAAGAGAGACCCAGTAGCAGACAGCATCAAGCAGCAGACAACCGCCACGCCAAACGCGAGCGGATAGCCTAAGGAGGCTTCGCTTTAAATTTGAAGCTCAGAACAGGAGTGCGAAGCAGGAGCAACTGTTGAACGTGAGTAGTGCGGATTGAACTGCGTGTGACTGGCACACGTGGATATGGGGATGCATATGATGGGGATCACACCAGCTACGAGAAGTTATGAAAAAAATTTTGAAGCACCCAATGAAAAACTGCATTGCGTGGCGCATGCTATAATATGCGATCTGTCTCCATCACACACACGCACGCACGCACACACCCAAAGCGAGACTGCATTGGACATACTGAAAACCCCAAAATATACCTTTTCTGCATAGGAAACCTCTTTTAGAAATGCTGAGGACAGTCCTTGAGGAAACAGTCAGGAGCATTCTGCAGGACCTCTTTGTGCAAACACCTTAATCCCTTCGAAAACGGTGCCCGCTATATCGCCAGCACTCTTCTGGTGGTGATTACGAAATTAAAGGAGGTTAAGTGTTCTAGTGGAGCAAGTAAGTAAGTGACAGATGCATGCGGTGTGTCTGCAGCTTTGTAAAGTCAGTGCTTGTTGCGCTAAACTTCAGCTTGGACCACGGCGGGCTCGGCAGAATATCTTGCCTTCGTGTAGGCGCTGACTAATGATTATTATATTGTTATTAAAGCTAAGCTTTCTTTGCTTCTTATCACGACTCTCCGGGCGCAGCTGCTGCAGTCTTGCTGACGCGCGCCGCTGGGTTTCTTGCCACACCACCAGAGGGCGCTCGCCTCCGCGCGCCCCGGCCGGCACGGAGGTACAAACAAAGCAAGCCGCATACAAACCTTCGCTTACATCGATTCCCACAGTGCGTGAGACCCTTGGATCAATTATTTATTCTCTCTTTCTTTAATTATTTGGCGATATGTCCCTATATAGCCACAGAATTATTATTATTATTATTATTATTTGTTTTGAACACATACACAAATATACACAGGTAACAGGAAAGGGAAAGCGAGGAGCACGCTGGCAACTGCCACCGGAAGGGGCACAATGCCTGCCTACTCTTCTGAAGGAAGGTGACAGCACAGAACCCCATACATCTAGCATTGCATGCAGTACATTAGAAGAAGTGCGCTGTGCGCATGCCTGCAGGCAAACTGCTCCTTCGAAACATCAGCGGAAATTACTTCGCCCAGGCTCGACTTTCCAAAATGTCAGGTGCGAAGGCTTCCTCAGTCGGCATCTCGCGTTGCAAACATGCGAGCCAGAGGCGACAACGCTCAGCGGAAAAAGGTAATCTTTCACCGCACAAGCAAAATGTCACCCAATTGGAAAGGTCAAATGAAGATTCCCACTGCAACTTGAGAACGGCTACGTACGTGCACAGCTGCTTTTGCCGTTGCACTGCGTAAAGACCACCCATTCCTGCAGTTTCCGTGCTTACGCGCTTTTAATCTTCGACGGCATTTGCGCACACGACGTCTTCGCAGTCTCAAGTAACGTGCATCGACAGAGTGACGCACGTTTGGGGATATCTAACGGATGCCACGCGAGGAGCGGTGTTTAGCGGGTCTTTCGCGTATGGCTGTTGCTTGCGTATAATAGCGGCAAAGCACACACGTACACCAACTAAACAACATACACTATGCATTTACGAACTACAAGGTTGTTGATGCGGCCACTTAGCACGCCAACGGATTAACTTTATATCTTGTGCACGGTAGTGAAATTTAGGTGCTTCGCCTATGAATACAGTAAACTTTGCTTGTTGTTTCATGGCAGCTTTGACTGTTTAGTGATGGTACCGTTACGCGTAACTTCGTTGGTCTTCTTACGTACAGGATCATGGGGAAGGACTAAATACAAGCACGATGAACTGTGTAAGTGTTTCCATTCGTGAGGGGAGAAGCGGCTGGTGCATATCAACGAGAGAATTTCAGTTCTTTTCTTCACTTTAAGCTACTATACAAATTATTTCTTTCTCTACCATGAGAGCCCCGCTCCTATATTTATATAACAAAAGTAACAACAGCATGATACAGGCAGAGCTTTTTATGTACACCCCTTTTTTTCTGTAACCATCCCTGTTTATCACTACTGGCTTGTACACGCAGAACGCTGAATCAAACGGCGTGTCCAGGTGGTAGGCTCAAATCTGACCTGAGCAGAAAGCAAATGCATGTCGGAGACACGGAGGACAGAACGAAGTGATGTAACTTCCATTCGACTCAGTAAATAAAAAAAAAAACTGTCCCACTTTTGCCTGCATGCCCGCCATTCGCACATAGAGCGAGTGGAAATGAGTCCGCGAACATAAACGAGAGTTTAGTGCTTTACTACGTAATAATGGCCTTATTCTCACGCGCGGCTGAAAAGGCAAAAAAAAAAAGGCAAAACGTGTCATTGGCTTTTTTTCCCTGCGCTTCCACTTGTTCGCGTTTATACATGCATTGCAAACGTCCTACAAGGCGGGTCACATATAAAATAACTGAATTTAGTTTCATGAGAGCGGTGAATGATTATTTTGTTATCGTGGTGTACTTGGCTCCAGGCATTGTGCCATTCGATTTGTAAGCGTGCCTCGCTAACCGCATGTCGTGACGTGAATATGACCTCTGAAGCTCTTAAAAATGTAGTCTGAAGTGGGGAGAGGAAGTCTCGAGCGTCGATGAGAAGAAAATACACTTTGTTGTTGTTTTCGCTGTCAATAAAAAAATAATAATAAGCCTTTTTGCTGCAGAGTGTTTGCATTTAAGCTGGTGCAATCTATCTTACCTTCTCTGGATAAGTTAGAAAGGCCAGCAAAGATCTTATTTAGCCATGCATTTCAACCATCCGGTAACGACGATAATAAGGACCGTCGAGAGCAACTGGATCTGGACACGATATTTCGGCGCATTAAATGCTTGTAAGTTAACAACTGGACAAGTGTAAAGACGTCAAACTCAGTGCAATGTACAAAGTGCCATAACGTCGCGAAGAGGACAACTAAAATGCACAGTTTATCTTTTCCAATGACGGCAATTTCCCAGACCTCACTCATTTTGGTATATTGTAAAAGAAACATCCGTTCAGCTACAGGTGGTGCGCTCTACCCTGGCTGGAATAACGGGGCCGAATGTTCGTCAAAACTTTCCGTCGTGTCTCCCATTGTGATGGTATAGTGCTAGTCAGTATACCTACGCCTGCAAGAAATGTTTTGCTGCTACTTCGCCTGTGCTCAATTTGAAGCGGGCCGCCTGCTGACATTCTTCTTCTTACTTGTCACAAGCAAGTTTCACATCATTTACACTTCGTGTAGAGATCGGCAAACGGCGTAACGTAAAGTTTCAAATCAGCAACACCGTAACCCGAAAGGCCATCAGAGCGGCGTGGCCAGAAGTGGCAATTCCAAATCGGTCGCACACCACCCAGGGAGGTCGACGGAATGGCGTCGCAAAAGAAAAAAAAGAAAAAGAAAAAAATAACAGCCCCGAGAGCACGACGACAAGGGCTGTATCGCACACGTGCCCCCACATCCTTAGCCGGTGGCTTCTTTGAATCCCTTCCCGTTTTATCGCCGTCGCACTAAAGGCAAGAGGCGAGGAGGGCGGATCGGATGCACGGCGTGATTACCGCAAGAAGGAGGCCGCAGTACAGAAACGAGTACATGCGAGTCTCTGGGTTAGGAAAGTCGGAAGCGGCGCGGCGAGGCTTACAAACCGGCCGCAAGTCACGGCGCCGCGACGGGTCCTCCTCTATCCGTGTTTTACAACCGGTGTGTATATGCGTTGCAGCGGGGCTATACGCCGACACTGCCGAGACAAGCCGAGTCAAGCCTCAGATCCCGCCAGGTGGAGCTCGGCTATGCGGCTGCTTAGATGCACGTGCAGTGTTGTGGAAGCTAGCCGCGGCAAAGCGCGTGTCGAACGCCCTGAAGAACAGACCTCCCGTGTTCTATGCGTAATAGAAAAAGAACATAATACAAAGCGCATTGTATGCAGAACGCAATACGCGTATACAGTTCCGTTTTCTGTACGATATAGGCCTTCAATTACAGAGGACTTTGGCGAAGGGTGAACCCAGCACAAAGTTTGGTGTTCCGTCCGCCTTTATTTTCAATCTATAGATAGCGCATACGCGCTGGAGCATTCCGCTTGATATAGAGCGTAACCACGTTTTCATTCGCGAAGCGCTAAGTAAGCAATGCTCATTTGCATCATCGGGCTACAAAGAATCGCGGCACAACTCTCCGTCCCGTTCTGCGGTCAGCAACACAGTTCACGCTTTATAGGTGCCACGACATCGTATACCCTCACAGCGAATTCAGGCACGCGAGAACACAGCGCTGTATACGAAGGAGCACGGTGGCATGAAGCGCACGAGCGCCTCACACACGCGAGCGCTCACACCTAGCCGTGTTTATACGAGCATGCCCTGCGCAAACGCTCGGCCGCTGCGTTCTCGAGGATTCCTCACGGCTCGCCTTGGAGGACGGTGCGGTTCCCTCGCCGCCATTCGCGTGTCTGACCCGGCCGTGCTCGCAGAAAGCCCGGGAACGGGTCGTTCCTCCGAAAAAGAAACGAGAGAAAGAAAAAGAAAGCACGACCGCAGCAAATCAGAAATAAGAGAAGCCTCGAAGGATGGAGCCAAGCGGCCCGCAGAACGAGGCTCGCGGGCATGCTCGCACGGCGGGCAAGGCGCGCGCATGAGCGAGCCAGCGCTGCTTGAAGCCCCGCTATGTAGGAAGTAGGTGTCTGTGCGTTCCCGAAATATATCGGCGCGGCGTCTTCGGCGGGCGATGCGGCATGTCTGTGTGGTATACGGTATTTATAGGCGTCCCGCAGTGGAGGTGCTCTCTCGCGGCGCCCCGCGGGATATTTGACCGTTCGATACGCGAGCCTCTTCTGTGCGTCTCATCCTTACATCCTAAACCGCGCTTGCTTTCTTCCTCCTCCAGCTGGTCTTATTATTTTTTTTTTGTTCATCCTCTTCAGAGCATGTCACACGACAGGAACGAGCCGCGTACGCGGATGTGGAAAAGAAGGATACGACTTGAACGACGCTTAAAAGCCTCTGATCTTCGAGCGCGCTGAATTATAGGGGGCGCTCGGAGGGCTATGCGGATTACAACGCACGACTGTGTCCGTGTTAGTGTACAGCCGTATGTGCACGTTTCATGGTCGGTCCCGCAAATTCGAGGCCCCCCTAAATCTGCTCTTCTACGCACACAGACAGTACTGATTTCGGGCGTAAGGGAAATACGCTGCAGAGAATGCTTTGGAAGCTTCGCGCGTCACCTGCGGAGCAGTGAGAAAACTGTCAGAATATGGCGGCAATTTGCAGCCTCCCGGTTTGCCGCGACCTGTCCGGGCCGTGACGGATGTGGCAGCTACAGCAGCAGTAGCAGCATTTCCGCTGTTTGTTCACGCTCTCCGTTCAAAATCTCCAGGAGGCTATTTTCGTGCGCAGCTAGCACAGCAGTGCAGCCGGGAAAATGAGATATCATTTTCCTTGACGTTGAATGGCGATAGGAAAGAAAGTAGAACATGCGAGCAGTCGGCATTGGAACGGCAGTCGAATCGGAGCGGCATGTCCGATTCGCCTGTGTTGGGCACCGCTTAGAAAGAAAGAATAAAAGCCAAAAGTACACGGATGAAATCTAGCTCGACGTTTCTTTTTTTTTCTTTCTTCCCCCCTTCCCTCTCCTCCCCCTGTTTTGCCTATCACGCGCTTCACTCCTTTTCAACCGACGATATGAAAACGCGGAGCAGGAGCTCGAAAAAAAAACGTTTCGCGTCTCGCGACGGGCGGTGCTATTATTTCGTTCCGTTCCGTTCCGCCCCGTCACTATTGGTCCGACGGAAAGCGGACCAAAGATTGCGAACGCTTTGTTTGCCGTCCTACACAAGAGAAATCAGAACGGCAGAAGTGAACGAGGCGACAAGCCCTAATAGAGCGCGTGTGTGAAAAAAAAAAAAAAAGTTGTAACCTATATTTTGTTTCATGCACAGCGGTGACGCTATATTGCGAAGGCTGTAGAGGGACGTTTCTCACTCCTCCTCGCACTACCGACCGATAAATAGCGCGTCATACACGAAAGAAACATGTAGGTACACATACACTGCGCGCACATCGACGTAACATCACGCCACACTTTTACGTCCCAAAATATGACGCAAATATTACGTGGACGGCTTCGCAAATATGTACCTATGTATTTGCCGCCGCCAATAGAGCGGATAGAGAGAGAGAGAGAGAGAAAGAGAGAGAGAGAGAGAGAGAGAGAGAGACGCATCTCTCGACCTGTGGCCACAGCACGGGTGCCTCTTGCGGTCGCGACCGGTAATATAGTACGTCGCATACTGGATGAGCGAACGTGTCGAATGGTGCGTGGTTTGGCATAACGCTACGTGCGTCCAAAAGTCGCAGCTGTAATATACAAAGCTATCATTTCGCAGAAAGTGAGACCCTTTATGGCCGCACCACTCGCGGGCAGCTTCAGCAGCGTTGCCTGCAAAGTATAAAACGGAGCGTAGAGATGTTGAAAAAGAAGGGCAAGGGTGAAAGAAAAGGAAGGAAAAAGACACGAGTGTGTTTTCAAGCCGCCTTGATGGTGTTCACGAGCGCCCTCGTCAAAAAAAAAATTAAGAAATGACAGAAAAAACAGGCCGGCAAACCTTATTAATTGCCGAGTGAGAGCGCATACTTCAAATGTTAGGCCATCCCACGAACCCTTCTGAGGAAAAAGTTGTAACCACACGTTGTGAACTCCTTACGAACGCATTTTTGTATTTCTGGTACGGTCTCAGCATTTTCTTTCTTTCTCTCTCTCTCTCTCTCTCTCTCTCTCTCTCTCTCTCTTTCACTCTTTTTTTCCGGCTAGGTCGCGCGCGTCTGTCGTTGTCGTTTTCCCCTTGTCTCCTACGCATAGTCACGAACACGGTGCGACTCAGTGTCCATTCGTGGTGAGGTACTACGCAAGCTTGAAAAGCAGCCTCATTTATTTTTCTTCTCGCTTTTCTCGTTTTGCGCCGTTTCTCACCGTACTGCATGCGCATGACGGCAGAGGCGAAAATGCAGGACGTGCCCTGCGACCCAATTAAGTCATCTCTGGCGCGCAGGAAAAGAGCCACTTTGAGCCCGCGAGCCGATCCGGCTTGCGACACTGTCGGCGAGTGCGACCACTTTCGAGCCTTTCTTCTTTCTTTTTTTTTTCTTTCGTGTCCACTTTGGGGGTTTGCCTCTCTTTGCGGAGCGAAACAGATGGAATACGACGTGCCCGACACGTGTTTGGCGAGGAAAAAAAAAAAGAACCTCTTCGTTCGGCGACCATCATGGAATGTCGCCGCGGAGCCGGCGTACAGCAGCGACAACAAACCCCAGAAGGAACGTCTCTTTATATATATATATAAAAAAAAGAAGCCTCGCTATAAACGAGGCACGTAATAATGACCCGAAGATTTTACTACCGAAGTGCTTCGTCTTTCGTGTTGGCGAGCGAAAGACGCAGTGGGAAGTTTCGGGAGGAAAAAAAAAGTTTCCGAACAATGTCAGTCAACGACTGCAAAGGGCGAATCACATTTACCAGTACGATTATGCATACGGGTACGGCATCCCTATACGACGCTCTAATCGCCTCGACATTGCAGATAATAGCTTAATAGCTGAGGTGAGACTCTTTGCACTACAGAGCACGAAGGAGCGACCCAAACTGACTCGCTCGTAAATGCACACTTTCGAGGTGCAGCAAATAGGTCGGTTCACTGGAAAGGAGCGAAAAACCAGTTTTGTTTTTTAGCCCATTCGCTTGCTGCGATACGCGAGAAGGCACGAGATGCCTGATGTTCCGCGCAGTATGCCCACAGCAAACGTAAGACGGACTCGCAAAAAGGCATCTTACAGTGCACAGCACTCATTGCAGTACTGGAGCGCTCTGCTTGCGTTTGCTGCAAAGAACGCGTCTAACTCGCACATCCGCCCCGTGCTGCCGATCGCACGGACCAAGGTGCCGGGCAATTAGGCGATCGGTGTCTCTCTGACTCCAGCAATTATCCCTCCTCTCCGGAAATACCAGCGCGTGCATTAAAGCGGCTCGACTGTGCCCAAAGTGTCCTCTAAGCGGGCACCTGGAAATCGGCCGGCCATTTACGTCCTTCGGAGGCAGCCGCCAAATGAACTTAACGACATTAACAGCTCGTGACACTCGCTACATTACGTTGCTTATATATATATATATATATATATATATATATATATATATATATATATATATATATATATATATATATATATATATATATATATATATCAGCATTGCAAGGCTGTCGTGCGGAGGACACAAGGCGAATATACATATCTGTCGCCTTGGTCTCTCGCTACAGTCGATGAACGAAACCGTATGCGTTGTGCCGAGTGAGGCTCGTCTGAGACGTGAAGCCCCCGCGGGTCGGCTTCCCTGAGCTGTTCCTTCACAACGAACCCCTTTCCCTCGTGCGACAGTTAGACAGAGGGAGTATGCAGTCACGGGCGTCGTCTACGTTTCGCGTCATCCTACTGCGCGTCTCCGTTCCGTAACGTCTTACGTACTTATCTTTCACTTAGCGACTTCGTTTAGGATCCATCGTTCGCACGCCAGAGGTGTGCGCCGAGACGTGAGAGCTCCGCGCCTCCTTGCGTGCGGGGGCTTGACGTGCGCTCTCTCGGCGGCGGTGCCGGCCTGGCGACGCGTATACGTACGCCGTGCGCTAAACCAGCGCGGCGACGGCGGAGAGCTATTACGGGCTCATTACGCGTCCCCGCCGTGAGACAAGCGAAACGACGGGGCGGCCGAAAACGACCTCGAAAGCGATTTGGAACCCGGCCTCGAAAAAAAGAGTGTCCGCGGGGCACGGCGGCTCGGTGCACAGCCGGGGACAGTTTGGGGCCGACCACGTTCGCTACACACTCTTAATCTCGCTCCGCGTGAGTTCTCATTGAGGAAGTGCAACATTTTCGCGGGTATGTTCCAGTTAGTTGCCAGTGGAACCTATAGGTGTGTGAAGTATGTCCCACATGAACGCGGTTTCAGTAACAGACGTGTGAAAGAATGTTCCAGATAGCGGGCACAGGTTATGGAGCACTGCTCTAAACAATTGTGGCTGTATTTCCCTCGAACATAGTTCCACGTATTTATCACGCGAATTTAAAACAACAAAACAGTAAATAGTTCAAATACATGGAGGGCATTTCATATATTTCGTGATTTTATGTGGTACGTCGTTCCATCCTGGCAAGCAGAAAATGATTGCACATATGTTCCACGTATTGCTGGAAGCTAACAGGAACGAAATTAAATAGTGCCGCAACAGGTGGAAAGAAGCTCGACCGAAGGAAGAACCGATGTTCGAGGATGTTAGTTCCACATAGTTTCCATTAAATGGTGGAACAATATTGTAAATATGGGGGTACCTTTATAGTGGAACCTACGAAACTCAGGTGGGACGAAAACGAGATGGAGTTCAGCACTGCGCGCGCGCTAACTCGAGCATGAAGCAGCAGCAGCAGCAGCCATAGTAGCTGCTGTTAACTGCCTCTTGCTCGCCGGCGGCCTCGAAGTTCGCCCGGTGCTGATACACAGAGCCGCACCGCGTTCTCCATTCCCGCCTAAACGCTGCCCGTAGCGGCGGGGCTCGCGATATGTCGGTCGCTGCGCGTCGCGCTTTAACGAGCGCCTGCACGCGTTGATGCCGGACGACTCAGGGCGGGAAGGGCGGGAAAAAAAAAAAAAAAAGAGGCCGGTCGGCACTGCGGCATCTCTCGTGGGCACGCGGGACGATTTGGGGCACGAAATGCGCGTGACAGCGTGGACGAAACAAACAGCGAACAAAAAAAAAAAAAAAGAAAGCGAGCTTGGTATACGTGGCTAACGACGTCAAAGATGCAAGTTGTAAATGACGAGGAAAGGGCTCGTAATGCGCATGAATTGAATTACCGACGGCGTTGCTACCGGCAGGTCACTCTCTCTCTCGCTTTCTCTGTGTTATTGTACAGGTACCTTGCGCCAAAGAATTGCGCGTGATAAGGCAAAATCTTGAAACTGGAGAAGTACGAAGAAAAAGTGAGAGATAGAGGGAAAACAAGGGGGAGTGACAGCTGCATGCAACAGGAGCGCGAATGCACGCAACGGGAAATTGGCACTTCAGCATAGAGACAACGCCTGTTGCGCTGATAAATAGACCCGTTTACATAGTGCTGCTCGCTGAAAAGCCGCCGTAGATTGCCCCTCTTAGATAAGTCATATCACGCCCTTATATAGGCATCATCGTGTCGTAAGGCTATACAGGGTGGGTTACAGGGTGGCGAGATGTCCAGGCACTGGCAGCATTCTCTGCAAGCCGGGAGCAACAGCACATGTGCCACTGGATACGGTGCTCAGGTATGCGCTGTCGAACAACAACTGCGCCGGTGTGTGAGCTCGATGACATTGCCGCTAACTGGACAGACGAGCGCCAGAACTTGAGCGCGACCTTGGAGGAGGAGGCATTAAGGTTCGTTCCTTGAGCGAGGTCGTATATGTACACTGAATTCCCAAGTCTTGGCGTTGCGGGAGAGAGCACCAGCTTTCGGTTTTAACGATTTGCGCCGCGGACCCGTGGGGCCGGTTCTCTGACTGGTCGACGCGCGTTTCGCACGTGCAACTTTCCTCGCGGACTCTTCGAGGTTTATGCGTTAGGTTGCTGTGCTGCGATCGAGGCTTACGTTAAGCAATCGCGGCTCGCGTCGTGTCTAACAGCGATATATTGTTTTTGACTGCGAGTAGTTTTGATTTTTGCGCGACTGTAAGCGTAACTCGCACGTGACCAGCCTTTTTCACTGAACTTTTCTTTTTTTTAATTTATATCATTGTTATTCTTGTGCACTAACGTCACTGTATTGGATGCTCAGTCAGTCCTCCAAATTGTCACTTTATCCATTTCCGCAATAATCTCTCCATCTAAGTAAAGATTAATAAATGTTTAACAGCTAGCAAAAGAAAATACGTGACATCTATGGCGAGAAAAGTCATGATGGAAAGCAAACTTATGTCGGCATCTTATATATAGTGACAACCACACACAAAAAAAAATATTAATACAAAGTTATTAATTACGCAGTTCTGAAATCGAGCACAATGTGATCTCCCTAATAAAGTCTTAACACTGCAGGCGAGAAAGCGTATGCCGAGTACTGTTCTACAACGATGTACCCAAAAATACAGACAAGAAAAAGAGGAGGCAAGGTCGTTAACCGGAAAAGTTTCTGGTTTGATATCTAAGCTCAGGGAAGAGATATGTAAGATGCACAGTATTGCCATAGTCTAAACAACTGGTATAACAAAAAGATTACTGCGAACTACCGAATTCTACAAAAGGACTGACTCATGCGCACGGGGATCTGTGTTCGAGCGGACGCCGAAGAGCAGGAACTTTAGGGCAGCGACACTTTCGGATAGAGTAAAAAATAAAAGAAACGTAAAAATAAAGCACAAATTAGAAATATTGGGGCAGCAATAAAGAGCAAAATATTGTATAACGACAAGAAGGCGAGAAGTCGGGAAGAGCTAGAGCTTCGGTGGTCAAGAACAATCCGCAGGCCTCAACTACGATAATCCCAGGGACTCACGGCGTCCGTTCAAGGCGAAAAACACAACTCGTTTTCTCCAAAGCCAAGCCAAACACGTCTGTACGCTAAGTTCAGCCGGAGAAGAGAGAGAGAGAGAGAGAGAGAGAGAGAAAAGGACGCGTCGAAAGGCAGGGAGGCTAACCAGAGTTGGCTACCTGCTCGTTTTTCCGGCGAGCATGACATTATGCGCGGCACTTCCATGCGCGTGTGCATGGTTACAGTGTGCGAACACGACCCGAATTGTTCGATTGACCGGATAAGAGTATTGCTATAGTAAGAAGGGTTTTGAGATTACATACCGGAGTAGCCATTGCCGTAACGCGCGCATTCCATAGCATCTTGATAGTTTATCCAAACGTGACAACTTGCTGCGGAATGGAGAAGCTATAGAAAAGGTGTCGTATCGTGGCAGTCCAACAACAAAGCAATGGAACAGCGAGTGTCGCAGAAAGGACTGGGTAACCAGCGCGGGATCATAACAATGTAAGATTTAAGCTGCACGCGTTTCGAACGCCCGCCGCCGTGTATCACTCATGACAAAGCCAGCCGATGCAGTGCTCGTGGGAGAGTGTACGCACTGCTTTAGTCGCGCGATGTATGCAACGCCAGCAAGCAAGTGCTACTCCGGCGGCCTTGCATGTACACTGCGGTGGCGGCGTACGCTGGGCTGCTTTCCTGCGAGGCGACCGGTTAGCCTCCAGACGGGAACAAGAATGTCGGTCTCTCCGATTCGTAAGAAAGCGGCGCTTTCTCGAGACGCGTTTCCCCAAAACCACCTGGCAGCATACTCGCATACAGCCACACATCCCGTACACTTCCAGATGCAAATTAGCTTATGAGAAGAAAGAAAGAGAATCAAGGCGCAGCGGTTTCTGCGGAGTGCAGCGAATACAAAAGGCTTTCTTCTCGGCATTCCTAATACGTGCCTCGAAGTTCCAACTGACCGCTTAGGGACGCCTTATCAAAAAGGCACTTGTCACGGCGAAACCGCTGTGAACTCTCGGCGAACGCGGGGTCTTGAGAACGGGGTCACACTTAGCAGGACTGCTCGTGCCGTCTTCTCATTGTTGTCCCACTCGCCCTTTTCCCTTGCGTAACCGCGCACTTGGGCATGTTTATTTGCCGCAGCCGGCGCGCGTAACCGAAGATTGCATCGCACCGGACTCCTGACGCGGGCAGCCACGCATGCCTATAACGTGCAGTGCGCGTCAACTTTCGTGCATGGGGGTCAGTGCGAGTCCCTAAAAGTAGGGCAGACAAGCGTTCACTGGCCGACGTCTAGCCTCCACCAGTCGACGAACTCTTTTTCTGGGAAACCGTCAGTGGACTCTCGCCCATGGGCGCTAGCGGGATGTTCGCGTGTTCAGCTTGGAGAAAATTGCATTCGCCGGCGAGCTACAACCTCCTGGGCCGATAACCTCTCGACTGGAAAGGACGATCGGTTAAGGCATGAGAATAGTTTAGGTTTGGGGAAATCATTATTGTCATGAAAGGCGGGGAATTTAACTTTAGTTTGCCAATACTGTTAGCATTATGTACAAATATAGCTTTTCAAGAGACGACAGAAATAATCAGACGGATTAAAAAAGAAGAAACCTACGACAAGCCGCCCTGGTCGACCTCAACTGCAAGTAAGGAACAACTTGTTTTAAAACTTATGTTATTCCTTTTCTTTATACGCAGGGACTAATAAAGCACAAGCTTGCTTCCTTTCCAACAGACTGCTTCAAATACTGCTTTGTTCCTGAGTCACGTGTCAAAAGAAGAAAGAAAAAAAAAGTAAGAGGTAGACGGGAGAATGAAAAACGTAAGATACGCTTGATGTTGAAGCCTAACTGAAAAGCGAATCTGTGACGAGCCTGTGCTCTACTCCAATGAACAGTTTTCACTCTCCGGAAGTTACTGCAGAGGCAGATTCTCATCCCCGGTGGCAGACGCGGCCGCAGTCGTGCGTAACGCATCGGCCATCACAGCTGTCACCACGGTCATCACGCGCGAACGAAGCAAACAGTGAAGTTGCTGGTTCGGTGGCGGCGAATCGGACGCGCGTGTCCGGTGAGAGTGCCGGGAGTCAAACCCGACGAAGTAACGAAGAAATGCGCAGCGAACGAACAACCACAACGACACGTTCTCTGCTGCGCGTCGCTTACATGGCCGTCGCGTTCTCGCTTTCTTTCTTTTTTTCCCTTTTTTTTCACTTGCTGACATATCATGGGCTTAACCGAATGAAATCGCCCAAACGTTCTCTATGCGACAAACTGCCCAAAGCGTACACGATCTACCAACACAGCAGGAAAAAAAAAGAGAGAGAGGGGAATGCGCGACGGCGAAGAAGCGTGGCTGGTGGTCTACACGTCTACAGCAGCCCGTGGCACCCGGTTTCACACTGCGATCACGAAACGTATGGACGCTCGGCCTCCCCACCACGCACTGCTCGGCTGCGTCCCGTTCGGACGTACTCACCTGATGCGAGTGCTATGAATCCGAGCAGCAGCAGCATCGGGACGAGCATCGGCTTTGACAGCAGCATCGCCGAGGGGACCCGGTGTCTCCGGCTGGCAGCGGCTGCCGCCATGGCTCTCGTCGAGAAGGGCTCAGACCGGCGACGACGACCCCCGTCGCGCTCACACAGACACACACACACGCGCGCACCCCGAGCACCTCAGGTGCCCATGTCCCCAATCTTTCCCAGCGACGCGCTGCTGCTCCCGTGGGTACTACTCCTGCTGTCTGGCTTGCGGCGGCGGCGGCGGCGGTATTCCCTCCTCGGTGCGGCTGATGCTGTGTCCGCGGCGGCTCGCTCGCTGAGACGGGCGATGCGACGGCTTGGTTCCTCCGGCGGCAGCGCGCTCGGCACGAGTGATCCGGACAACCGGTCCTTCGGAAGCGGGACGCCCGGCCTACGCAGGGCCTCAGGACCTGTTCCCTTCTTCGAGGGAGGGAGGGAGGGAGGGAGAGGAGGAGGGGGTGCCAGCGCCGTTGCCTCGTCGCGTGGCCCCCTTTTTGCCGTTCTTGTTCTTTCGCGGCACCCGGCTGCACCACCGACCCCCTTACCCGGACCGACCAGGTGACTGACTCGCCCGCTAAGCGTGACGTCACCGTCCGTCCCAGCGTCTCTCTCTGCGCACTGTGTGTGTGTTTGCGCGAGTGAGAAACAACCGTTATACTCGTACTGCTCCAGACTCTCTCTCTATTTCGCCTTTCCTCCTCGGCCGAGTCCTGGAGGGACGACGTGCCCTCCGCCGCTCCCTGAGGATGGTACGCGCCGCCGCAGCGCCGGTCTGTAGTACGGCGCTGGTGCCGGTCTGCCAAATGGAAGCGCGTGCGTGTGGTCGTTTGTCTCCGGCGGGCTCGTAATAGGCAGCACTGTTTCAAGTGGGAGCGGTGTTCCCGGCGAGCCCGAAAGCGGTGCCGATTACGCGAGAAAACGGCGACAGGCTCGCTCTTCGCCCGTGAATTCTCTTTCTATCGTGCGTATGCCAGGTGGTGTGCCTCGCTTTCGGATGGCCTATGCAAAACCGGATGTTAGAGCAAGCGGCGCGGAAAGCAGAGCTGATGCTGCTGCTGCTCGGGAGGTGTAAATGTCTGGTTATGCGGATAAGCCTTGACAAATCCTTCAATGATTGAGCTTCCCTGTAGGTCAATCAAGCTGTGGACCAACGCCTCACAAGTCGTGCTTCATCAATGGATGCAGTGCTTCCGCGTAACTTGCCCATGTTTTCAGGTTACCTGTTCAGTGAACCTGTACAAACGTGGAGCTCATTTTATCGCCGCGTGGGAGGAAGCTCGAACAATGGTACATTTTCTATACCAGCAGAGTCCAACGACGACAATTAAATTCTCTCAAATTATTTGTTGAGGGGAACAATCCGCTCAGCGATCACCGCCTTTGCGCCATCATTCTCATCGTCACTGCATGCAGTGCGAGTCGCCCAAGTGTTGAATCTCTTGCTCCCCCGCACTCGAAACCCTATCTAATCACTGCATTCCAAGATGATGCATAATGTGAGCGCTATTATACTTACCTCGATAACAACGGCTCACTTTCTTTCCGTTTGTTTCCTTCGATCAATTGAATAATTTGTTGATCGATGTATTTCTCATGTGCGCATCATTACCCACCTCGGTGACTCCGCCTCTGCTGGGCCTTGAGGCTCAGTACGACGTGGCGGGTTCGACTCCGAGTCCCGGCGTCTGTGGTTGCTGAATGCACGTACCCGAACTCCGATGTATCTACGCAAGTAGAAAAAGAAACATCATGCGACCTTTAAGAAACTCTCGCATCCTTCCTATATTCTATCCACTCTGCACACTCAGGACGGGCCAGCAGCACTAGTCAATCAATAAATCACTTAGTCTCTCACTCGCTCGCTCACACGGTCCATTAAACGAATCAATAGACCGATGAATCAATCAATAATTCAGGGAAGCAGGTAATGACTAATTTTATTTAATCAATCGATCAATCAAGCAAGAAATCATTAATTTAATTCAATCAATCAGTCAGTCCTCTTTCTCATGGCTCTCGTCGGCGATATCGAAAGCGATACATTTACGAGTAAATGCCGGGGCTTACCGGTGCGATCCAGTGGCAGAGCTGCAGACGTTAGACATTTACGACCAGCCCTCAGCGAGCCGCGTCGTTTTTTTCTTGTTTTTTTTTTTCGTGGCCTTCATTGCCCCCTTTTGTCATCCCACGTACGCTGTGCCCTCAACTTCTTCCCCAATGCCGTTCATGTATATACGCATACCGACCGCAGTCGCCTTGTACAAAACAGAAAAATGCATGGCTGGTTCTAACTTGCTGGCGGACAGTCCCCTCCATTTTCTACGTGCGACACAAGACGATGTCTTGGTGGACGTTCTAGAATGCGCAGGGCGTGCATTCCTTGGTGCTCTGCTGCAGACGCCGCCTGAATTACAAGGATACACGGTCAACGCGCTGGATGTGAGGGAAACACCTGATAAACGGATGTTCTTTGTCTCCCGTTCAAGATAGGTGCCATACTGACGTATTTGTGTTCGCCTTTGTTCTTATCAGGAGACATTGAGTGATGCTTGCCTGAAGGGACACCATTCAAGGAGTTCCCCACCCTACGATATTTAAAGCTTATAGTGCTAAGTGTAATGGGCATGGATAACAATATTTTTAATCAGAATTTACATATTATTGTATTGTGTGTGCGCACCAGTGTGTTTTATCTTAATTGTATTTATTGTCATGCATTTATTGTTGCTTTTCCTTCTATCCCCCCCCCCCCCTACCCTATACTAATTCCCACTTCATGTTTATGCGCATTTATTTTCTTTCCAAGTAAAAATCAAGACGCTTTCTTATGTACTGTTTGCTTTGCAAACACAATTTTCCGCCTGTATAGTTACATATCTTAGTTTATACACCGTATTATAGCTGCCGTTCTAGCAAATATATTTGCCTATTTGATCTGTTCAAATTAAAGGAACTTGTAATAAAGAAAGCAAAAAAATGAAAAATAAATAGCTTTTACATTAAAAATAAATTTGTTCTTTCGCAAACAGAGAAAAAAAATTGCGTTGACATATCATCCTTCTGAAAAAGAAAAATGTACATGACAAGCGCATGGCTTCACTCCGACCCACACATCGCATTTATGTCAACTATAAACAACATACTGTGAATGCCGTATATATGTGACGTCCAGTGCACACCAACCGGCAGCCATAACCATAATCCCTTTAGCATCAGATGTTTATAGTGCTGCAAGTGCTACTGTGCTGTGCGCTGACAGTACGCGGCGACAGTGACCGACTGTGATTGTATGTCTATGCTCCTTTCTTTCTTTATCTCTACATTGTTATCACTTTACCTCCCCCTCCCCTCTCTCCCCAGCGTAGGGTAGCAAACCGGATCTTCCCCTCTGGTTAACCTCCCTGCCTTTCCCCTTTCCTCGGTCTCTCTCCTTTAGCATCAATATGTCCGAGGTGTGCGCCTGTCAGCGATGTTTATTTCAATGCAAAACATGCGCGTAGCATACAGCGGCTACAAATTTTCACTGCAAGTAAAGAACGAAGTGAAACTACCCAAGGGCAAGAAAAGCCTTGTTCTGAATATGCGCGCTGTGCTTAAGGCAAAGTTACAGGGGCGGTCTTGTAAAGAGGGCGAAGCCGGTTACACGGAACGAGCCGCTCATTTGCGTGCGGAGGACATTCCAGCACCACTGGGACAGCAGTGTCCCCCCCCCCCCCCCCTTGCCCCCGTCCACACGCCGTTTTCGGTCACGCACGAGGTTAATTTGATGGAGAAATTTGCCCGTACGCGCAACGCCTCACGGCGAACTAAATTCCCACGGAGACTGTGTGAATACGAAAGAAATTGGGACGGAGAGAATAGTTGTCTAAACGAAAGCCTCTTCTAGGCATACGGTCACAAAATATGTCTCAGAACTCTGCTTTAAGAAGCACTTGACTGCAGCGCAGAAATTTCGTGCAGGCTGAGAGTTGCATGTCTGAAAGTGCGTGATATATTACATCAGTGCGATAGACAATGAGGTATCAGGCAGATGATGGAAGCTTAGCAGTGAGCCTACGAGAGAGGTCGATCGGTGTTGACATTTGTGCTTGTCGGCATACGTTATATCGAAAGCCGTTATCTATTTCATATATGTCGTTTAAATATATATCGAATACCGCTATCTTGCGTGAGAAATTACATTGGCCAAACTGGCAGATCCGTGAATGACCGGGTGATCAGGGAGCCATCTGATACAAGTGCGCAAACCGACGCCCTAGGATTTTCTTGCCCTTCATTGCCAGAACTGTGGTTGCGCTGCCCGATTTCATTATACGGTTATCACTGAAAAAGAAAATACAAATGGGAATTGACCCGCTTAATCGTTGAAAGCGACCGCGTTGAGTCATACGGCGAAGCGTTTGTGAGCAAGGCGGCATTGCCACTGTCCAAGAAAGAAATAGATTTTCGAAACATGGCGCTAGTGATAATGGCGGCCGTTTGGTTTGTTTATCCTTGCTTTAACTACTCGGCCTCAGATATTAACGGTGCGCATGAACTGTCCCTGTCACAGAGTATAGTATATTAGTGTTGTTCTCTCCCAAAACAAAATTATTTACAGTACTGTAATTTTAATTAATAAAGGGAAAATGAGGCAACCACCCAATCGTAGCAATTGCTATAAAGGAAACCCATACGGATTCCTCGAAAGAAAAGCCTCGCAGTTGAAGAAAAATTCGGCCAGGTCCGGGACTCGAACCCGGGTTCAGCGCCTTTCCGGGGCAGCTGCTCTACCATCTGAGCTAGCCAGGCGGCTAGCAGATGGCAGGGCGAAGTCGAATTTATCGACAACTCGAAGCAAAGGAAAGTGTTTGACGTAATAGTTCTGCGCAAACCCGCAAGGTGGAGAAGACCCCGCTATGTAATAGGGAGGTCTGCTGTTACACCGAGGATTGGTGGAATAAAAGTAGGCAAACGAAAAAAAAAAAAAAAAAGGAGACGTACAAAAGCACAGTTCGCAATAGGGGATCAGAAAATTTGGTTGTAGGAGTTCATAGTGTTTTTCTTCGTTTTATTATTGTTCAATCTAGGTAGGGCATTAGGCAGTATAATAGCAAGATCTTGGTGGCGCAACCCAACGCCCCGTTCCAAAGGGGACGCTCATAACATCCATCCGTTCATAACCTCAACCAGAGGGCCTTTAGAGGCAAATAAATAAGTAAATAAATAAATAAATAAATAAATAAATAAATAAATAAATAAATTTCCCTTTGTATGAACATGATTCACCCTGAGGCTTCCCTCGTTCGCTCATCTTTGAGGAAATGGGTGCGACGGCAAACACATCTTGAAACATGACGTACTTCGTTGGGTAATATTATTGTGGTACATCTGAATTTCATCCGTGTTCGTGTTCTGGTGAGGCATCCCTGCTACTCTTGGTTTAGGTTCACCAAGAAATCCAGCGCAGCAACTCGAATGCCCTCGTTGGGGCTTGGCGATCACCACGTCTTTTAGTTTTGGAGCATGTTGTTCGATAGATGTTGCGAAAGGTTTTAATGAATCTATTACTGCTGTCGTCGAATTAGGTAATCGACCTAACTCGAAGCTCTCGCAGGAGCGATCACAAAGCAAAACGACCCTCTCCATATCGAAGGCAATAAATGCAAAATGTTTCCGGAGTCAGTATTGTATACCTGCTCGGGCATAGCCTGAATGTTTACGCCAGTTACTTTAGAGCAGTTTTTTTTGTCAACGCATAGCCGGCGTGAGCTCATGGCAGCTATTTACCGTCTTCATTATGCGCATAGGTATAAATGCTCTTTAATTGCGAAGTGGGTCTTTTTTTTTTCTGGAGGTGCTCAGTAGCATGAGTGCATACTGAAATTCGTTGAGCTTGTCTGCAGAGTCCCTCATTTCTATGAAGCTCGTGTCACTTCTGAGTTTGTTTTCCACGTCTCATGATGCATATGTGAGCCCAAATTATGTGCATGCATCGTAGGATCGATGCACGTGTCATTGGAGGTTGGACCGACTTCAATGCCAGAACTACCGATTACGTGGAGGACGAGAGCATAACGGCTTATAGTGTTTCGTTCATGTTTCGGAAATTAACAGCGCGAAACAGACGAGGACGAAGGGAAAGAAGAACACGACACTGGCGCTGGCGCGTTCCTCTTTCCCTTCGTCCTCGTCTGTTGTGCGCTGTTAATTTCCGAAACATGAATCACCATCAAGTCGCCCAAGTTTCCCTCCTATTATAGTGTTACGTATACAGCGCAAGAAAAAAGATTGTGGACTCTAATTCCGGAGAAAAATAAAAGATAACTGATTTATTTTTTAGCATCCAGAAGTAGCTTCAAGAGAATCACTTGTTGGGTCACTTGGCAGTGGTGCACACTGAGAACAAACCTCCTCGCCCTTTATGCGCTCTGACAACCGAAAGAACACTGACCGAACGTCAATTAATTGTATGCATTATTTATTCGTCTATCCAACAGCTTTATTTGCTACATTGCTTCAACACAGAAACTGTTGTGTTGAAGTGCAAGCTAAGACCTCTGTCTTCAATCAATCTCCTTTGCCGATGACCTATTCATACACTCTGTTTGTATGCAGCATCAATCATTCATTCGAATCTGCCTAGGGGAACTAGTGTTACTGGGCGCAAGCACCTTATCACCCAGCACTTTATCAAATCGCTATTGAGAAAAAAAAAAAAGGTGGAGATGGGGTGGGGGGGGGGGGAGAGGATGAAGGCGAACGCCTGCGCGCTCCCGAGACGACCATTAAATTGCTAGACATGGTCGTTCGATTGCGTTGTTACTTTCTATTACTGGTTTTCTCCATCCAACGGTCGCAGGTTCGAGTGCTCTAATTAACTCTATCCTATAGTATTGTGCCTTAATTTCGCCTTAATTATCACCAGAGGTCGTGGGTTCGACTTCCGCACACGACCATGAATGAATGGCGCCATAAATTTTGGTGTCATTGAATTTTTGTGTCACCAAAGGTAATGGGTTCGTTTGCCTTAATTAAGTATATATTGAAGAACTGCGCCTTGAATAACTTCTCCTTAATTAACACGAAAGGTCGTGGGCTCGACTCCAATAAATCTTGGTCTCATTGAATTTTGGTGCCACAACGCCGACGGTTAAACAATTTCCGCAGTTAATTAATTAATTAATTACGGAAATGAATAAATTGTGCATCTCGCGATAATGCATTGAACGTCATTGAAGGTTTCATGTTTGGAAAAGTGTGCAAATTTTTGGTAGGGTCATAAACTCTGAGAAAATGGTACTTTAGAATGTTCAGAAGGACAGTAAAGAATACTGAGTCGTTTGCATTCGCACGGAGCACAGCTAGTTTGTTTAATGCTTGGCACAAGTTGACTGAAACACCTTGCATAGTTCACCGCTCAGTTTTAGCTCTGCGTGCTGTTTCACAGCGAAATGTTTTCTCTGTTTTGCCAAGCATAGTGCACATAACTTTGTCTCCGAGTCCTCGTGGAATCTCGAACGTATTCCATGAATTGCCTGGCGTCTTGGCCGTGGCGGTTTGTATTCCTATAAAAGATCAGGACACCTGATTTCAACGACTTCCAGTTCATCTTTTTTTTTTTTTCAAGTGGATGCACCCTACTGCCACTGTTTCTTTTTCTTTCTTTCTTTCTTTCTTTCTTTCTTTCTTTCTTTCTTTCTTTCTTTCTTTCTTTCTTTCTGCGGACAAGCATTTTGTAGACATCTGGAGCAACAAATCAAATCCGTTCACTATTCGTACTGCGCTGTACTCGACCCAAGCAGTGAGCTAAAAAACAAACAATTGTCGTTCCGATAAGCTTCTATTTAAAGCAAACCTACGCAGCCAGGCAGCAATGCTGCACCGATGTTTATCGACATCAAAATTCCCCTTCTAACGGCGGGGAAACGAAATGGGCGCTCTTGGTAGACGAGGTCACGGCTGCCAATGCTTATCGGATTGCGTTTCCGAGAAGCATTAAAAGTAGTGTGGGGTTGCTGCTTGTGGACTTGAGGCACTAAAGTAGTCGCTTTCTTGTGTTGTCTCACAGCATAGGTAGGTGCAGAGATCCATCGTTATGGTGCAGTCAACTAACCGCCGGCTGCATGCAGGCAAGCGCTACCTCCGTGAACGTCACTATTAAAGTTGCCCTATATGGAGAATTTCCTATGCGTTCTGGGTTATGTTCGCGTCTTGTTTGTTATTAATTGTATGCAAGGAGATGTTGGTACCTGTTAGAGGGCGCCGGCTGCTCCCCTTCCATTAATTTATAAATGAGCTAAAACAAAAACGTTAAACAAAGCATAGAGAAGAGCCTATGGTCACAACAGTTCTAAAGTTCGCATAAACTTACCAAAAAAGGATTGTTTCTGAGCACTTCACAAGCGTTCGAGTGTTCGTGTCGACATACACATGGCAGTCCTCGTTGGTGGAGACCACGGCGCAAACAAACATACAGAGAACAGCCACAGGAACACGGTAATATGAGCGAATGGGCGAAACACGTATACAAGGTGCCCCAGCAAACTTTAGCCAGAGTTTAAAAATATGCGAATGCCATGTAGCTGGACAGAACCAACGTAACGTTGCTTGCCATCGCTTGCAGATACTCAAATTGCTTTTTTCATTCCACCTAATTAGATAAGTACTTTTAGATAATTAGGCAACTTCTCAAATATTGTAATTAGATGAAAAGTGGGAATGAGAAAATTGTAGAGCGACATGAAAAACTCCAGATACAGCGTTCTTTGGTTAATACGTGATACATAAAAGTGCTTTTCCCAGCGTGAAAGCAGCCCGCAAATGCACGCAATATTGCCGCTAGACTGGCTGCTCGAGGCAGCAAAGGTAATTTGCATGCACTGTGTCAGAAGATTATGAAAACTTGTGCAAGTAATGCTAATAGACATAAGTTTATAGTTTCAGAAAGCACTTCAGACTGTTTACAAATGTGTCGTGATCGGTAATATGTGCGATGTCAAGTGGGAGCACATTCCATTGACAGGCAGCGATGAAGAGTAGGGCCGGGATGGTAGGCAAGAAAAAAAAAGTTTTGCGTTAAGAAGTGTCTCCGGTGTTGGAATTCGAACCAGATTACCCCGGTGATACTCAATAGGCCACACGCGCTGTTTCTTTCTTTTCTTTATGTTTTATTTTGGTGCTGTAGTGCAGCATAACAACACAACAGAGAAAACACTTAAATCGTGCCTGCAACCATTTGGACTAATTTCAGAGTGGAACTCCTTGAGCGCGACCCAATTTGCCAAAGATGTCCACCCATTGAAGTTTTTTCTGGCTGAACTTGGTAAGGCTCTCGTATGCACATGACATTCAAAAACATTTTCCGGACAGGGCCTGGGCGTTGAAATCGGCGTTTTTTACAGCCACTTCAGTTTGAATTCTGTATGGGCGCTAAACGCCATTACGAAATCCTATACTACAAAGCGCGTTACCATAACGCTGTGCTTCCAAATATACAGAATTCCCGGCGATGTTACAGGGATATACATATTTACAGATATTTGAAATATATGCCGGTGATAGACAGCTGTCTCAGCAATCAATGTGTACTTGTTCAACCATCTCAGGCATATTACACAGAATGCAAAAAAAAAAAAAAAAGAAACGCAGTTTACGGTGCATGATACGAAAAACGGCACGGCAGTTCCGCAACCAGGCCGCCGAAGCATCGGCAGCGACATGAACGTTTAGCGGTGTGCTCGAGCTCGTTGGCCTGTGTTCTAACATTACGCGGGCCGACATATTGTCGCGACGCAGCACCCCAAGTAACTGCTGTAACGAAACAAAACGCCCTGGCAGTGGCACAGCGCTGGCGTCATGAAAAACGCCGCCAGCGGCGGTGGAGGCGACGATCCTCGATGGCGCACGAGAAGCATGCGAAGAGAGAGAATAGGTAGTTTCGCGCGAAGGGCGAAGAACTGACAGCGATAAAAAATTAACTTATGGGGTTTTACGTGCCAAAACCACATTCTCATTATGAGGGCACGCCGTAGTGGGGGACTCCGAAAATTTCGACCACCGGGTGTTCTTTAACGTGCACCTAAATCGTGGTGTGGTATGCAAAGTAGAGACGTTAGCGCTTATGCGCGCAACTCTCGTGCCAACAGCACCGGGCCGAACGCCGCCCTCGAATTCAAAGAGCAGTGCGCTGCTCGTCTATGAAGATCTGATAACAGTGCACGCGGCATACAACATGGGACGTGACAGCACCACGGCAACGGTGGCGTCGACGACGTGAAAACGCCTCCAGTGTCCCTATGTAATTACTGTCGTAACAAAATACGGTTTTATGCTAATCGCATCCTTCTGGAAAGAGTGCTCGTGTGGAAGTTGAAAAAGAAAGTTGACACTCGGTTATACCGGCCATTCCTTTAACTCTACTCAACACATCCTGCCCGCGCCAGCTTGGCATATAGGGATTCGTAATATGACATCCTAACATATCTCTATACATTTATTTTTGCTTTCACACTGTACTTATCTCAGGAGGAACAAAAAATCAAGATGCTAAAAGCCGTAACCACTTGTCGCCAGAATCCTTTTACACTTGGAGTTAGTTTATCATGCCAACATACGTCAAGCCCGGGCATACTACTGCGCAGGCTCACTTGGATGACTGTGCGCAATAAAGGAGACTTTTTGTATGCAAAGGTGAATAAAACGCGACAGAATCTGATTTAGGAAGAAACGCTCAGGCCCTACTTGCTTTTTGCAAACCGAAATAAACAAATCGGTTCGGTTTGCTTGCTCTCTCTCTCGGACCGTATAATAGTCACATCAAACTATTGGATCGAAACTGAAACATTCGAAATTCAAACATTTTCGAAGAAATTTAGCAGTAAATCCCGAGACCACAGACGCATCCATGCAATGACGGAATAACAATCTTACCACACTTTTCTTCCTTTGTAACGGCAACTAGTTTGAGATGAAATGTTTTACAAGTATTCGTGTTTTTGTGGACTGGCGATATGTATTACTGTCATAAATACCGAATAAAAGAATAACAAGAATGAGATTGCTGTGAATGATAACAACAATTTGGTTACAAAAGTGAGAACGCAGCAATTCTTTAACATCCTTCCTCCGTGGCAGTTTGAGACGCTATGTGACATCGAGCCACGTTCGCGATCGGCCCCCAGCTTACACAGTGCGCTATCTTTAGAACTCACCCGGGTCGTAACATTCATTCTGTGGACGTAAAACAAAACCCTCGCCATCGAACGTCACCGTCCTGTGGTCATGGTCGGGCTGTCACCTTGACCGTCGTCGTCACGTACGCACAATTACTCGCTTTAATCGACATCTTGCGCTATCTGGTGGCACTTTTCAGAACACCAGGCGAAGCTAGATGACGAGCTATACGCAAAGTGCTTAACCTAACATCGATTCTCACAGTGCTTGGAGGCCACGTATTTTTTTTCTCCTTCCGATTTCTTACGCATTTACGCTCGTAAGAAAAAAAAAAAAACCCTTGCGGGCTTCACGGCGGCCTCTTCGACAAGATTCACTTGGAGTGCAGCCACACGAGAAGAAAATGACCACAAGGAAAAGATGCGAAAACGACATAGCACGTTTGACTCATTTTAACTAAATTGAACGTCGACGCTAGAAAACAGCGGCAGTACTCGCGAGTCCCGCGAAACGCGTTTAACTGCAATGGAGGAGGAGGGGGAGGAAATAAAGAGAGAAGGCAGGGATGTTAATCAGAAATGCGTCTGGTTGGCTACCCTACTTGGGGGACGGGACAGAGGGAATAGAAATATAAAATAGGGAGAGGGAGGGGAGGGGGAGGAAAGCAGCGCATAGCTCGCGCACGCACGCGGAACTGCAATGCCGTTAAATATGCTTATGGTTCTGACTTCACGAGCTCCATTTTCGTCAGAAATCTGCTGTCGGGGAACATTACAGATACCTGGTGCCGAAGGGTACTTTATAATTTGCACGCAGCAAGGTTCAGATAATAAAAATGACAGCCTCTTCACGTGGATGTACCGGAAGTGCTATCTTCATGGGCATTATCCCTGCTTAATGCTACAAGTGCTATAAAAGGTTTGCCGCTCTGAGGCGACAGTATTGTGCCGCTTCTTACTCGGAGTGGCATTTACGAAGGCCTAATAGTTCCACACTGGAACGGGAGATACGCACATGTGCGACTCTTGTGGAACTACATATAGAAAGGATTAAACACATCCTTTGTCTCTGTCCACAGTACAACGTCAAGCGTGAAGCACTCCGGATCCACAGCATTGAACCGGCTGGACTCTAGACGATTTCCGGAAATGAAGATCTTTGGATCATGGTCGTAAGTATCGATGACACAGAAGACCACGAAAGCGCTACTGCAGTACCTCAAGTCGACAGGTCTTGGCGACCATTTGTAAACTCGTTGCGAACCTTCAAATGTGCGCGAAACTGTGCTCCCTCTCTCTTCTCATTCCTAGATCCCCTTCCC